>NC_037597.1:16247639-16557472 GCF_003073045.1 Pomacea canaliculata
AGGATATAACTAAAATTAATTGAGATTAGTACACACTGTTTAAAATCAGTTTATTCGAGGTTCTGGTCAGAATAAAGGTTGTAGTAGCATGAAGTACAAACCCGGGCACCAGCTGGCGTGTCTTACACTGGGGAGAAGATAAGAATACAAGAAAAACATGACCAAATGTGACACATACCTAAACTGATAACGACCTCTGTAGGTGTAGTCGTGTGATGCTACAGTCACAGCCTCTAAGAGGAGAGGGCGGGGTTAATTGAGTAACTGTAGCTGTAAGGTAGAGTTTAAAAAAGTTTAAACTAATTAATCAGAAATCATATCCGGTTTTTAATGTTCTCCTTCTCAACAATGTCATAATTCTTGTTCTTGTTGTGTTTGAGTTTTGAGTAGTATAGACTTACAGACAAATCGTTTATCTACCAAATTAAAAAAAGTAAGGGAAACCCATGTCTAAACGTAGGCGGGACGAGTGCTATAAGTATCGAGAGCGGGTAATATCTGAATGCTTTCAGACAACCGTAAACATGACTTTTCTTGTCTTTCTACTGGCTTGTGTGACGTCAGCTGTAATAGGTCAGTCGCCGTTATCTTTTTTTTTAATTTAAATTTTATAAACTAGATGAACAAACAGCACCAGCACAGTAATCACTGGAGATCAACTTCTAGCTTGATAGAAAAATATGAAGTAAAATATAAATATGCAAGTTCAGCTAGGTCACCAGGCCAGGGTTGCAAGTGAGGTCTTGACTAGAAGTTTTAAGCCGCCGCAAGTCAGCTTCCCTAAGTTTGGTTTGAATAGTTCATTTACCGAATGAGACCGCTGACAAAGATCTCATTTTCATGCTGATCCTCTTTGCTCAGATGCACACAAGCCAACAGGAATAAGTTAAAACCGTCATGTCCGACTTTACACCTCACATGAGATCCGGCCTAGGTCTTGCACCAATTTCAGTTTGAACGAGAGACAGAGGACACTGGAGTGGTTGGTGCACACGTGCGCGTATCCGTGAACTTTATACTACCAGTTTAATTTTTCACTGAACTAAAAGGATGGTAAATGTCTTCGTAACCCCATGTGTAGAAAGTCGCATATCTTAGTCCAGTGGTTCTTAACCTGGGTTCGATCGAACCCTAGGGGTTCGGTGAGTCGGTCTCAGGGGTTCGGCGGAGCCTCAGCCACGGAGGTCAAGACACACCCGCAATTCATGATGACAATAAAGAAGGGTTCGGTGAATGTGCATATGAAACTTGTGGGTTCGGCACCTCAAAAAAGGTTAAGAACCACTGTCTTAGTCTAATGGTTTTAGAAAGCTACTACTTCATAGCCTGCATGGAGGTGAGGACTGTTGAGCTGTACAATGCTTGTCAACCTCATCATATCCAAGTTTCTCGCTAAAGGTCTGGCGGGGTACATTTTTTTTTTATGATTGGTAAGGGTCAGGGCAAATATTTAAAATCTGGATGAAGATTGTTCCTAAAAGAACCCCACTAGTCCTTTAACAGTGAAAACAGTGACTCGAAATGGTTTTTCTGTTACAGGCCAACTTAAGGACAACGAGTGTCTTGCTCTCCCTTGTGCACCTCCGACCTGCGATCCACAGAAATGGGTCTTGAATTACTATTTTCACAATGGTAGGATGTGCCCAGGCTGTGAGAGTTGCATCGCTGAGGACCAACTTGAAGTGAGTGCCGAAGGATCTTGATTACATACATGTGTGCGCGCGCATGTGTTATGTGTGTGTGTGTGCATGCGCCCGGATGTAGTGTGCATGGGTGTGTGTTCGTGCATGTGTGTGAGTGTGTGTGAGTGAAAAAAAGAATTTTTGTTTTCGTAGAGATGTCTGCGGTTGCAAGATTGATGTACAGTGAAATTTTCAATAATTTCTAAATTTTTTTCTTCTACACCCCCCATCCCAGGCGTTTCTTTATTCTCGAATACTCACATATTCCACTTAAATGAAAGCATTTTTATTTTTTTATGTTTTAAGTACTTTAATAGCTAAAAGTATTCGAGCCTTGTACTATGTCTACTATAAATCTGAACAATGCTATGGAATTTTCCAGAAAAGACAGCTGGTGGAACATAACATTTGCCCCGTAGTGGACTGCTTCTTCCCACCACGGGACTGTCCTGTCGACCTTGTCATGGGCACAATCCAGATTGGCAACCTCAAATGTCCGGGGTGTCCGATATGCCCGAGCACAACCCTGGTGTGAGGCGCCATCCAGTTAACCGAGTAACTCACTTGTAACAGGCGAAAAATAAAAGCGTTGCTAATGATGTCGCGAGGTCAGAATCCTCTTTCAGAAAGCAGTTCAGTTCTTCTGTAACTTGGAATAAAATTTGCATGTGTATGTTGTGATCGCACTGGTTGGATTTAGGGATCGAATTACCGGGGTAGGTAAGAGGTGGACGAAGACGCTAATGAAACTGTGGGTAACACTTTCTAATCCGACTTCAGTCTGTGAGCACAACTGTGCCCCCAGGGTGCTGATAACCTCACCCGAAACTGGGATAGAAAGTCGGTACAGGCAACTACTATAAGAATTAATTGGCCGAGTAACACAAGGAATGTGTCTTAGTGGTGATGGCCACCACACTTACCAATCGCACACTTGCAGAACCCACTATATGCACTACGTACACCAGTATGAACTATTATATGCATAACTATAAAAAAAGGAAAAAGAAAGTTTTTCATCATGTGCCCACGCATTTCTACCCGCACTTCACCCCCCCCACCCCTATACATATAAATACATGCGCGCACACACACGCACGCACATACACACTGACTCTCATATAAAATTCACAACCCACACATTTCAGGTGTACCACTGACTGCATTCAGTGACATATCCAAATACACATGCGACCACGCACACACACAAAACATTTGCATTACACTGCCCGCTGAGATCAAGGTGACGCATTAAGCACTCGGTCCTGACTCGGGCAACAGCGGAGTTCAGAGGTTACTCGATCTTTATTTAGAAACTGTTTCTAGGGCGGCATGTCATGGCCTGGCAATATCTGTACCTGACCCCAGAGGGCATTCAAAGTGACTTTCCAGCCTCAATCTTTTACGTGCCCTGTACAAACTGAATGAGCATAGATCATCCCTGGTCGCCAGCCGTAGGCGCCATCCAGTCGGTCGGACGTCCTGCTTCTGGGTGGTTCTCTAGCTCGTACCAGACGATCACTGAAAATGTCTTTACACTCTCGATCACAGACAGAATTTTGTCAGAACGATCACAGACAAAATTGTGTGTCACAATGTCCCTCCCGAGACCGGGCGTAGGAAGTAGAGTCGTTGCCGAGTGTTCTTGATGAGACACTATACTGTTGCTTCATCTGAGGTCATTCTAGAGGGTGTCTCCCAGCAATTTGAAATGGTCTGCCAGCTCTATGACCCCACCGTTGATAACATTCCTACAGCACTCGGGTTTTCAGGTGTCGGCTATCCAATTACTAACCAGAAGTGAGAGCTATTCTCGTGCACCTCATTATCAATCAATACCTGTTAGTACATCACTGAGCTTGTTTTGCTGGAGGTGATAACTTTTGCATCGTAGGAAAGGGCGAAACTTTGTCACAGATGGTGCCAATAGTTGTATGCGAGTTTCAAAAAACTCCTTACAGTCGTTTAGTATATAGACTTAAAATACACAGCCCTGCAATGATTATTAATTAAAGTAATTAACTCTCCACCACCATGAAAAGTATTACAAAGAAAGCAAGGGAGGGAGAGGGAGTCTAGTTTTATTGGAAGGAAAACATACATAAAATAATGGTTGCTTTTTTACATCCAACAAAAGTAATGGAAAAAATATTCACCATGCTTATCACAGAGCTAGCCAGTAGACTACATGAAGGCTCTGCTATTAGACTTTGATGTCACCGCGCTTCATCTCCTCCGTGAACTTTAACATCTTCATCTGAACTCGGCATATGTTTGGTATTCTCTAATCATGACCTCTTTATTGCTCTAATGTACTTTCAAGTCTATACATGCCACACACGCATGCTTATGCAGGTGAAAGAACAGGTATTGCTGCTTAAGAGGTAGATAACTACTGGAATGTATTTCGTAGATGGACAGAGAACTCTACACAAAGCAATTCCCGTTCCGTTCGCTGAATTTCTTGTTTGCTGTTTCGGTTTTGCCACCCTGTTAATCTCTGGAGAGAACAAAAAAGCACTGCCAGATATAAGAAGTGTTTCACCAAACTCAATTTTTGTTTTCAACTTTTCAACGCTGGTATGGTACTGATGCTATTCAATGCATTATATATCTATAGTATAAGCTCGTGGGCGCGTGTGTATATTTGGCACAAGAAACGGTTCGCAGTGTAATTAATACTTACAATGCACTTTAGACAGGTTTTCCGTAGCTCATCTCTGAACATATAAAGTCACCTCCTTTTCTAATGTGTACACAAACTATTGAAACGTCCGACACTTGCAAATTTGTTTCTGTCTGTACAAAAGGAATAAAATTCTGGGCAGTCTTGTACTTTCCCTTGAATTCCAAACATCAGTAGAGTCCTCCAGACTCTTTCACCTCATTCAGTGTGTAAACATATATAAGCAAATAAAAAGACTAAATCAGACCTCAGTCCAGAATTTTAATTCAATACTTACTCTGAGATTACGGTTGTTACTACGTGTAACACAATTATCACTAAATGACACGGTTATAAATGGATGACACACTAGCTGAAGTACACAACGACAGCAGCAGAGGAACTGGACGAAATAGATGTCAGCTCGAAGACTGAAAAACAGATGCAGCAAGTGAAAATTCATGAAGTTAGTAATTACACAGAATAGGCGACTGTGCGGTGTACCCACAATTGAAATCTGTTTCTTCTTCAATATCGAGCTTGAATGATTTATAGGCGGTCCAGTAGCGCAACAATCAGTGCCTGTTACCAACCTATACAGTGAGGACTGGGTGCCCTGGGTTCAGATCTCGTCTTGGGCACAATGTTTTTCCTCTGCATGTGGCATCTGTTTACAGGGCTGGCTGCTTGCCAGGATATAATCCCAGTTGCTCACTCGGCGTAAAACTCTGTTTCGATATCCCCGCTCATATGAAATATTTATTTAGTTTTAAACACATATCCAATCAGATTATGAAACATTTGATGCCAATTCACGAAAATCTTTATAAACCACATATTTATTCCAGAATATTGATAAACAAAATTATTTATGAAAAAAAATCGGTGATAAACCTTTGAAGTGAAGTTTGATGCATTTTTACTTTGCCGGACAATAAGCGGAAACGGGACGAATAATGTCAAACTGATGCATTCCATTAGTAAAGACTTGTATCAGAAAAAAAATTTGAGGTGAGGCTGCCTTGTGAATTATTGCATTGTGCTGTAATATACAGTCATAATGCACAGTGAGCTCCACACTCACGTGACTTGCAGAATGTATCTACTTCACACCTACCGTGAGGAATTGTGGCATGACGTGGCAGTACTGACCTGTCTGACATTTTGTCTTGTAGTCAGTGACCAACTGAAGGCATGAAGAGAACACGCGTGTCCTGCCGCACGTGCAGATTTCTTCAAGGAAGCACACGGAATGCATACTTAGTTTCTGAAGTACTAAATGTAGGTATGTGCTTCCGAAAATGGTTTGCTTACTTTTATAAATCGGGGTATTTTCCATATACACGAATGTCCTTACATATTTAAAAAATTATTAAAGCCAAGAATTTCCGGCACTTTTTTTCCTCAGATCCAGTCTTCCCATGCAGTAAACAGTCTACACGTCTTCAAAATTCACATCTTTCATAGTTCTTTTTCATTTCATACTTTTATATTTGAGTAATGTGTCAGTTTAGTATCACAGCCAGGGGTCCAACAACACCTTTCTCACAATCAAACTATCGTCACGAACAAGCACCAGTACGCGAACCATTCCAGTTAATTAACAACAAATCATGCAAAAACTTTCCCCGAACATGGAAAGCAGATACCTGAGTGGTTAGAACGCAGGCGTCCAAAGTTGTAGGCGTAGCGCAGTTGGTTCGAGACCCGCGCAGGGCAGCGCTTTGTTTAGTGGGTTGTGGAAAAAATAAGTGTGCTATTAATAGATAGAAGAAGGAATACGTATGCCGTAAAAACTAAAGTCTTGAATACTAATATTACGGTTAGTGATACATAATTTTTCTGCAAATAGGTATGCATAATTTATCATAGTTGATGAGCATGGAACGTCCAACCGAAAACTCAAAGAAAAAGAAAATTTCAAAAATCACTGCTGGCATGAATATTTTCGCTGTGGATACTTAAGGAGGCTGCCTCACTGGTCACAGAGGTGACCTTTGACATTTTCAGTGCTGCAGGTCGTCCGCAAAACAAAGATTTGAGCTCGTTTCTGAATCTGGAGCCGGTGAGGCAGTACAGGTAAAAATTGATGGCGCTGCTACTGTACCAAGCCAGGAGGCTTACTGTTCCCGCTAATAAGACGGTCGCCATGGTGATCTTATTGTTGATTTTGATGTAAGGAAGAACTATATGGTAAATGCAAATGGGTAGTGAGAGAAGGAGGAAGACCAGCGACACGGTGATGAGAGTGAGGGTGAGTGACTAGGCCTTTTTCTGGCGACTGTTGACCTGGTCACAACCTCCGGCGGTCATCACACGGGCCACGTGTACAGACTGAATCACCTTCCACACTAACACACTGTTACCCACGATTAAGATACAGAACGGAGTAATCGAGGACAGCGCTAGATCAATCCAAGGATAAACAAATAAGACAAAAAACTTTAGCTGTTTGTTCGGAACGGTGCACACTTTATCAGTAGAATTAGAGCGGAATACAATATCATATGATATAAAGCTATGTGCATTTAAAGCAATCGGTACTAACACAGTAGTAGCTATGACTAGTCCAACCTTTGTCTTTGTGCATGACAGGCTCTTGTAATGAGGCCACACAACCGACATCACTCTCTGCATCGTCATGGCAACGATAAGCCAGGCTGAGATTATGCAACTAGAATACACGAGAAACGGAATTAGTTTGCAAAATAAAATATGATGTGCCAGGACATTAAAGTCAAAGTAATAATCCACCCACAGCTGTGGCAACCCTGCATACAGGATGACGAGGTCGGACACGGCCAGCGCTGTGAAGTACAAGGACATAGTGTGTGACGACTGGCCCTCGCTCATTCGCCTCATCATCACGATGGTCATCACGTTGCCGAAGGTGCCGAGCACGATGATGACAGGCGGGATGAACTTCCACATCGCGATATGAGGATCAGATAGAAGGAACCTTTCAAGAGCGGTATACTCTTGAGATGAACAACAGTGTGTGTCGTCTGCTGTGACGTCACTGGCCGTGGTGTTGACGTCAATTTCTGTGACATCATTCACCATGATGGGGTTGTGACTATGACAGGTCCGATGACGTCTGTCTGTCGTCGTGTAAGGCCCCGCCTCCTAGTTGGTGGCACTACTGGTAGGAGGAACCGTGGAACGAAAATTCTTTGTCTTACAGTGTCTGACACTGCTGACACCACGTCGCGTGCTGTACCCAGAAATTGATGAAAGCTGAGCTTTTTATACATTTAGTGCGATCATAAAATTGAAAAAAAAGTAAAAGAAAGGACAACTAGAAAAAACCCCATTGTTTATCGATAAAAGATATAAATTGCGAATAAATGAATGTATATAAATATTTATACCTACACAGCCAACTGCAAACATTTATTTACTGTCGACGCCTGTCTCATAAAAATAATTATAGCTGTAAAAATATTTTAGTATTTAAATGTTTTGACGCTCTTCTCGGGCCGCTGTAATTGCTACATGTCCTGCCCAACAAACAAAGACGATATTTTAGCGAGTAGGTGCACTGAGTGCCTGAAGTCGCAAAAAAGAGTTTCAGCACTTAACAGGTCAATAGGGAAATTTGGCCTGCTTGAAATATATTTCTGATAATAATAAGCATAAATAGATCTGTCAATAAGACAATAGGTCGAGGAATACTCTCATCTTTTCTTTACTTGTATAGAAAATTGTAGACATCACTTTAATTACATACAGAGATTGCAGCGTTTTAAAACGCCGCTCTTCAAGCTGTTGTTTTGATTATCCACAGAAAACTAAACTATGAGGAGTTCGCGCTTCACTCGTCAAACAAAATAAAAATATTTTAATTGCGGTGCGCAGCCCTGTGTAATCAATGACACTGAACTAACCGAGAAGCATTAGTGAATCGAATTGCAGAAGAAAATATGAAGCGAAACGTGAAGTAGGGAGTCAGCATCCACAAAGATCCTTTCAGAACAAAAACAAAATTATTTTAAGTAACACTTTAAGGACCGCAACCAAACAAACAATAAAGGGATATTGATGATGAAGGTGAGAAATGGTACATAGCTCTAAACATCTGGACATATTGACATGTGGACATGTGGACAAGTGACACGTAGGTTGAGGATTGGAAAATCTTTTATTGAGTGGAATGACCAATACTCTGCAATAAACACGTGCGTGTGTGCTAACCGTTGTGCCACCGGGGCGCCCACACCCGCCTTTCAGCATGAAATCGACCAGAAGTCCAGGAAGTATGTAATTTTTGACAAAAGGTTTTTTTAAACGTCGGAAAAAGGTCTCATTTATCTTATGTACACATTTATCCAATTTTGTTTGCAATATTAATTTCAAGAAATTGAGCATTTATATAAAAAAAAAAAAAAATAAAAATAAAAGGTTGCTTGGTATGTATTTTCCTTTGTTCCTAAAAGGTCTCCAATTTTTTTAACCTTTATGATTCTTAATCGGAAAAAACCCAACAAAACAACAACATAAAGTCAGCGCTGTTTCTCTCGACTTAGCCCTACAATCTGGAATAACCTACGTTTCTCCATTCCATAATGTCTGACCGCACTTACTAATAAACTTGTATATCTCATAGCATCTATCTAGATCAGTCTCTATTATTTCGGTATCAGCTTCATCATTTTTACTGTTATGAATTGTGATCTTTAATTTTGGAGAAACTACAGACATAGAAAGAACCCACAGGCTAGATTTAAGGCCTCTTTACAATCTATGATTGTATGAAATATTTTAAATTCAACATTTTCATTTTCTTCTCTTGATACAAGAACTCACAGATCATAAAATTCTTTTATTCCGTACTAGTAAAAGTAATTCTTTTTGAATTCTTTGTATCAGCTTTTGTGGGGGTGGTGTAAAGTAATATGCAGCTAAAAATAGAATATAAATTATCGTGTATGTTAAAACAGATTTGACAATACATGTAGCTATTTTGCAAAGCATTTTAACTGTCTTTTTAAGCTTTGCATAACTTTTTTTTATCTCATGCTCTTTAAAGCCTTTGAACGTTTAACTATGTACTTCATGTTGAATGATAACTTAATCTTAAAAATATTTTTAAAATCTCAAAAATGCCCGGATGAGATTAAATTCCCCATTGCTTACATTACAAAAAGAACTTTTTCATGCCTCTACCAAGACCACCGGAGTCTTATTGCAAAATTTGAACGGAACAATATACGAGTTAAAATTGTTATCAACGGATACTTTGATACCAACAAAAAAAAAAAATGAAGTCCTGCGTTTTCTTACTTGATCTCATTCTTCTTATGCCCTGTTGTTCTTAGTTATCAGCGGTAGTATTTTTTTTTTCGTTTCAGGAACAGATAAAGCCAAGTAAACGGGCTAATTGATTGTGTAATAAGTGGATATTTGAGAACCTCGGAAAAAACAAACGCTGTTTCAAAGTCGGGAAGATACTTATGCACATAATGTTGCAATATAGGATTTTCCAGAAAATTTTCAAAAATCCGTATTTTACAAAATATGCTATAAAAGAAAATCGCAAAGTACTACTTGGAAATACCAAAGGTAGGAATACAAAAGTAGTACAAACACAATCATTTGAAAACCACATAAAATTTAGGATCAATTAACATATTTGTAGCATTACAATATTTTAACAATATTTTTAATTCACTTGCCAGAAGTTTTCGGCTTTATACACATCACGCCCTGGACAAGGATTTTTCCCGAGTATAAAGTGAGGATAAAGTACGCATAGTGTGTTTACAAACTTTTGAAAGCATGTTGATTTTCTACATGACTTTTGAAAGGTTTTTGTGTCTGCAGCTTTCATTATAAGAACGAATATTCCAGAGAAATTTTCAAGAGTGGAGATAAAAAAAAAAAAAACCCCGAGTATTCTGTGGGAAAGCCTTGTCTGCAAATACCCGCAATTAAATCTTGACTCTTTCAGCTAGTTTCCTGGAAATATTTATATCAACAATCACGAACACATACCAACGCCCCCGTTTATCACTGACATTTGCCCGAAAATCCTTATCAAAAGTACATAAAGATTAATATTAATAAGCAATTAACCATTAACATTAATGTAACCACTCTATAAAACCAATGTTTCATAAATAAAAGTCAATAATTACTCCTTTTATTTATTCCATCGTTTACTTTTTACTTTATGCTATTTGTTAGAACAGTCATTTAGCATTATAGAACTCTCTCCTATTCTTAAGGCTCATAAAGATTCATATTTTCAGTTGCAATTGTAAATGTGGATAAAATGCGCAGACCTTTTACTGAAATAATTCATAAAAACAATTATAAATATTAAGAATGGGCTCAGTCGGACTCAAATCAAGTCAGCTCGCCAGTCCCTATCGCCGAAGGACCTAGTGAGAAACATTACAGATTTTCTTGGTCCCTTTTTCTTGGTCCCTTCGTAGTTCCTTGACTCGGCAAGCAACTAATTTACTTATTACCGGTCCCTGTATCCACACGTACAGTCAGACCACTTTCACGCCTGTCCTTTCTATCCCTCGTCTCCCGTCGTCTGCTTCTTCCAAAAAATTTTCACTCTCACCACAATCTAAAACTACGTCATAAAATGACGTCGGGTTCTGACGCAAAACCATGACGCAGCAAAAACACTCATATGCGGACTGGTAAGGGCGATAATCTCTGACAACAAAAGACAGGGGCAACAACCCCCTGTTCCTAACACTATATCACGGCAAAAAGTAGTTGTAATTCTAAAGGTTTTGGAATAAAAACTTCCTAATTTTTATAAACATGATATATTTTTAAAGGCCAACATAATAAGTAACCAAAATGTAAAAAAGGATGGGAAAGCATTAAAAGGGGCGTTGAAGTCCAAAAAGGTTACTATCACACCAAAAATAAAACAGAGAGAAAAATTTTTAATTCGATGATATTCTCTGTATAAAGGAAAAGATTACCGCCGATGGGACGGACCTAAAGAAAGATTTTTCTGTAAAAAATTGACAACGAATAGTCTGAAGCTTAGCACAGATAATCAGAAAGTGTAGAACAGTAAAATTTTCCCTACACCAGGAACAGACAGATGGCGGTTCACCTCGTAAGAGGTGTCCTAACTTTAATCTTGTAAGAATTAAACTACCTCCTCCCGTCTCGTAGGGCGGCAAGAAGGTAGGCGGTCGGATGCGGCGAGGTAGTGACCCCTTGTGGATTGAGGATGAAGAACACTGTTGAAATATGACATTGATTACACAGTAATACTGCCCTTACTGAGGTCTGTTATTATACCTCTATGAGTAAAACAAACAAGGTCCTCTTTGATGACCGCATCACGTGACAGAGTCCCTTGTGCGAGACTCTGTGAAACGCATGTAAGAGAGCGGAATGATGATGTAGGTTGTTTTTTTTCATCACAATGTTAAGATTTTTACAGCTGTGATCGTGCTTGGTGCTAAGCGGTGATTTTAAGGAGATTTTTGATTACTTTAAACGTGAGTGGTGCTGGCGTCAGTTACTAGTTGTCAGGTCCGCCACTTACCTGCTCTCTCTCTCTCATGATATTAAACATGTCTTAACCAGGAAACTGTTTAGATTTTGATTTTTTTCACTTCTATAGGTTTTCCCTTTGTGTATGCAACTATATGTATCAAATCGATAAGCTATAGATCACAGTTTATTACACTGTTCTTAGCTACTGTTGATACCGTAATGAATGACGATGATGCTTGTTGTTTGTTGTTGTATATCTGACAGCATCGCAATGTTGAGTGTTCATTTTATTTTTCTCCTTCCACACATCAACCTATGATGATGATAGTTCGAAGATGTTAATGATGATGGTAGTTGTATTTTACTTTCCGTCTGAAATGGCCTCTATCTTTTATACTGTATATATCTGTCTTTTAGGCGTCTTTTTATCACTACTATGGACTTCTGATCTTTTCTGCTTTAAGCATGGTAGAAACAAGACTTTTACAACCTGTAGATGTTAACTGTACTACATCAACATCTTGGTCTATAAAGATTTCATTCAGCAGAGCAAACGACAAAGTCATCCGTTAACTGTGATGAGAGACCCGCAGGATTTTCTGTTTGAATTGTCACCCTAGTCCTTCTGATTTCTACACTTGATGGCGCTTATTTCTTAAGTAAGACCACATCCAGTCGCTTGACGATGGGTCATCTTGGTAGATATAATGGGCCTTAATCAGTTTTGGAATGCACTGGCTAGTGATGCCTGTTGTAGGGGTGTAGTCCTATATCATCAATTATTCTGCGATAACCCACAATGCACTCTGACTATTTGCTCTTGGTTAAGATGGACGCGGTGATGGGGACAGAAGGAGACGTGCAGCTTCCATCTTACCTCCTTTTATCAAAGAAATATCGTATACTTGACTAATAAACGGCAGTACACGATACTACATCATCTAGTTTTATTGAAAGAAGAATAAAATGATGATTATTTACTTGCATCTAGCAAAACCAACCATTAAAAAAACTCACCATGCTTATCACAGAGCAAGCCAGTAGTCTGCATGAAGGCTCTGCTCCGTAGTGAGTGATGTCACTTCATCTCCTCCGTGAACTTTAATATCTTCATCTGAACTCGGCATATGTTTGGTATGCTCTAATCATGACCTTTTTAGTGCTCTTATGTACTTTCAAGTCTATACACAAAACACACACACACTCACACAAACATGTCCACACGACTAAACAAAGAAATTCTGAAAGAACATATAATGCTGCTAAGAGGTAGATTAGTACTTTAAAGTACATCTCAAAAGGTCAAACATAGGTCTACATAGAACACTTCCCGTTCCGTTTCTTGTTTGCTCAGAGATCACAAGAAAACACTTATACACGAACTATTTCACCGTAGATTTTGTTTTTGATGGTGGTTGAGCCGACACTCTTGGTAATAAATACGTGTATAAATATATAAGAGAAAGCGCGCGCACGAGTGTGTATGTTTGGCACAAACGTGTGTGTGTGTGCGTTCAGATAAGCGAAACAGTCAACAATTATTTCTCACACTGAGTTTCAAAGAGGTTGCTATAGTTCATCTCTGAAGATAGAAGTCACCTCCTAAGTGGACACTCTCATGTGTACACCATGTCTTCCAGCCCTCTTTGCACATTTTTTTCTGAGAAAAAAGTCTTTATAAATTAAAAAAAAAGCTGGATATGCGAAAATATATCCATATATGCGAAAAAAGAGGGTCAATGCCATGAACAAGGGTCACTACGCAAACCAAACTATTTATTAACAGCGAATGAATTTCAGTTTAAATCCTGGAAACAGTCCTCACACGAGAACTGCAGAAACCTGAGGGGTTGGAGAACAGAGGCCACGGCTGTTGGTTCCAGACCCGCGTGGAGCAGCGTTTACCAAACTGTTAAGTGGCTTGTGGGACAAGTATCATGAAGTTAAAAAAAAGGAATAGATGGAATATATGCCGCAAAACTAAAGTAATGAAAAAATTTATAGGTCTATAAAATATAATTTTTTCAAACGAAGTCGTGCATAATTTATGACATGAAGTGTCCAACGGACGGCTACATGGAAACAAAAAGTTCAAATATCACTACTCGCACGAATATTTTCGCTGTGAAATTTACTCAAACGGGTTGTAGCACTGGTCAGCGAGGTTACCTTTGAAGATGTTAGTGCTGGAGGTCGTCTGCAGAACAAAGATTTGAGCTCGTTTCTGAATCTGGTCCCGGTCAAGCAGTACAGGTAAAAATTGATGGCGCTGTTGACGTACACCGCCAGGAGGCACACGGAAGCTACGAAGAGGACTGTCGCTATGGAGATCCTATTGTTCATTTTGATGTAAGGTTTAACTATAAAATAAATAGACACGGGCAGTGACAGAAGGAGGAACACCAGCGACACCATGATGAGAGTGACAGTGAGTGACGAGGCCTTTTTCTGGCGACTGTTGACCTGGTCACAACCTCCGGCGGTCATCACACGGGCCACGTGTACAGACTGAATCACCTTCCACACTAACACACTGTTGCCCAGGACCAAGATACTGAGTGGAATAATCGAGGACAGTGCTAGATCAATCGAAGGATAGATACGTAAGGTAAAATGATTTACCTGTTCGTTTGTAAGGACACATGCTTCATTTGTAGAATTGGCAATGACTACCAACTCATTTGATATTCTATGTGCATTTAATGCAATAGATATGGCTACAATTGTCGCCACGGCTATTTTAGCCATTTTGTTTGTGCACGATAAGCCCTTGTGATGGGGCAACACAACCAACACTACTCTCTGCATCGTCATGGCAACGATAAGCCAGGCTGAGATTATGCTACTAGAGTAGAGGGAAAACGGAATTAGTTTGCAAAAAAAGGTATTAACTAATAAGATATCAATTTCAAAGTAGAGATACAGCCAATCCTTGAGCAACCCTGAATACAGGATCACCAGGTCAGACACGGCCAGCGCTGTGAAGTACAAGGACATAGTGTGTGACGACTGGCCCTCGCTCATTCGCCTCATGATCACGATGGTCATCACGTTGCCGAAGGTGCCGAGCACGATGATGACAGGCGGGATGAACATCCACAACGCTGCATGAGGATTGGAGAGAAAAAATCTTTCCAAAGCGGTATACTCTACAGAAGAACAACAGTGTGTGTCGTCTGCTGCTTTGTCACTGGCCGATCTGTTGACGACGATTTCTGTGACGTCATTAGCCATGATGGGGCTAAACACGTGAACTTTGACTCATCCAACGACTTCTGTTTTTCGTATTCAACCTTTCTTCTCCCGTAGTGGTTATAACCTTCGGTAAGAGTTTCCAAAGGACAAACATTGTTTTGTCTCGACTTCTGATTAGATTGCTAGCTACCTGACGTTGCTGACAGTACGGTGTCGTGCTTAGTCCAGAAAGAGAAGGAAAATAACGCTTTTTATAGACCAAGTGAGAAGCTAAAAAAAAAACAACCAACCGAAGAATAGAAAAGTAGAGAAAAATCTGAAAAAATATGTATGTGTGTGTGGCTATGTTTGTGTGTAGGAGCGCAGGTATATGTGAGGGTGTAAGAATACGTGTATGAAACCTAAAATTGCGGAGGCATTTAATAAAATAAATGTTTGACATAGCAAAAAATAGTTTTTAAACTATTTTTTTTAACAACATTCTTCTACAAGTCACTCTAATTGCTACCTGTACAGCCCCGAAAGGAAAGTCAATATGTCGCCGCGGAAGGCTCGGAATGTCGATACCTTAACAAGAAGGAGTATATTAAAAGCATATTTCCGTGATGATTGTCTCCATAATTAACAGCTCGAAATGTAAGTAAATGATTTCAAACTAAGGATTATAATAAGAGAATTAGAGATCATTAACGACAATAAGATGCTATTTTATATCGGTACAGCTAAAGAAAGATTCTAGACATCACCTCAGTACAAAGAGAAATCTGAAAAGTTTAATGTAAATAGTAACATTCTACAAGACACTACCTCGAGGTTAAGTTGAGGTCCTGTCACGAGTAATTCCCGTTTTACACATCAAGCGAAACAAAACAAAAAGACTTTAAACTGTGGTGTGCATCGCTGTGTAATTAATAGCATTTCAATAACTGACAGGAAGTAGAGGACAAAGACAAGACAAAGCAAACCGCAAAGTAAATAGTTAAAACGCACTGGAGAGTTAGAACAGGAAATAGATATTAAAAAACATGGAGAATTTAAACATGTTGGGATTGTTATACTAATTATAGCGTTTTTCCTGCCATATATTTGGCCGTATCGGTTTAAATGTTTGCTTTTTGTACACTATTTCCATTAAACCTAAGATATGTTTTTAGTAAGTGCTTCGGACGGCGACTGGCAATATCTAGTAGGGGAGTAAGTGATGTGTTTTCTCGTATAGTCCTTGCCTTGGCACAGCAAATAACAAATGATCTGGGCAGCCTAAGGCAATCGTTGTATTGTTTCTAGAAAGAATGCACAACTGCCTGAATGTGTTTGAAGAACCATTGGTGTCGTGACAGCGATGTCAATGATGAACGCGATCTTGCATCGACATCTAAAGATCTACACTTCTGCCGATCTACCTATGGAAAAGGTAACGACACTTCCATGTATCAAGATGTAAACGATGATGTAATGCAATTTGAGTGATGCTGGTAATACTAAAATGTGTTAAATGAATAAAATAAATAAGAGTTGTGTCCCTTCGACCAACAGGCTGAGGGGATCGCCTCCCCTCGATTTTGTTTATGTTTTGTGGTCGTGCTTCTATTTGGATAAAAGTGTTGGACCTTCATGTTTACATGTGCTTCTACTGCGTTTTCTTCCTCTTCTGGGTTGCAACAGGTCTGTATATAATGTATAAAATGTATATAATGTATATAACGTTATTTGAAGTGCGAACTGTTTAGATCTATTGCCTGGATTCAACCTCGCCTGCTTCACTCGCTTCGGCAGCAACCTTGAGACATAAGCTGCAGTGAATAAACTGAAGTGATGATCACCCTCTTGAAGTTTCATACATTTCTTCATATTCTCATGATTACTCAATGTCTTCACAGTATTTCCCTGATGTTATTAACATTATTCTCTTTAGTCGTTACCGCTACATCTACAGTTATCGCCCTTTACTGCCTTCATCATATTAAACTTCCTTTCGCTCACATCATAAATACGATTTTTTTTAATGCCTATTCCCAGAGCATCAGGGTCTTATAGCTTGTTAACTTTTAACCCGGAAATGTATGAGTTAATAAACTTATTAAAAGATATTCGAGAAACATAATGTCTTGTTGAAACAAGCGAGAAAGGTACGTTTTTCTGCCTGGTCTTATTCTCTTATGTACTCTTGTTAATTATCAGTACTTTTGTACATTTTAGGAACAGACTAGGCCAGTGTGATATATCTGCTACATATATACTCTATCAACAACCTGGAACGGGTGCAATATGTGTGTTCGGATATCACGCGCGCGCACGCACACACCGAGCATTGTGTGGGAAAGTCTTGTTTGTAAATACCCACAATGAAATCTTCACTCTTTCAGCTTGCTTCCTTGAAATATTTCTATCAACAAACACAAACCCTTACCAACGCCTCTGTTTATCACCGACAACATTTGCTTCAGAATCCTTGTCAAAAGTAGATAAAGATTAATATTAATAAGCAATAAACAATTAACATTTCGGTGGCTGTTCTATAAAACCAATGCTTCGTAAACAATAGTCAATAATTACTCCTTTTATTTAGTCCATAATTCACGATTTTCTTCATGCAATTTGTTAAAACCGTTATCTATCCATGTCACTGTATGACATTATTTACAACGGTAATCAAGTATTACAGAACACTTTTCACTTTATGCATTTGTTACAACAATAATATAGTATTACTAATTACCGGCACACACAACTAATTTTCTTAAAAAGGAGTATTTTCATGTTCACGCAAAAGTACAAGAAAATATAAGAAAGACTAAATAAAAACTGAATCTGTAATAATAGTAAGTGGGAATTATTAAAGCGCAATATCTCTCAGCCAAAGGCGGACTAACTGCGCTGAACATGATCCCAAAATAGTGACAACGATTAATAAATAGTAACAACGATGTAGAACAAGATACTGAGCAATCTTGAGAATAGGAAGAAATGCTATCATATGAAAACTGCAACTATCTTTATAAGTTTTGGAGATATTGCTAGAAGTTCGTGATTTACAAAAAGGCATACTGAATAAAACACATCCAAATTATAAAAAGCACAGTTTTTTACTTGGCTATTTTGCATGAAGACAACATATTTCAAGTACTCCATTTCAAATACTAATTTGTAAATACACCTAAAACATATTTTTCAAGTAACAACTATATACTGTTGGCCTAATTATTTTCTACAAATCTAAAAGGTCTCTTTTGTGATAAATATTTGCAGCTTCCAATATTTTAAAAAATAATTATTTTTCAGGCGCAAAAATGAAACGTTTTAGGAGTAACGAACTTAAACCAGCTGTAATTTTTGTAATCTACCGGACACATGGGTTCAAATTGGTAACACTAATAGAAACGTATGTATCTTTTAATATATATTATGTGAATTTCCTTTACATGTAGTGGAGGGGGTAGTGGTTAAAAAGTAAGTATTTAATATTTGCTTAGGACACTCGTCCTCTTAGTCAACACAGACGTTTACTTAATGGTGATGAGAGAAATAACAGACATAAGCGCAATTCCAAGTAAATGATAATTGATAAATGAATGCCTAAACGTTTGTGTGGGTAATACAGTTACCCCCCTCTTTTGATCAAGAGGAGAGATATAAACAATTGGTATCAATAATACCAATAAATAAGCAGTTGTAAAACTTTCACAAATAGTAGTCGGATCTGGTTATCCTTTGTTATGGCCTTGCTGCAGATTTAACGTCCTCTCGTTACTTCACTTCATTTTTGTCTGGGTCTGAGTTTCAAGCAGATTACAATATTTTTAACCATCAAAACGGTTAAATAGTTTTACAAATTTTGTTTTCTCTAATAACAATAGTTGCTTAAAGTATATTTTAACAATTAAACTTCCAGCAAAAATGCATCACTAACGATAAGATACTATCGACGTATAATAATCAGTAAATCAAGGACTATTTTGTTTTATAGTTAAAATTACAATAACTTTACATAAACTCGCTAAAAAAAGTCTCGTCTGCTTCAGCCTAATGCTTCCCTACCAACCGACACCATATCTGAGGTTTTCATTATCTCGTAATTCAATAAGGCTTGTTTTAAACTAAAGCAGACAATATGAGACAAATATATCAATAATATATTTATTACATATTCCAAGAATAGTTGGTGGGTCTTTATTTCAATATGATCGTAATTAACAGCAAACTCTTTTGTTCGCCATGGCTGCATCAATGGCCGCAATGCAACTCATTCATTTTGTGCTCATATTGAATAATCTACCACGTGTCCTTGTAATAAACGAAATAAATCACACGTGAGACAAGCATTCGTCAAATAAGTGTTGAAATAAATATTTACCAAGGTATTTCCGTTCCACTGACAGCGTGACCTCATGGTAGCCGCCATTGTGACTGCACGCGCGTACCAACGTTTTGAAACAGAGTCTGTCTCTTTACCAGGTCAACGGGTGGCTATCATGAACTGGACACTGCTGTGTCTTATACAACTGGATTTAGCAGAAAATGCTCTTTCATGTTCACTTAGGGAAGCACAGAGTATTTTGTACATGGTCTGAGCTACTTTGTTTGAAAGTCGACAAACATTTTGCGTCACTTATTGTGCTTTACTACTGTTACATTTCATTAAAAATACACAGGTATTTCCGCCTGTCTTCGCTGACTTACTTCAATATGTATACATCAATATTCATGCGAAAGCTGGAGTACAAGTCAGCTACTAGCTGTCAGGTCCTTACCTGCTCGTAATCACAGTTCGCCACTTACCTGTTCTCACTCTATATCATGATATCCGGAAGTCGCTCTAATCACTACCTCTTTAGTGCTTCTTATGTACTTTCAAGTCTATATGCACACGTGATCCCCTGCCCCCACCACCACCACACACACATAATACTGCTAAGAGGTAGACTAGTACTTTAAAGTACATCTCAAAAGGTCAAAGAACTCTACATAGAACACTTCCCGTTACGTTTCTTGTTTGCTCTAGAGATCACATGAAAACATTAATACACGAACTATTTCACCGTAGGTTGTTTTAGATGGTGGATGATCCGACACTCTTGTTAATAAACACATGTATATATAATTATATAAGAGTAAGCGCGCGCACGTGTGTCTATGTTTGGCACAAACGTGTGTGTGTGTGCGTTTAGCTAAGCGAAACAGTCCATAAATATTTCTCACACTGAGTTTCAGACAGGTTGCTATAGTTTATCTCTCAACATAAGAAGTCACCTCCTAAGTGGACACTCTCATGTGTACACCATATCTTGCAACCCTCCCACCCTTTGCATTTTTCTGCAAAAAAAAAGTCTTTACAAAAGGAATTAAAGAGCTGGATGTTCATCCATATATGTACCAAAAGAGGGTCCATACCCTGAACAAGGGTCACTACGCAAACCAAACTATTTATTAACAGCAAATGAATTTCAGTTCTAATCATGGAAACAGTCCTCACACGAAGAATGCAGAAACCTGAGGGGTTGGAGAACAGGCGACCAATGATGAGGCCACCGCCGTTGGTTCCAGACCCGCGCAGAGCAGCGTTTATTGAAGGTGGGTTGTGAAACAGGTATTACAAATTTAAGAAAGCAATAGATGGAATATATGCCGGAAAAACTAAAGTCATTCAAAATAAATATTAAAGTTCACAAAATTATTTTTTTCACACAAAGTCGTGCATAATTTATGATAGTTAATTTACATGCAGAGTGCAACGGATGGCTAGAAGGAAAAAAAATAGTTCAAACATCACTACTCCCACGAATATTTTCGATGTGAAATTTACTCAAGCGGAATTTTTTTTACTGGTCAGAGAGGTGACCGTTGAGGATGTTTGTACTGGAGGTCGTCTGCAGAAAAGAGATTTCAGCTCGTTTCTGAATCTGGTCCCGGTGAGGCAGTACAGGTAAAAATTGACTGCGCTGTTGGCTTGCCAAGCCAGGAGACACAGGGCTTCTACGAAATAGACTGTCGCCATGGAGATCTTATTGTCGCTGTTGATGTAAGGTTTAATTATGTAGAAAATGCATATAGGCAAGGAGAGAAGGAGGAAGACCAACGACACGGTGATGAGAGTGAGGGTGAGTGACGAGGCCTTTTTCTGGCGACTGTTGACCTGGTCACAACCTCCGGCGGTCATCACACGGGCCACCTGTACAGACTCAAACACCTTCCACAGTAAGACGCTGTTGTCCAGGATTAAAATACTGAATGGAATAATCGAGGACAGTGCTAGATCAATCGAAGGATATATAAGTAAGGTAAAATTTTTTACCTGTTCGCTCGTAGTGGAACATACTTTATTTGTAGAATTGGCATTGACTACCAATTCATTTGCTATAATTCTATATGCATTTAATGCAGTCGGTATGACTACAATAGTTGCTATGGCTATTTGAGCCTTTTTCTTTGTGCACGATAAGCCCTTGTGATGAGGCCACACCACCGACATCACTCTCTGCATCGTCATGTAAACAATAAGCCAGGCTGAGATCATGCAACTACAATACACGAGAAACGGAATAAGTTTGCAAAATAAAATATGAAATGTTTGTATATCGATGCCGAAGCAAAATCGCAGCCAATTTCTAAGCAGTCCAGCATACAGGATGACGAGGTCGGACACGGCCAGCGCTGTGAAGTACAAGGACATAGTGTGTGACGACTGGCCCTCGCTCATTCGCCTCATCATCACGATGGTCATCACGTTGCCGAAGGTGCCGAGCACGAGGATGACAGGCGGGATGAACTTCCACATCGGGATATGTGGATAAGAGAGAAGGAACAATTCGAAAGCGTTATACTCTACAGAAGAACAACAGTGTGTGTCGTCTGCTGATATGTCACTGGCCGTGGTCTTGACGACGATTTCTGTGACGTCATTAGCCATGATCGGGTCAAACACGTGAACTTTGACGACTTCTGTCTTTCGTCTTCAACTCTTCTTCTCACTTAGTGATGATAACCTCCAGTAAGAGTTTCCATGGGACAAACATTTTTTTGTCTTAATTTATCTCGACTTCTGCTTAGATCGTTAGCTATCTGACGCTGCTGACAGGGTGTCGGGCTTTGTCCACAAAGTAAAGGAAAATAACTCTTTTTATAGATCAAGTGAGAGGCTAAAGCTGAAAAAACCCCTAAAGATTAGAAAAAGTAAAAAAAAATCTGAAAAAATAGATAACTGTCTCTGTGTGTGTGT
This sequence comes from Pomacea canaliculata, assembly GCF_003073045.1. Lineage (NCBI taxonomy): Eukaryota > Metazoa > Mollusca > Gastropoda > Architaenioglossa > Ampullariidae > Pomacea > Pomacea canaliculata. The sequence continues at coordinate 16,269,877 of NC_037597.1, forward strand.
GTGTGTTTGTGTTTGTGAGGAGGAACACACGTACATGTGAAAGTGTAAGAATATGTGTAAGAAACTTAAAATTGTGGAGGAACTATTTCATAAAATAATTGCTAAATTTAAAAAATAAAAATAGTTTTTAAACTTCTTTCGCAACGTTCATTTACAAGTCGCTCTAATTGCTACCTGTACAACCCCGACAAGGAAAGTCAATATGTTGCCGAGGACCATTATTCTCGGAATGTCGATGTCTTTAGGAATGTTTTATTAAGAACATATTTCCGATGATTGTCTCTGTAATTAACAGCTCGAAATGTAAATAAATGATTGCAAACTAACGAATTAGTGAAATAAAGGTCATTACTATTAATAAAATACTCAACAACTTTTTCATATCTGTACAGCTAAAAAAGTATCTAGACATCACTTTAGTACAAAGAGAAATCTGAAAATTTTTTAAGTACATAGTAACATTCTAAAAGACAGTACCAGTAATTCACGTTTTACACATCAAGCGAAACAAAACAAAAAGACATTTAACGTGTCCATCGCTGTGTAATTAATAGCATTTCAATAACTGACAGGAAGTAGAGGAGAAAGACAAGACAAAGCAAACCGCAAAAGTAAATAGTTAAAACGCACTGGAGAGTAAGAGCAAGAAATAGAAATTAAAATAGCATGCACGTTAAGGACAGTAACGAGGACAAAGACAGCACAACAGAAACATTAATGAAGCTACTGATGACATTTTTTCTAAACTGACTGTTAACCCCCCTTGTGACACACGAGCTGCATGAATGCAAAGATGTGAAAGTATGTTAGCGGAGAAAGGGTGAAAGAGCATTTGCGGAGGATAGAGAACGGTTAACTGTCAAAATCTCGCGGGAAACTACAGAAACTACAGAAACTCCTGACTCAGGTTCTCGAACGTGGCGGATGAACCTGCAGTCAAGTAAAGTGCATCTCACCTAGACGAGACAGAGAAAGTAGTGCTGAAGACCTCGATGGCCGTTGTACAAGAATGCGCATGTCACGGTATTTGAGCTGATGGTAATGTTTCTTGGCCAAGACGAGGTTTTACCCCTGAGTGAATTCATCGGGAGGAACTGTTTATCCGGCAAGGGAAATATTGGTTTTTAACTGCGATGCCAACGAACTACGCACCCGCGTACCCAGCGCCATCTGTCAGAGCGGGAACGGCGTTCTGATGACGTCACGCTACTACATCCGCTTGCCTGAATCTTCGACATCTAGACTTTTGGACATCTACACTTCTGCCAACCTACCTATGGAAAAAGTAATGATATTTGAATTATCAAGATATCAACGATTATGTAAGAAATGCAGTCTACACGATGTTGTTAATGTGTTATCGAATGCTATACAATAAATAAGAAATATTTTTAAGAACCTCTCAAGGAAGATGGAAGGTAATAATTACGATTAATGTTGATGTTGTCTACGAGGACAATATTACACTATTTTTATCCAACATTTCTTTGTATTTCTCTATTATACGTTGCCTTATAGAGTATAAGATAATTTGTTCTTGATCCCCTTTTCTCTGACCTCCCTACTTACCAAAAGGGTGATGGAAAGACTTGTTTTGTTTGTTTTTTTTTTTTTGTTTTTTTTTTTTTAATGAGCGTTGCCAAGAGTAACATTTTCCAACTTTTTAAATGGAAGGGCCATGACTGCGTATAATGTAATCCATTTGTTTTCCCTCTGTCAACCAGATCAGCTCAATGTACATTAGAGATCTTTGCTCTTCCTTCTTTCCTGGCCTCTGACTCGAACGTTTATGATTCCCCGTCATAATCAAGGACAATATTTTTCAATTTTGTTTCTTTGTATAAGTGTTGCACCGAATATTGCTGGGCTTTAAGAAAGGTAGCCAACGAGAGAGAGACTGTTGTCATTGTTCTTTTATGCTGGGGCTCCTTCAACAAAAGACTGTGACAATAAACGTCTGTCTTTGAGTGCGAAAGTATGTTTTTAATAAACCTTAAGGCAGTGATGCCCAACCTTTTTCGGCCTGCGGGCCATACACATTTCCGACACGCGTGTCACGGGCCGCTTCACCGCAAAAATACAAAAAAAGAAATAAAAAAAAAAATAGAGCAGATACCATTTCTATTAGAAACAAGTTGTACTTACCATTAATTATGTAGTAATTAGTCGGATATTTGAAGTTTTTTCCCCGAAACCAACTTCTGAATGTCCGGCCTCATCGTAGAGACACCAAGTCGGACCACTGAATGAAATGTTCGTCCATCGAAAAAAGATTGAGACGCCCCTACGTAGGAATAAATACGTCTTCATCCCTTTTTTTTTCGTTTTTCTGAGGTCTTTCTTTTATTATTATTGACATGTCGATTTCCTGCACTGTGGGTAGAAGTTTCGCGGGCCGGATGGCACCGCGTCGCGGGCCGGATATGGCCCGCGGGCCGTAGGTTGGGCATCCCTGCCTTAAGGTATTTCAATGTGTGGTTATCTTGTCTGTTGAATAATTTTGGATTTTATATTTAGTTCTTCAATTCAGATCTTTGTTGGTGTTTATCTAATTTGAAAGCTGTTGTACTGAGTGCTGTCTGGAGATAAAAAAGACAAATACACAAACTGTTTGACTACACTCAGAATTAATGTTTTATTTTTAGTATGGTCATTATTTAATCTCTTACATATATATGCGTGTGAATAATACAATTCGTTCATACTTATACTTGTGTAAAACACAACAGGGTGTCGTTCCGGGTCACATGACCAAAGAAGACCAGCTGACGCCACTTGACTGTTGAAAGTAGAGGTTCATGGTGTCCTACGAGTGATGCCATCTTGTTTCGTACAAAGTCATTGGTTCTGCTCTCTGTACTAGATTCGGAGCAGACTACTCTGGCACGTTCTCAAATACCTGGATTCTCGATTAAAGCAGTGGCATGATGATGATGATTGATGATTGATGATTGATGATGATTGATAATTGATGATTGATTGATGATTGATGATTGATCATCATCAACATCATTATTCAAATAATTACGAATTTCTTCATGCATTGAGTGTGCGTTAAGGACCAAGTTAATGTCACTTGGGTTTAATAGTAGAGCTGTCAAGGAAGTGGTAATCCCGAATATTCACAAGAATATTAAAATAATAGCAGGTACCAAGTACCTGTAGTTGCCCTCAGTGTCTATAAGACACAGGGTAGGCTGCTGTACCTAGTACCTGTAGTTGCCCTCAATGTCTATAAGACATTGGGTGGGTGGCTGGCACGGAGGCGTCCGTGCACAAATACTAATGTGCCCTGAGAATGTAAGATATATATATATATACTATTTTATAATAATAGCACCGCTGTATTGAAATGAATGCGTATGAATGAGTTCAACAGATTTTTTTATGTCTGGGAAGAGGAGAGCGATAAAATAAGTTGAGAAAAGAAGGAAAATGAAAACGTTCACGGTGAAAATGCATTGGGCGAGTACGAAGTTTTATATTTGTGTGAAAGCGATATTTTGTTGGATTTTGTTGAAATGACCAGTCATCATTTTGTTTACATGAGAAACGGAGTATGGACAGAAGTAGATAAACGTTTCTGTTGAACCGATAAGCACCAGAGAACAAGGGAGATAATTACCTTGTGCCAAGAGCGATGACTGAGTTGGAGTTCTATTATTGTTGTGCGTGTGATAATCATCATTAGCAGCTTCTCCTGGATAGGATTAGTAAATGCATTCAACTATTCAATAGTGAAGTGTTATAATATTTTTAAGCCCTCTAAGATCGTTTGTCGTGTGTTGGAAGAACGTTTAACTGTCACAATCCTGAGAGGTGAGGTTGTAACAGTCTCACGCTTTCTTTAAATGCTTTTCGACGATATTTTCCAGAAAAAAAAAAAAACAAGCATCTATCAATATTAATACTTCTTGAGCTGAAATATTTAAGTCAAGTTTACAAGACTGGACAGGATATTTCTTTGGTATCGCCGTCTGCCTCACATTGAGACAAAAGATGAAGTCTACAATTGTAGAAATGAAGACTTGCTGCAGAGTGCAGCCCAAGATATGTCCAGGAACATCACAGAAACCTTGTAAAATGTTTGGTATGTACACAGTTCGTCTAGTTGAATACCTGTGTTTCCGAAACGCTTACTTTTTAACATGATTCTCTACGATATTTTCCGCAAATACACCAATGTCTTTAATAAACTAATACTTCTTGTGGAATAGACTTCCCCGTCACATCAAGGACAAGAAATGAAGTCGATACTGTTTAAAGCAGAATATCTGAAATAGGTCTATCAAAACCTCTGATTACTTAAAAATATTTTTTATCCACCACTGACAAATCATGCACGAGGATACTAATCTTGAACAAGAAAGGACTGCATTAAACTTTGCTGAAAGCATTACTTAAACGACAACCTTAAAATTAGTGTGAATAATTACTCACTCATCATTTGTTTGTTTCCGTCTTTTTATATAATAGCAGTGCAGCAGTTTTGTATCAGGTCGAGGGCTAAAACAAATTTTTTTAGAAAATAATCTTCATTAAATAAACCAATAAAGTTGTTGAAATCATTTGGAGAGAAAGTCGACAGGGATGTGAACTTTCATACGAAAGATGAAGATATTTAATTAAGTAGGATGCTTTTGATTGGAAATTTGGATGAGGAGTGACTGCATTGAACATTGTTATCAACATGTTATCACTCCATGTAAAAACATCCTTAAAATGAGCGTGAACGATCGTTAGTTCGTTTTTTGTCTTTTGATAAAATTGTAATGCTGCAGTTTAGTATCCGAAAGCTGAAACAAAGGGTTTCTAAAGACAAATCGTCAATATTGCATCCTTTTTTGTTTCTAGAAAAAATGTAAACATGTTGACAAAATCATGCGGTTTCCAAAGAAAGCTCAAGATGCTTTTGAGTGAAAAGAGTTTGTAGTCTAGACACCCACTTATAGTTTATTTCTAGACAACCACATACAGTTTATTTGTAGTCTAGGCGCTACTTTTTTGTTTCCCACACAGTTCTCGTTGCTGGGAAGTTTACTAAACCAGATTGTGCCGTTGGTAAGACAAGTGACTGTTGACATATAAAGCGCTGGAGTCCAGAACACAAATCTTTCAACTCACTTCTGAATCTGGAGCCGGTCAGACAGTATAGGTAAAAATGAATCGCGCTATTAGCGTACCAGGCCAGAAGGCACAAGGTGTAGACAAATTCACCAGTCGCCAAAGATATCTTTGTGTCTACGCTGACGTAAGGTTCAACGATCAGGCAAACGCTCTCTGGCAACGAGAGAAGGAGGAAGACCAGCGACACGGTGATGAGAGTGAGGGTGAGTGACGAGGCCTTTTTCTGGCGACTGTTGACCTGGTCACAACCTCCGGCGGTCATCACACGGGCCACGTGTACAGACTGAATCACCTTCCACACTAACACACTGTTACCCACGATTAGGATACTGAACGGAATAATTGAAGTCACTGCTACATCGATCCAAGGGTATATATACTGATCATAATTGTCCACCCCTTTGTTAGTACTGGAACATAGTTCCATTGAGTATTTCGGATCCGTCATTAATTCATATGAAATGATTCTATGTGCATTTAATGCAGACGGTACGGCTACAACAGTAGCTATGACTAGTCCAACCTTTCTCTTTGTACAAGATAGGTTCTTATGATGAGGCCACACAACCGACATCACTCTCTGCATCGTCATGGCAACGACAAGCCAGGCTGAGATAGACCCACTACAATACACGAGAAACGGAATCAGTTTACAAAAGGAAGTATAACCTTTTTCAACATCAATACCAAAGTAATATTTCACCCATACTTGGAACAACCCTGAATACAGGATGACGAGGTCGGACACGGCCAGCGCTGTGAAGTACAAGGACATAGTGTGTGACGACTGGCCCTCGCTCATTCGCCTCATCATCACGATGGTCATCACGTTGCCGAAGGTGCCGAGCACGATGATGACAGGTGGGATGAACTTCCACATCGGGATATGAGGATTGGAGAGAAGAAACCTTTCCACAGCGTTGTACTCTTGAGATGAACAACAGTGTGTGTCGTCTGCTGCGACGTCACTGGTCGTGGTGTTGACGTCATTTTCTGTGACGTCATTAGCCATGATCGGGTTAGACACATGAACTGTGACAGGGTGTGATGACGTTTGTCTTTGTGTCAGGACCTGCTTCCTTATATATCTTGATAAGCTCAGGTGAGAAGAGTCGGAGGATGAATTTTCTTATATTCACGATAATTCACTGAATCATAGACTTACACAATCAGCAGTGTGCCATTACCCACAAGTCAGTAGTGCTTGATCCTGGAAACAAAACCCAACTACACCTTTTATACCTCAAAGGCATAAAAAAGAATAAAACAGCCAACTGAATTTTCTTGTTCGACGCACGCGCTGGAATCTGTGTGTGTTGGTGTATATGTGTGCGTTGGTAGATATTTGTATGAGAGAAAAAACAGTCTGAAGATGTCACAAATTACGAAAATCTTGCTTTCAACGAGTTTTGCTATTGGCAAACTTTCTGAATAAACTCCATTATATCTGTAAAAAGGCTTTGGTCTTAAGAAATTAATGTAATCTGTTACAAATTCATTGAGAGCAAATTTGCGCCCTTTCCGTACTCGTGCAGCCTCTACATCCGAAATCGTTATTTTAAAAAGGGATATACTGTGACAGAGACTCCGAAATCCTTAAAACGAAAGTAAATTCTGTGAAACGTAATGCGCTAAAAGCATACAAAATTATTGAAAATAAGAAAGTGTGTGTGTTGAGAGGTGTATGTAAGGGGAGGGTAAACAAACGAATGTATGAAGGTGTGTCAAATTGCGAAAATGCCTCTAGGGAATGTTTGTAGTTGACGAACTTTCTAAATAAAACATTTAATTGTTAAAAGAATCTTGGTACTAGGCGCTAGTGATTACTGAAGTGCACTGTTTTCCACATTATCGTGATCATCACATACTAACGATGGAACTTTCGAGAAAATTGACGGAACTGTATTCGGGAAAACAGACGCTTAAAGTATTCACTACGAGGGCTAGGGTGCTCGTTAAGGGTCCGCTAACATGTGTATAACCTGTTCGGATTGCAAACGAGCTTTCACATTTTCGAATGTTGCACTCACACACACACTCACACACACACGAACACACACACACGAACACACACACACGAACACACACACACGAACACACACACATGAACACACACACACACACATGGGATTCGCTTGAACGACAACACGCACCTGTATCCTTCAACCCATCCCACTGGGCCACTGCGGACAAGATGAGGACCACTACCGCCTTGACCACTAGCCCCACCTTCTGATGACAGGGTAAAGACAGGATTTTCTATAAAACTGAACAAACCTGTGTTGTACAAATCATGCAATAATAGCAAAGGACAAAGCAATCATTGGACATGAATACGAAAATAATACAAACAAAATCCGTCAGAAAACCACAGAACAAACTCTGGGATCGATGCACATATTTTTAATTGACTCACCAGAAGATGTTGGATTTTCACACGTCATTGTCTAAACAAAGTGTTTCCAAAATACAAAATGAGAAGTACCACAGTGTATTTCCGAAGATTTTGGTATCATGTTAATTTTCTACATTGCATTTGTACGGCTTTTGTGTCTGCGTCATTTGCCATAAAAAAGAATATTTAAGTGACACTTCAAGAGTCGAGATTAAATTTTTTTCAAATATCTAACATACACATGTAGTTTTACTAAAATGTGTGTAAAGATTTTGGCTATAAACCCTTACCAACGGCTCCTGTCAACCAGCAACATAATTTACTCGAAAATCCGCATCAACACTATATCAAGACTATATCCCTATTGTGCTGCTCTACGAGATAGGCCTAGCCATTGCTTCTATTTTTTTTTCATTAAACTGGTATAAAGTGAATTTTAGTTAGATGTATTATAACTGATTCATAACGTAGACATATTATGTAGGAAGGAAAGCTGATGCTGTCTGCATTAAAAACAACTTGGAAATAACAGACAATAAGTGTGGCGTTGGTCGGACATTAGAAAAAAATGGAAAAAAAGGTTATCTTGTCCACACATCTATTATTTCAAAAAATTACGAATTTCTTCATGCGTGAAAAGTGCATTGTAATAAAGCCACCCTGGTTTAATAGAGTGCCGTCAGGGAAGTCGAAGGCCACAACAATCACAATTTTCTTAAGTTAATCAGAAATGCTGCAGAGATAGAGTTCGTTATCCTTTAAAATAAACTGAACTAAGTATTTAGGTCAGAACGCATGTTTTAAAAGAAACTCCGTGGCATTCAGGGGATACAATTTCTTTGGTGCTGTTTAGCCTACCATATTTGGGTTAGTTCCCTTTGCAGTTTTGATAATGCGTTAATTTTATTGTATTTAACAATATTGGGTAAAGAAATACAAAAGCTAACGGTGTTTTATGTACAAGGCCACTCAATGATCCTCTACTTAATATTATTATTAGTGTTATTAGTGCAATATCTAGTGGTATAGGAAGTTGTTTGGTTTTGAGGGGCAAACTCTATGCTGACAGCGAACTGCGTTTGCACATCATGAAAAGAATCGTGTGATTGTGCACAGGATGGTTTGAAGCAAAAAATACCTGTAGCGGCCCTCAGTGTGAGTACAAAATTAAGTGGGTTGCTGTCATGAAGGGGTCTGTGCCCAAACACTAATGTGCCCTGAGGACTTAGGTTATACATAATAATTTATTGAATCAGCAGGAACTGTACTAGAATAAATGCGCCTGAATAACACCAGTTTAATGGTCTGAATTTATGTGATTGAGATTTTTGGCATCAGGGAAGGTGAAAAATATTAACGAAAGTTGAGAAGAAGAGAACGTTTCGTTGTAAAGTGAAAAAGAGAAAATTAACTCGTAAGCGGGAGCTAAGTGTGATGATGATGCTCTTTTGTTGTATTTTGTTGAAGTTTATTTGTCTTACTCTGTGTACTTGAGGGACGGTATATGGAGGACGTCGGACTGAAGTCGCCAAGCGTTTCTATGGAACTTATAACGACAAGAGAACAAGAGAAATGATTACCGTGTGGCGAGAGTGATATTCTGAGACTGAGTGGATAAGAGTTCGATTTGTAGGGGATTGTTGTATTGATGATGATAATCATCCTTGGGGGCCTTACCTGGGATTGGGTTTGTAAAAAGGGTTAACTGCTCATTACTTGATTGTTATAAGGATAGTTTTAAATACTCACTGACATGTTATTTGTTGTGAGTTGAAAGAAAGAACGCGTAACTGTCGAAAGACTGAGTGGTGATTGGAAGTCGCACACTTTTTAAAAATGTTTTTCTACGACATTTTCCAACAAAATAACCGTCTCTCGGAATTAATAGTCAAGCATAAAACACGTGGGGAGCCTTGTGGAAAAGCCTTCCCTATCACATCAAGAAGAAAGAACTGAAGCATGGACTTGTGTAGGTGGATGGCTGACTGTCTGCCGAGACCAACGCTCGGCCTCTTGCCAAGTTCTCCGCTGTTAGTCTCGGTGAACAATTCACAGACTTCAGATTGTAATACATAACTTTGTTTTTGTTTGGCCATGTCTTCGGTTATGTGAAAATGACAATTTTCTAAGCCATAGTCGCGAACTAAATACATGGACAGGGAAGGGAAGAGGAAGAGAGTAAGAGGCGAACAAGAGCAAACAATAAGATCATTCTCTTTTTTATGCATTCTTCTTCAAAGTGCTTTGAGCAAATCTTAGCTCTCAAAAGATAAAAACTTTTGTCTGAACGACCTATGGCATGAATGAGAGCCGCTCGCCTCTCATCTTGCTCTTTTGATAGACCTGCCTGAGGAAGCATGAAAGAACTTAAACCGAAACATTTGACACTTGCATAGTGGTATGCTTCCACCAACAGTATAAACCACATCCTGACTGTTTATTTATTGTTGTTATTCTCGCAGACTCTGTGGACATAGCTATTGTCGTCGTTCGCTAAACCGGAAGCTGTTCTTTCAATAGCCTCGTTCTAGGAGTTACTAGAAAAAAAATCGTCTGCTAGCCTACATCGAGCCTACAAGAGCAGCCTACATCGGGTGGTATCCACCTGCTCCAAAGTCGTTGGATCCACCCAGAGTTCTCTTCAGGATCTGTATAACAGGAGGACTCTTCTGAAAGTGTCTGCCATCCTTCGTGATGACAGGCATGCTCTGTCGGGTGAACTTGTCCAGCTCCCATCAGGTCGCCGATATAGTATGCCTGCATGCAGGACAAACCGACTGCGGCTGTCTTTTGTTGCTTCAGCCGTCAGACTTTTGAATGGATTATGAATGTGATGTGCATGCGATCATGTATGACTTTAATCGAGCTGGTATGATTGACTGCAACACGACTGCCTGTGGGTTTGATATATATAATCGAGCTGCAACTGAATTGCCCTCTAGGGATTAATAAAGTATTATCTTATCTTATCTTATCTTATCTTAAAGGGAATACAGATTCATGATTAAAGTCTACGTCTTCAAATAATTACACGTGAAACTATCAAAACCTCTGATTACTTATCGTTAAAGCATATTGACAAATTATGCACGAGGACACTCAAGGTATAAGTGTTGCAATGTTCCTGAGTTTTACGACAACCGCGGACACTGGGCCTGTGGGTGACAGGGTTTAAACTCCTGCTACCCATGTCAATTAAATCCTGTATGGGAACAATATGTGCAATAATTACACGTCAATCGACACTCACAACACACGCCGATGACTTTCTCTTCGAGGTGCCCGTCCGACTGTCCGTCGTCGCTTGGCGCTCGACCTGCTAACCTCGTCAAAGAGCGACGACTGCATCACGGAGACACAGAGTCGAGCACTGTCATGGTCCAGGGACATACACGTGATGTCTCCGACGATCGCAACGCCCCCGTACAGACGTGCTTCGGACTGCTGGCGAACCCATCAGGTGTTCTCCTCTCTTTGAGAACAAAGACTTCTAACGCCCTTGTCGTCGAACGTCTCTCACAGGTAGTGCGTCCTGGTCGCGTAGCTCTTTGATTTTCACGGTGACGGCTGGCAGTCCTGACGGTCCCTTGTCACAAACTCTAACACAAACGTCCTTCCTCCCGCGTTTTGCCCTCTTGGCTTAAGACCCGGTTTCGAGGTAAAATTGAGGTCGGCGTTAGAGGTGCTGAAGTCGTTTCGACTGCTGACCGGTTGACCGTCCACCCTGACGTAGTACCGAGAAGTGTCTTGCAATGTTCTAGTTTCTCTGCTTGACTTCGGAGTTATAACAAGGGATGCCATTGGTCAAACACTCTGTGGACAAGTAGACTCTCTTCCCCCTCCTCCCGTGTCATCCTACTAGGTGCTGTCAGGCAGGTATCAGAGAATCTTGAGGTATGGCTCTATTCCTAATTGTTAAATCCTGTGCTAGCCAGCTGGTCGCACTTGGCTTGCTGTAGTCACTGTTTACTTCTTATGACATCTCTCTGAGTTGTCACATACGCCCTCTTCCCTTGTATGAGCGGTCCCTTGCTTGCCGACTAGTCACACTAGACCCTAGTTGTGGGCGATTTTACGTCCATGACATTAAGAAAGAACTGCACGTGGTAGCAAACCTTGTAAGCATCATTTAAGCGATATCCTTAAAATGTGCGTGAATACTTACTTATTCATCATTTGTTATATTTGATGTAGTTTGATATAATAACAGTTTAGTAGTTTAGTATGACGACGAGGGCTTTGTCATCATAGGAATCGTCATTTATACGGTTTTCGTTTATTCTATAAAAAAAGGATTTTGACGAAATCATTTGATAAGAAAGTCGACAGGGATGTGAACTTTCACAGGAATGATAACTGCAAAAAGATGCTTTTGAGTGGAAAGAGTTTGTTTTTAGTCTCGACACCAAGAGCTTCCACAAAAAGTTAAATAAGCAAAAAGCTCCATGTCAATTAACAACAAACAAACGTTTAAGACGAAACCCTACATACAACACAATGTGGCAGGACAAATATCGGGAAAGTAGGTACCTGACAGGTGGAAGTACTGGCAGTCGAAGTTGGAGGCATTCCTGTGTGGAGCAGGGTACCTCTAACAGTTGATGAGCTGTTGAATGAGCATCTGACCTTTATGTGTCACGAGATTACAGAACAACAAGACGGCAACAGGGTGAATATAAGCATGCCGCCTCCGAAAGACATATAATTATAGCTCACATCTCGCTAAATGCCATGACAAATACAATTATAGTTGCAGCTCCCGAAGGGAAAACTTTCAAAAATCGTTGTCCATATTTTTTCTTTTTTTGTCGCTGAGGAGTTTATTGAACCAGGTTGTGTCGTTGGTTGGAGAAGTGACTGTCGACATCTTATGTGCTGAAGATCGTACAAAAAACAAAGATTTTAACTCACTTCTGAATTTGGAGCCGGTCAGGCAGTACAGGTAAAAATTAATCGCGCTATTAGCGTACCACGCCAGGATGCACACGGTGTAGACAAATTCAACCGTCGCCAAGGATATGTTCGTGTCTACGCTGACGTAAGGTTGAACGATCAGGTAAATGCTCATGGGCATAGAGAGAAGGAGGAAGACCATCGACACGGTGATGAGAGTGAGGGTGAGTGACGAGGCCTTTTTCTGGCGACTGTTGACCTGGTCACAACCTCCGGCGGTCATCACACGGGCCACGTGTACAGACTGAATCACCTTCCACACTAACACACTGTTACCCACGACTAAGAAAGCGAATGGAATAATTGAAGACAGGGCTAGATCGATCCATGGAAATATTAAATCATCATAATCGTTTACCCCTTTGTCTATACTGTAACATAGTTCACTAGAGTATTTGCGATCAGTCATCAGTTCATATGAAATGAGTCTATGTGCGTTTAATGCAGACGGTACGGCTACAACAGTAGCTATGACAAGTCCAACCTTTCTCTTTGTACACGACAGGCTCTTGTAATGAGGCCACACAACCGACATCACTCTCTGCATCGTCATGGCAACGACAAGCCAGGCCGAGATGCTGCAAGTGCAGTACACCAGAAATGGAATTAGTTTGCAAAGAGAAGTATGAAGCGTTTTAACACTAATATTAAAATATTGCTTGACCCATTTCTGTAGCAACCCAGCATACAAGAGCACGAGGTCGGACACGGCCAGCGCTGTGAAGTACAAGGACATAGTGTGTGACGACTGGCGCTCGCTCATTCGCCTCATTATCACGATGGTCATCACGTTGCCGAAGGTGCCGAGCACGATGATGACAGGCGGGATGAACTTCCACATCGGGATATAAGGATCAGAGAGGAGAAATCTTTCCACAGCATTATACTCTTGAGATGAACAACAGTGTGTGTCATCTGCTGCGTCACTGGCCGTGGTGTTGACGTCAATGTCTGTGACGTCAATTTCTGTGACGTAATTAGCCATGATCGGCCTTGACACACGAACTGCGAAGGTGTGACGACGTTTGTCTTTGTGTCAGGACCTGCTTTTTCTTAAATCTCGATAAGCTCAGGTGAGAAGAGTCGCTGGGCGAATTTTTTTGATTAAAGGTAAATCATTCCAGTGAACACCTACACAATGAGTTGTTTAGTCACTTGACCCTGAAAAATACCCGCCACGTCTTTTATAGCCTAAAGGACATGCATAAAAAATATTAAATGCACAATGAATTACTTGTTTATCCCGTTCTTGACTCCGATCAATTCCGAAAATGTTTCTTTCTAACGATGTCGGCTGCTGTTAAAGTTTCTTAATAATCACCGTTAAATATATAAAAAGGATTTGGTCCTAAGCAATTAAAATAATTTACTATAAATTTTTTAGAACAAATTTTATTTAATTGTTTACCTGTACAGCCTCTGCAACGGTTATTTTAATAAGTAGTTATTTTAACAAGAGTTATACAGTGATACAGACTCCAAAATCCTGAAAACAAAACTAATTTACACCTTTTAAAAACGAAACGCAGTACGCCAAAAGTAAACACAGCTAATGAAAATAAGAAAATGTGATTGTTGAGGTGTGTGTAATAGCAGGGAAGGGCTCGTATGTGTGAAGGTGAGTATAATTGCGACAATTTTGCCATCGATGTTTCCTGCCAACCAACTTTTTAAATAAAACATAATTGAATTTATTAAAAGCTCTTTGTGCTGTCTGTCTGTGCTTACTGAAAACGATTGTTTTTAATGTCATCGTGGATAGTCCCATACTGATGGAACGTGCGAGAAAATTGACGAAGCTTCTCGCTTCTCTGTGAAAGACGTTTAGAGTATTCACTACACGGGTATAGATGCAAACTTTGAGGTTTGTTTTGAGGGTCTTTGTGTACGAACGCAGATTCCAAACGATCTTTCACGCACACACACACGTAGGGACAGTTCAAAATATAAGTTTATTGACAGTCTCTAAACGTTGACAATCAACAAACCCGAAAGGAAAAAAAAAAAAAAACAACCCAAGAAGACACGACACAATTGAAAAGACTAACGAGCATCCACACAAGCCCGGCGCAGCACAGGGAGGCAACAACACCGCTGAGGGAGCACAAAACAATCCTCTGACGTCATAACGCTACGCGTGTACCCTTCTACCCGACCTCCATCCCGCTAGCCGACCAAACTCTGCCTGGGGCTATAAAGACCGCGGCAGAAACACTTCATTATCCGAACTAGAAAGGCATGGACAAGTCATTTTAACGGGAGGTGTTCAAAAATGGACACGCGGCCTGAGTCCTTGATGGCGATCCACCCATCAAACTAGTGTCCAGTCAAGTCAGTGTCCAGTGTCACCAGTGCGGCGTCCGTCACCCGCTGTCTCTAGGCTGGTGTTGACCCAGGCGCTGGTCCCTTGCCGGTCACAGTCCGCTCCTCTCAGAAAACATCCGGCAAGAGCTTGGTGAGATTCACCACAATACAAGCCTGACAGCTTCCTGCCAGCAATGGTAAGTAAAGACACGCTACCAAATGGAGACCCACTGTGGTCAGCACTTTAAAGAAAAAAAAAATCCAGCGAGAACGTCCGCGATAAAAGCCCGCAGGTAAATAAAACACAATGCAGCTGAATGTTTTGTGACAACCAGCATACACCCTACCTCTAAATATTCCATGTTAACACTTTGCTAGCCCCTCCAGTTCTTCTCTCAGTGTTTCACTAACGATGTTCTCTGCTACAGCAAACGCAGGAAAAAAAAACAGACTCCGCCCCCCTTCTGTGTTCTCGTTATAAACAACAAACCATGACATCAAAATCTAGCACCTAATCCCCTCCTCCCTAGATTTTCTCACAGCATAATTCATCCGAGCATCGCACACATCTCTATACTGGCAAGACTAAGCATCGGTCCAAATATCAGCGGCGGGAATTTTTCTCCTCACTTACCTAGCGGCTAGTGATGTGTGTTCTTCTGACGCCGGAAGTTACGTGCAGCTCCCAAATGGTTCCAAGGCCTGAACTGCATGGCCTCTGTGTGGTTTCCTTTGACTGATAGCTTCGGTTCTTAAAATATTTCAGCCCGGTTCTTAAAATATTTAGAAATGCTGCATGAATACAGTTCGTTGCCTTTCTAACTAAATTTAACTAGGATTTTAGGTCAGATGTCAAGTATCTTAGGGTTTTTTGGGGTTTTTTTTTAAAAGAAAGTCCGTGTCATTCTCTTATCAGGGGACACAATTTCGTTAGTCCTTTTAGTCTATTATATTTGGATTAGTTCCCTTGGCAGTTTGCCACAAAATTACGTTTACTTTTTTTGTATCCGACATTGAGAATTGAAGAAATACAGAAGTTAACTAATGTTTATGTAAAACACTACCCGCTCACCCAATGGGGTGGAATTGATAAGGACAAGAGAAGAATGGAGATAATTACCATGTGCCAATAACGATAATCTGAGACTGAGTGGAGAAGAGTTCGATTTGTAGTGGATTACAGTCGTGAGTGTGATAATCATCCTGAGGAGCCCTCGTTGGGATTGAGTTGGTAAAAGAATTTAACGATTCATTTGTTAATTGTTATAATACTAGTTAAAAACACTGATAGATCGTTTGTTGTTTGTTTACAGAAAGAACGCGTAGATGTCGCCTGAGTGATGAGGTTGTAACAGTCGGACACTTCCTCGACATGCTTTTCTTAGATATTCTCTAGCAAAACACAACAGTCTCTCAAAATTGATAAATCAAACATAAACGCCTGGGGCACATCTTGTGGAATACGCTTCCCTATCACATCAAGTAAAAAGAATTGAAATCTACAAGTCTTCCAAATCAGAATATCTGAAACATGTCCATCACAACCTTCAATTACTTATCATTAAAACCTTTCGTCCACCACTGACAAATCATGTACGAGGACACTCAACCAGGTTGTGTCTGTCACGAATTAGATGTTGTGGGAAATTGTATGAGGTGCCGCCTGGCGGCTACCAGAGCTATAACGGGTATATGACCCCTGCGTGACCTGATGTAGACTCAGCAGGTGCGTGAGCGAGTGTGACTGATGCACGCCTTGGTACCGGGAACCCTCCGTGCGAGAGAGCGCATTTGTGACGAGTTAATGTTAGATGTTTCTAAATACCTTGTACTTTGTATACAAAACTGGAGAGTGAGCACACTGGGGCAGGGGGGAGAACCTATAATATAGAGGTAAAGACACTCGCATTTCACTACTGCAGTGATCGGAGCAGGGTTCAGATCTCGTCTCGGGACACTCTCTATATGTGGGTCGTGGGTTTTCTCCGGGTACTCCAGTTTCCTTCCTCTCCCCCAGAGTTCGAAATCGCCGCAAGGTTAAAGTACTTTATTACTAAATAAACCAACCAGCCAAGTCAGAGAGGATTGAGAAGTAATAGCGAGTTGGGGAAGGAATTGTGTTGCTGCCAGATAATGTTCGGCGTGTATCTCTGTGGCCATAGTTGTGAAGAGTGTATCAGATAAAGTGTGTCAGAACGTTTAGTCTACTGCAAAGATTTCGTTTTCTTGAAGAGGTTGGCACCGTAGATTAAATACCCACAAAAGAGTCATTGCAATCTTTTCGATATCTTACCGTGACATCCGGTAACAGTCTTGTTGGGAAAAGAATTGTAGCAAACATTACGTGCTAAATTTCCAACAGAAAACAAACATTTCAATTCACTTCTGAATCTGGAGCCGGTCAGGCAGTACAGATAAAAATTAATCGCGCTATTTGCGTACCACGCCAGGAGGCAAACGGTGTAGACAAAGTCAACGGTCGCCGAGGATAAGTTCGTGTCTCTGTTGACGTAAGATTGAATGATCAGGACGATGCTCACGGGCATAGAGAGAAGAAGGAAGACCAGCGACACGGTGATGAGAGTGATGGTGAGTGACGAGGCCTTTTTCTGGCGACTGTTGACCTGGTCACAACCTCCGGCGGTCATCACACGGGCCACGTGTACAGACTGAATCACCTTCCACACTAACACACTGTTACTCACGATTAAAACAGAGAAAGGAATAATTGAAGACAGTGCTAGATCAATCCATGGATAGATAAATAAGTCATAATGATCTAACCCTTTGTCTATACTGTAACATACTTCACGAGGGTACTTGTATTCCGTCATCAAATGATATGAAATGATTCTATGTGCGTTTAATACAGTCGGCACGGCTACAACAGTAGCTATGACTAGTCCAACCTTTCTCTGTGTGCACGACAGGCTCTTGTAATGAGGCCACACAACCGACATCACTCTCTGCATCGTCATGGCAACGGTAAGCCAGGCTGAGATTGTGCAACTGCAATACACGAGAAATGGAATTAGTTTGCAAAGAGAAGTATGGAGCGTTTCAAAATTAATATTAAAATATCGCTTAACCCATTTCTGTAGCAACCCTGTATACAAGAGTACGAGGTCGGACACGGCCAGCGCTGTGAAGTACAAGGACATAGTGTGTGACGACTGGCCCTCGCTCATTCGCCTCATCATCACGATGGTCATCACGTTGCCGAAGGTGCCGAGCACGATGATGACAGGCGGGATGAACTTCCACATCGCGATATGAGGACGAGAGAGAAGAAACCTTTCCACAGCGTTGTACTCTTGAGATGAACAACAGTGTGTGTCGTCTGCTGCGACGTCACTGGCCGTGGTGTTGACGTCAATTTCTGTGACGTCATTAGCCATGCTCGGCCTTGACACATGAACTGTGACAGGTGTGATGACGTCTGTCTTTGTGTCAGGATCTGCGTTTTCTTAAATCTCGATAAGCTCAGGTAAGCACAGTCCCGGGAGGAATTTTCTTAGATTAAAGGTAAACCACCCAGTGTACACCTACACAGTGAGTTGTTTAGTTACTTCACCTTGAAAGCAAACCAAGCAGCCACGTCTTTTATAGCTTAAAGGCCATGCGATAAAAAATGTTAGAAACACACAGAAATACTTGTGCATCCCGTGCTTGAGAGAGAGTGTGTGCGTGTGCGTGTGCGTGTGTGCATTTGTGTTGGCAGGGAGAAAAGTTGTGGTCTAAAGACAAATTCCGAAAATATTTCGTTCTAACGATGTTGGCTGCTGTCAAACTTTCTGAATAATCACCGTTAAATATATAAAAAGGATTCCGTCCTAAGCAATTAAAGTAATCTGCTGTAAATTTGTTAGAACAATTTTATTTAATTGTTTACCTGTACAGCCTCTGCAACTGTTATTTTAATAAGTAGTTATTTTAACAAGAGTTATACTGTGATACAGACTCCAAAATCCTGAAAACAAAACTAAGTTACGCCTTTTAAAAGTCAAGCGCAGTACGTGGATTAAACTAATGAAAATAAGACAAATGTGATGTTGAGGTGTGTGTAATAGCAGGGAAGAGCTCGTATGTGTGAAGGTGAGTATAATTGTGACAATTCTGCCATCGATGTTTCCTGCCGATCAACTTTTTAAATAAAACATCATTGAATTTGTTCAAGAGTCTTTGTGCTGTCTGTGCTTACTGAAAATGGTTGTTTTTCATGTCATTGTGCAATGTCTCATACTGATGGAACTTGCGACAAAATTAACGGAGCTTTTCGCTTCTCTGTGAAAGACGTTTAAAGTCTTTACTACCTAGGTATAGTTCACTAACAGGAGTTCATCTCCAGGTTTTCCGCTTAGTGAACAGTGAATGAGATTCCCAACGCAGCCACCGAGACGGTTGGTCCACGGAAGTGTGTAGGTGGACTGCTGTCTGTCTGCCGAGACCAACACTTAACCTCTTGCGAAGTTCTCAGCTGTTAGTCTCGGCGAGCCTAAACAATGAATGTGGCTAAACCGGAAGCTTTGTAGTATCATGCCTCATTTTAGAAGTTAACTGGAAAAAATAGTCTGCCAGCAGTCTAGTAATACAAGTTCGTGATTGATCATACCTGTAAATGTGTGAATACAGGGGAGTCTGTTCACTTAGTTCCTTGCCGAGTCAAGGTAAACAAATGTTTTTATATATTGTCCTGAATTCTAAATTCTGATTTCACAGCAAAAGTATTGTTAAATTGTTTCATGGGAAAACTCTTAAGGAAATCACATTATGAGTTTAACGCGACCTAGATTAATAGAAGTAGTGAATGGTAGTCTCATTAGTAATTATACTACAGGAATTAATGTGGACAATGACAATGACAATTCTTTATTTACGAGGGGTAAAATAAGCAACTGAGCGCTTTTTTCCACTTAGCCCTCGCCCTTTTCAGGGAAGGAAATTAACTATATATAAATGAATTAATTAAGCATTAAGTATAAAAGATAATAAGCATAGAGAAGGGTGGATATGTACAAGGTGATGGTTAATGAAGAGATTAGCATATGTTCACAAGGTCACCTGGAGTTGGTAGGAATCTAGAGGGCTTATCTATATATCTTGAAAGTATTGAGATAGATGGCGTCGAAAGCAGTTCAGGGAGTGCAATTGTTTGATATGGAGAGGGAGGCTGTTCCATAGCGCGCTCCCTGAGAATTGCAGACTTGATTTGAAGAGGTCTAGTCTAGGAAAGGGGATATTCAGTTTTGGGAAGGTTCTAGAGTTATTTGAGGAAAATAGGAGAGAGAGTCTGGGCGATAATTTACCCGTCAGTATTTTATAGATGAAAATGCATTTGTTAAATTTGAGTCTGTTTTTAAGAGGAAGGATGCCTAGTGAGGTGAAGTCACGTGGGTCTAATTTCGGTTTTAGCAGGACGGCTTTGATTGCTCGCCTCTGAACACTAGCTAGAGGTTTCATGGAGGATCCACTAGCGGAGTCCCAGAGGGTAGAGGCATAGTCAATGACTGACTGGATGTGGGTGGTGTAGTAAAGTTTTCTTGTGTGAGTGTCAAGGAAATGTTTGATTCTGGACAGCTGGTAGACTTTCTTGGAGATGTTTTTACTTGTGGTGGAAATATGTTGGGACCACGATAAGTTGTTGTCAATGGTAACACCCATGAGTTTGTGGAACTGTACTTCAGTTATTGACTGAGAGCCGATTTGGATAGTAGGAAATGGGGTGGCTAGGTTTTGTCTTTTCTGTCTGGTTGTTAGAAGCATGACTTCAGTTTTCAGGGGGTTGAGGGACATGTGGTTGGATTCAGTCCAAGCCTGGAGCTCGTCGGCGCTCAGCTGTAGGATGGAAGCGAGTGGCTCAATCTGTGTTCAACTCAACACTCAAATCATTGGAAGCTAGAACTTCACGGTTGATCATGCAGTGAGTCCAAACTACGTCTGGAGCAACCTTTTTAATAAGAGATTGCAACCCTTGCTTTTTTTGCCAGCCATTGCAGGGGCGCCATCTGTGCACAAGCCAACGCAGGAACTCCAGGAAATGCCTTGGTCCTTAAGGAAGTCATCGACAATCCCAAAAAAATCTTAGGCTGTTGCTCTGCGTTCAATTTTCTTGCAAAATAAAAAGTCTTCCAGAAGATTATTTTCCCACACGTAACGAATGTAAGCAATCAAATGTGAGTCACCTGCAGTGTCAGTAGCTTCATCTAACTGCAAAGCAAAATTTTGGCTTTTTATACGACTGATCAACTGGTCAGACACGTCTTCAGATATCTCAGTTATTCTCCGCGAACTGTGTCATTTGACATAAGAATGGCTTGCAGTTGCGTAGCAGCATCTTCTCCTATCATGGTCCGTACAATGTCCATTGCTGCAGGCAGTATTAATGACTCTCCGATCGTATGTGCTTTTTTGTTTTGAGCAATGCGATAGGAAACTTGATACGAAGCCATCAAAGCTTTCTTAGGAATTGATGTATGTGAGACAAATGTTTTTTTGTCTCTTTTGTATTCTTGCAATTTTCGTTCAAAAAATTCGAGAGGTTTGCAAGCTAACTCCGCATGCCGAGTTTCCAAATGGCGCCGTAGTTTGGCTTCATACTATCTGGAGCTAATATTGCGAGGCAAACAACACACTGTGGCCGTTCTTTACCATCAACAATAATGTTTGTAAAACCAGTTTTCAAGTATTCATTGTCATACTTTCTTACTTTCGTAGCAGGCCTTTCTGGTTTTTCATCGGCTCCAGCACCCAAAACTTGCACATCGCTCGTTTCTTCACTTTTTCTTTTCAAAAAACCACCGCAATCAGTTCCTTTTCGCAGCACAAATTTATCCATGGCTATCTTCTTCAGAACAAACACGTGTACTTGCATCCAAAATTTGGATTAAAACTGCTGTCTTTATCCAGTCGCAGCGCATTGTCTGGTCATGGCCTTCTGTCAGGGACCTATAGAGTACTAGGACTGAGCAGTGCGAATGAAAGGGTGTGAATGATGGACGTTTCCTGAATGCCTGCCTTTTAGATGTTTTAAAAAAAAGAGAGGTGTGACTGGAGAGGGAGAGGGGAGTCAGCGATGAGAGACTGGGGGAGAGAGAGGGCAAAAGGTGAGAGGAGGGAGATTGGAGGCTTAATTGTTGAGAGGGGGATTGTGTTTTGAGTTTTGGAAGTGAGAAGTCACTGCATGCCGAGACAGTGTACTTGAATAGGGAGAAGAGATTTGGAGTCTGAGCCCCCGCACCACTCGGTTACACAATGTAAACTAATTTCACTAATACCAGTATAAGAAACTTTTTTAAAAAATGACCACCTTCACGACCCCCTTGTAGGCACGTCGCGACCCCCCAGGGGGTCGCGCCCCACAGGTTGAGAACAGCTGCTCTAGGGAATGTTTGCTGTTGACGAACTTTCTAAATAAAACATTTAATTGTTAAAAGAGTCTTGGTACTATACGCTAGTGCTTACTGGAGTGCACTGTTTTCCACACACACTGATGATGGAACCTGCGAGAAAATTGACGGAACTGTATTCGGTAAAACAGACATTTAAAGTATTTACTACAAGGGCTAGGGTGCACGTTGAGGGTCCGCTAACATGTGTATAACCTGTTTGGATTTCAAACGAGCTTTCACATTTTCGAATGTTGCACACACACACACGAACACACACACACATAGGATTTGCTTGAAGGACAACACGCACCTGTATCCTTCAACCCATCCCACTGGGCCATTGCGGACAAGATGAGGACCACACCCTCCTTGACCACTAGCCCCACCTACTGATGACAGGGTAAAGACAGGATTTTCTATAAAACTGCGAACAGATCTGTGTTGTACAAATTATGCAATAATAGCAAAGGACAAAGCAATCCTTGGACATGAATACGAAAATAACACAAACAAAATCCGTCAGAAAACCACAGAACAAACTCTGGGATCGATGCACATATTTTTAATTTACTCACCAGAAGATGTTGGATTTTCACACGTCATTGTCTAGAGTCACTCTAGACAAAGTGTTTCCAAAATACAAAATGAGGAGAAGCACCAGAGTGTATTTCCGAAGTTTTGGTATCATGTTGATTTTCTACATGGCATTTGTACGGTTTTTGTTCTGCGTCATTTACCATAAGAACGAATATTTAAGTGACACTTCAAGAGTCGAGATTAAAATTGTTTTCAAATATCTAATATACACACGTAGTTTTACAAATATTTGTGTGTACAGATTTTGATTATAAACCCTTACCAACGGCTCCTGTCCACTATCGACTTAATTTGCTAGAGAATCCGCATCAACAGCATATCAAGACTATATCCCTATTGTGCTGCTCCACCAGATAGGCCTAGGCATCCCTTCTATTTTCTTGTTTTTCCATTATACTGGTATAAAGTGAATTTTAGTTAGATGTATTATAACTGATTCAAAGCGTATACATATTATGTGGGAAGGAAAGCTGATGCTGTCTGCATTAAAAACAAGTTACAAATAACAGACAATAAGTGTGGCGTTGGTCGAACATTAGAAGAAAATGGAAAAAAAGGTTATCTTGTCCACACATCTATTATTTCAAACAATTACGAATTTCTTGATAAGTAAAAAGTGCATTGTAATAAAGCCACCCTGCTTTAATAGGCGTGCCGTCAGGGAAGTCGAAAGCCATCACAATCACAAGGTTCTCAATTTATTCAGAAATGCTGCACAGATACAGTTCGTTATCCTTTAGAATAAATTTAACTAAGTTTTTAGGTTAGAACGCATGTCATAAAAGAAACTTCGTGGCATTCAGGGGATACAATTTCTTTGGTGCTGTTTAGCCTACCATATTTGGGTTAGTTCCCTTTGTAGTTTGCCTTCCATTAAAAAAAAAAAAAAAAAAAAACCCCGTTAATTTTATTGTATTTATCAATAATAGGTGAAGAAATATAAAAGTTAACGTTGTTTTATGTACCAGGCCACTCAATTGTCCACTACTTAGCATTATTATTAGTGTTGTTAGTGATACATCTAGTGATGTAAGAAGTTCGGTTTTGAGGGGCAAACTCTATGCTGACAGTGAACTGCGTTTGCACATCATGAAAAGAAGCGTGTAATTGTGCACAGGATGGTTTGAAGAATAAAATAACTGTAGCTGCCCTCAGTGTGAGTACACAATTGAGTGGGTTGCTGTCATGAAGGGGTCCGTGCCCAAACACTAATATGTCCTAAGGACGTCAGATGATATCTAATAATTTATTAAATCAGTAGCACCTGTACTAGTAGCATCTGTACTAGAATAAATGCGCCCGAATAACGCCCGTTTAATGGTCTGAATTTATATGAATGAGATTTTTGACATCATGGAAAGGGAAAAAATTAACGAAAGTTGAGAAGAAATGAACGTGTTGTTATGAAGTGAAAAAGAAAAAATTAAGTTGTAAGCGGGCGAGTGCGGGAGCTAAGTGTGATGATGATGCTCTTTTGTTGCATTTTGTTGAAGTTTATTTGTCTTACTCTGTGTACTTGAGGGACGGTGTATGGATGACATCGGACTGAAGTTGGCAAGCGTTTCTATTGAATTGATAAGGACAAGAGAACAAGAGAAATGATTACCGTGTGCCAAGAGTGATATTCTGAGACTGAGTGGATAAGAGTTCGATTTGTAGGGGATTGTTGTCTTGGATATGATAATCATCCTTGGGTGGGCCTTACCTGGGATTGGGTTTGTAAAACTGCTCATTACTTGATTGTGATAAGAATAGTTTAAAATACTCACTGAGATATTATTTGTTGTGTGTTGAAAGAAAGAACGCGTAACTGTCGCAAGACTGAGTGGTGATGGTAAGACGCACACTTTTTAAAAATGTTTTTCTACGACATTTTCCAACAAAATAACCGTCTCTCAGAATTAATAGTCAAGCATAAAACACCTGGGAAGCCTTGGGGAAAAGACTTCCCTATCACATCAAGAAGAAAGAACTGAAGCATGGACGTGTATAGGTGGATGGCTGACTGTCTGCCGAGACCAACGCTCGGCCTCTTACCAAGTTCTCCGCTGTTAGTCTCGGTGAACAATTGACAGACTTCAGATTGTAATACGTAACTTTGTTTTTGTTTGGCCATATCTTCGGTTATGTGAAAATGACAATTTTCTAAGCCATAGTCGCGAACTAAATACATGGACAGGGAAGTGAAGAGGAGGAGAGTAAGAGGATAATAAGAGCAAACAATAAGATAATTCTCTTTTTTATGCATTCTTCTTCAAAGTGCTTAGAGCAAATCTTAGCTCTCAAAAGATAAAAACTTTTGTCTGAACGACCTATGGCATGAATGAGAGCCGCTCGCCTCTCATCTTGCTCTTTCGATATACCTGCCCGAGGAAGCATTAAAGAACTTAAACCAAAACATTTGACACTTGCTTAGTGGTATCCTTCGACCAACAGTATAAACCACATCCTGACTGTTTATTTATTGTTGTTATTCTCGCAGACTATGTGGACATAGCTATTGTCGTCGTTCGCTAAACCGGAAGCTGTTCTGTCAATAGCTTCGTTCTAGGGGTTAATTGAAAAAAAAAATCGTCTGCGAGCCATAAAGGGAATACAGATTCATGATTAAACTCTACGTCTCCAAATCAAAATATATCAAAGTATCAAAACCTCTGATTACTTATCGTTAAAGCATTGTATCCACCACTGACAAATTATGTACGAGGACACTCAAGGTATAAGTATTGCAATGTTCCTGAGTTTTACGACAACCGCGGACACTGGGCCTGTGGGCGACAGGGTTTAACTCCTGCTACCCACGTCAAATAAATCCTGTATGGGAACAATATGTAAAATAATCACACATCAGTGGACAGTCACAACACACGCCGATAATTTTCTCTTCGAGGTGCCCGTCCGACTGTCCGCTTTCCTGTCGACCTGCCAACTTCGTCAAAGAGCGACGACTGCATCACTGCGACACAGAGTCGAGCACTGTCATGGTCCAGGGACATACACGTGATGTCTCCGATGACTGCAATGCCACGTACAGACGCACTTCGGAGTACGGGCGAACCCATCAGGTGTTCTCCTCTCTTTGAGAACAAAGACTTCTAACGGCCTTGTCGTCTAACGTCTCTCACAGGTAGTGTCTCCTGGTCGCGAAGCTCTTTGATTTTCACGGTGACAGCTGACAGTCCTGACGGTCCCTTGTCACTGACTCTAACACAAACGTCCTTCCTCCCGCGTTTTGCCCTGTTCTAGCCAGGTGGTCACACTTTGCTTGTTGTAGTCACTCAAAGCTGTTTACTCCCTATGACATCTCTCTGAGTTGTCACATATCCACTCTTTTCTTGTGTGAACAGTCCTTGGCTTGCCGACAAGCCACACTAGACCGTAGCTGTGGGCGATTTTACGTCCACGACATTAAGGAATAACTGCACGTGCTAGCTAACCTTGTAAGCACCATTTAAGCGATATCCTTAAAAATTACTAATCAATCATTTGTTATATTTGATGTCGTTTGATATAATAGCAGTGTAGTAGTTTAGTATTAAGACAAGGGCTGTGTCATCACAGGAATCGTCATTCATGCGGTTTTCGTTTATTCTATAAAACTACCAAAAAACAAAATCATTTGATAAGAAAGTCGACAGGGATGTGAACTTTCATACGAATGACAACTGAAAAAGAAAGATGCTACTGAGTGGAAAGAGTTTGTTTCTAGTCTCGACACCACGAGCTTCCACAAAAAGTTAAATAAGCAAAAAGCTCCAATTCAATTAACAACAAACAAACGTTTAAGGCGAAACCCTACATACATCATATTCAAAAACCGGGAAAGTAGGTACCTGACAGGTGGAAGTACTGGCAGTCGAAGTTGGAGGCATTCCTGTGTGGAGCAGCGTAGTTCTAACAGTTGATCAGCTGTTGACTGAGCATCTGACCTTTATGTTTCCCGAAATGTATAGAACAACAAGACGGCAACAGGGTGAATATAAGCATGCCGCCTTCGAAAGAGAAATATAATTATAGCTCAAATCCCGCTAAATGTCATGACAAATACAATTATAGTTGCAGCTACCGACGGAAAAACTTTCAAAAGTCGTTGTCCATATTTTTTCTTTTTTTGTCGCTATGGAGTTTATTGAAGCAGGTTGTGTTGTTGGTCAGAGAAGTGGCTGTCGACATATTAAGTGTCGAAGATCGTACAAAAAACAAAGATTTTAACACATTTCTGAATTTGGAGCCGGTCAGGCAGTACAGGTAAAAATTAATCGCGCTATTAGCGTACCAGGCCAGGAGGCACACGGTGTACACAAAGTCAACGGTCGCCGAGGATATGTCAGTGTCTACGCTGAAGTAAGGTTGAACGATCAGGTAAATGCTCATGGGCATAGACAGAAGGAGGAAGACCAGCGACACGGTGATGAGAGTGAGGGTGAGTGACGAGGCCTTTTTCTGGCGACTGTTGACCTGGTCACAACCTCCGGCGGTCATCACACGGGCCACGTGTACA
Organism: Pomacea canaliculata; assembly: GCF_003073045.1. Lineage (NCBI taxonomy): Eukaryota > Metazoa > Mollusca > Gastropoda > Architaenioglossa > Ampullariidae > Pomacea > Pomacea canaliculata. Next base: position 16,297,142 of record NC_037597.1, read on the forward strand.
GACTGAATCACCTTCCACACTAACACACTGTTACCAACGATTAGGATACTGAATGGAATAATTGAAGACAGGGCTAGATCGATCCATGGAAAAATAAAATCATCATAATCGTTTACCCCTTTGTCTATACTGTAACATACTTCACTAGAGTATTTGAGATCAGTCATCACATGATATGAAATGATTCTATGTGCGTTTAATGCAGTGGGCACGGCTACAATAGTAGCTATGACTAGTCCCACCTTTCTCTGTGTGCACGACAGGCTCTTGTAATGAGGCCACACAACCGACATCACTCTCTGCATCGTCATGGCAACGACAAGCCAGGCTGAGATGGTGCAACTGCAGTACACCAGAAACGGAATTAGTTTGCAAAGAGAAGTATGAAGCATTTTAACATTAATATTAAAATATTGCTTGACCCATTTCTGTAGCAACCCAGCATACAGGATGACGAGGTCGGACACGGCCAGCGCTGTGAAGTACAAGGACATAGTGTGTGACGACTGGCCCTCGCTCATTCGCCTCATCATCACGATGGTCATCACGTTGCCGAAGGTGCCGAGCACGATGATGACAGGCGGGATGAACTTCCACATCGGTATACTAGGATTGGAGAGAAGAAACCTTTCCACAGCGTTGTACTCTTGAGATGAACAACAGTGTGTGTCGTGTGCTGTGAGGTCACTGGCAGTGGTGTTGACGTCAATTTCCGTGACGTCATTAGCCATGATCAGCTTGGACACATGAGCTGTGACAGGTGATGACGTTTGTCTTTGTGTCGGCTGCTTTTTCTTAAGTCTCGATAAGTTCAGGTGAGAAGAGTCACGGGAGGAAGTTTTTTTGATTAAAGGTAAACCACCCCAGTGTACACCTACACAATGACTTGGTTAGTCACTTGACCCTGAAAAAAAACCAGCCATGTCTTTTATAGCCTAAAGGACATACATTAAAAAATATTAAATGCGCAATGAATTACTTGTTTATCCCGTTCTTGACTTCGACCAATTCCGAAAATGTTTCTTTGTAACGATTTTTGCTGCTGTCAAACTTTCTGAATAATCACTGCTAAATATATAAAAAGGATTTAGTCCTAAGCAATTAAAGTAATCTGCTGTAAATTTGTTAGAACAAATTTTATTTAATTGTTTACCTGTACAGCCTCTGCAACTGTTATTTTAATAAGTAGTTATTTTAACAAGAGCTATACTGTGATACAGACTCCAAAATCCTGAAAACAAAACTATGTTACGCCTTTTAAAAACGAAACGCAATACCCCAAAAGTAAACAAAACTAATGAAAATAAGAAAAATGTGATTGTTGAGATGTGTGTAATAGCAGGGAAGAGCTCGTATGAGTGAAGGTGAGTATAATTGCGACAATTCTGCCATCGATGTTTCCTGCCGACCAACTTTCTAAATAAAACATAATTGAATTGAGTAAAAGGTCTTAGTGCTGTCTGTCTGTGCTTACTGAAAATGATTGTTTTTAATGTCATCTTGGATAGTCCCATACTGATGGAACGTGCGAGAAAATTGATGAAGCTTCTCTCTTCTCTGTGAAAGACGTTTAGAGTATTCACTACACGGGTGATGCAAACTTTGAGGTTTATTTTGATGGTCCGCTAGCCTATCAGTCTTTGTGTATGAGCACCTTATTCAGATTGCAAACGACCTTTCACACACAAACACACGTAGGAACAGTTCAAAATATAACTTTATTTACAGCCTTTAAACGTTTACAATCAACAAACCCGAAAACAAACAAAACCAAACAAAAAAACCCCCAAAACAATCCCAGAAGACACGACACAATTGAAAAGACTAACGAACATCCACACAAGCCCAGCGCCGCACAGGGAGGTAACAGCACCGTTGAGCGAGCACAAAACAATCCTAAGACGTCACAAAGCTACGCGTACCCTTCTACCCGACCTCCACCCCGCTAGCCGACCAAACTCTGCGTGGGGCTATAAAGACCGCGGGAGAAACAACTTATTATCCAAACTAGAAAGGCATGAAAAGCGCTCAGCGTGGACAATTCACTTTAACGGGAGGTGTTCAAAAACCGACTAGCGGCCTGAGTCCTTGATGGCGATCCACCCATCAAACTAGTGTCCAGTCAAGTCAGTGTCCAGTGTCACAAGTGCGGCGTTCGTCACCCGCTGTCTCTAGGCTCGTGTTGACCCAGGCGCTGGTCCCTTGCCGGCCACAGTCCGCTCCTCTCAGGAAACATCCGGCAAGAGCTTGGTGAGATTCACCACAATACAAGCCTGCCAGCTTCCTGCCAGCAATGGTAAGTAAAGACGCGCTACCAAATGGTGACCCACTGTGGTCAGAACTTAAAAGAAAAAAAAATGCAACGAGAACATCCGGCGATAAAAGCCCGCAGGTAAATAAAACACAATGCAGCTGAATGTTTTTTGACAACGAGCATGCACCCTACCCCCAAATATTCCATGTTACCGCTTGGCTAGCCCCTCCAGTTTCTCTCTCACAGTATTTCACAAACGTGTCCTCTGCTACGACTAACGCAGAAAAAAAAAACCAGAATCTCCCCCCCCCTTCTGTGTTCTCGTTATAAACAACAAACCATGACATCAAAATCTAGCACCTAATCCCCTCCTCGATAAATTTTTCTCACAGCATAATTCATCCGCGCATCGCACACATCTCTATACTGGCAAGACTAAGAATCGGTCCAAATAACACGGCGGGAATTTTCCTACTCACTTACCTAGCGGCTATAGTGATGTGTGTTCTTCTGACGCCCATAAAAGACACACGAAGAAGTACCGGTTGCCAGGAAATCCGTGCAACTTCCAACTGACCACGTCTGCCCAGTTCCTCAGACACTCGGGTATTGTCCAGCGCTCTATAGACTGACGTGGACTTCTGCAGCGACGAACAAACACTTCTTGCCGCTCTTCGTGTCGCTCCACCTATATATGCATATACGAAAAACCTCCGGAAATTACGTGCAGCTCCCAAATGGTTCCAAGGTCTGAACTGCATGGTCTCTGTGTGGTTTTCCTTTGACTGATAGAAGCTCAGCCCGGTTCTTAAAATATTTAGAAATGCTGCATGGATACAGTTCGTTGCCTTTCTAACTAAATTTAACTAAATTTTAGGTCAGGGGTCAAGTAGCTTCGTTTTTTTTTTTTTAAGAAACTCCGTCTTGTTCCCTTATCAGGGGACACAATTTCGTTAGTCCTTTTAGTCCATTATATTTGGATTAGTTCCCTTGGAAGTTTGCCGCAAAATTACGTTTACTTTTTTTGTATCCGACATTGACGATTGAAGAAATACAGAAGTTAACTAATGTTTATGTGAAACACTACCCGCTCACCCAATGGGGTGGAATTGATAAGGACAAGAGAACAATGGAGATAATTACCATGTGCCAATAGCGATAATCTGAGACTGAGTGGATAAGAGTTTGATTTATAGTGGATTATAGTCGTGAGTGTGATAATCATCCTTAGGGTCCTTCGCCGGGATTGAGTTGGTAAACGAATTTAACGATTCATTGGTTAATTGTTGTAATACTAATTAAAACCACTGATAGATCGTTTGTTGTTTGTTTACAGAAAGAACGCGTAGCTGTCGCCTGAGTGATGAGGTTGTAACAGTCGACACTTCCTCGACATGCTTTTCTTAGATATTCTCTAGCAAAACACAACAGTCTCTCAAAACTGATAAATCAAACATAAACTCCTGGGGCACATCCTGTGGAATACGCTTCCCTATCACATCAAGTAAAAAGAATTGAAATCTGCAAGTCTTTCACATCAGAATATCTGAAACATGTCCATCAAAACCTTCAATTACTTATCATTGAAACCTTTCGTCCACCACTGACAAATCATGTACGAGGACACTCAACGTATAAGAAAGGACTGCTCTAAGCATTTCTTAAGCGATATCCTTAAAATGTGTGTGAATAATCCTCTAATTCATCATTTGTTTTATTTGATGTCTTTTGATATAATAGCAGTGTAGCAGTTCAGTATTCAAACGAGGGCTAAAACAACACTTACTCTTTCTGAAAAAAAGGTTATTGACAGGGTCCTTTTCTTTTATATATATATATCAAAAAACAACACTCAAAAGAATATTCACACGAAAAATTAAGATCACAGGAAAGAAAAATGCTTTTGAATTAAAAGAGTTTGTTTGTAGTCTCGACACCCACAGTAAACAAGTGCAGTGGCTGGTAAATTCGTCGACGTGTGCTTTCAAGGAGGATCTGGTCCACAAACGGGTAAAACTGTGCGAAAAGCTCCAAGTTTATTAATAATAAACACACTTTTAAGACTCTGCATACAATACTATGGCAGTACACACACAAGAACAGGACAATTTAGTGTAATAGAGAAAATTGTTAATATTCGAGTTTGACAAATCAATTTACAAAAGGATACCATGCTTCAGTTCAAAACTTGACGGCTCTGTAGGTGTCCAGTTAACTTTCCTATGCTTAGTCGAGGTATCATGAGCCACTATCTACCTTGATTACTACACACGACACATTACACTCGTCTAACACACAATCGCCACATCTTTTCCCACAAAAGTATCTTGCCACGTGGAGGGACCTCAGATGTTCCTGACGTCTGAGAATCCGTTGATGTCATTCCGTCGAACGTTGAGGCCTCCTTCACGACCTCTGAGACTCTGGCAACCCCTTCTCCCCCTTTTCTCACTAGTAATGGGGCCTACGATGGTGGCGCCATCCTGTCTGACTTTCTATTCACTACCTGTGTCCAGTTGGTCGCAACAACAAGAACAACAACAGCAGCAGCAACAACAAGCCCTGCTGTCGTGCACTAGGTATACCGCGGCCTTACAATTAACGGGCGTAACCTCACTGCTGCTCTCCCCTCTGAGAGATCCCCTGTAGCCACAACTGCCGGCAAAAGGATGAATATAAGAGCCATAATATACACAATATATTTATTGCTCAGTGCTGACAGCCCGTTAATATCATGTGTAGTATAATTATAGTTGTAACTACCGACGACTAAACCAGAAAAAAAATCTTCAAAAATCGTTGCCCACACAATCAGTAGGGTTTACTGAACCAGGTTGTGTCTGTCACGAATTAGATGTTGTGGGAAATTGTATGAGGTGCCGCCTGGCGGCTACCAGCGCTATAACGGGTATATGACCCCTGCGTGACCTGACGGTCACCTGTAGTCTGAGACTTAGCAGGTGCGTGAGCGAGTGTGACTGATGCACTCCTTGGTACCGGGAACCCTCCGTGCGAGAGAGCGCATTCGTGACGAGTAGATGTTAGATGTTTCTAAATACCTTAATGTACCTTGTATACAAAACTGGAGAGTGAGCACACTGGGGGAGGGGGAGAACCTATATTATAGAGGTAAAGACACTCGCATTTCACTACTGCAGTGATCGGAGCAGGGTTCAGATCTCGTCTCGGGACACTCTCTGTATGTGGGTCGTGGGTTTTCTCCGGGTACTCCAGTTTCATTCCTCTCCCCAAGAGCTCGAAATCGCCGCAAGGTTAAAGTACTTTCTTACTAAATAAACCAGCCAGCCAAGTCAGAGAGGATTGAGAAGTAATAGCGAGTTGGGGAAGGAATTGTGTTGCTGCCAGATAATGTAAGGCGTGTATCTCTGTGGCCATAGTTGTGAAGAGTGTATCAGATAAAGTGTGTCAGAACGTTTAGTCTACTGCAAAGATTTCGTTTTCTTGAAGAGGTTGGCACCGTAGATTAAATACCCACAAAAGAGTCATTACAATCTTTTTGATATCTTACCGTGACATCCGGTAACAGTCTTGTTGAGAAAAGAATTGTAGCAAACATTACGTGCTAAGTTTCCAACAGAAAACAAACATTTCAACTCACTTCTGAATCTGGAGCCGGTCAGGCAGTACAGATAAAAATTAATCGCGCTATTGGCGTACCACGCCAGGATGCACAAGGTATGGACAAAGTCAAAAGTCGCCGAGGATAACTTCGTATATCTGTTGACGTAAGGTTCAATGATCAGGACGATGCTCACGGGCATGGAGAGAAGAAGGAACACTAACGACACGGTGATGAGAGTGATGGTGAGTGACGAGGCCTTTTTCTGGCGACTGTTGACCTGGTCACAACCTCCGGCGGTCATCACACGGGCCACGTGTACAGACTGAATCACCTTCCACACTAACACACTGTTACCCACGATTAGGATACTGAATGGAATAATTGAGGACAGAGCTAGATCAATCCATGGAAATATAAAATCATCATAATCGTTTACACCTTTGTCTATACTGTAACATAGTCCACGAGGGTACTTGTATTCTGTCATCAGTTTATATGAAATGAGTCTATGTGCGTTTAATGCAGTGGGCACGGCTACAATAGTAGCTATGACAAGTCCAACCTTTCTTTTTGTACACGACAGGCTCTTCTAATGAGGCCACACAATCGACATCACTCTCTGTATCGTCATGGCAACGATAAGCCAGGCTGAGATGGACCCACTACAATACACGAGAAACGGAATCAGTTTGCAAAGAGAAGTATGAAACATTTTAACCCTAATATTAAAATATTGCTTGACCCATATGGGTAGCAACCCTGCATACAGGAGGACGAGGTCGGACACGGCCAGCGCTGTGAAGTACAAGGACATAGTGTGTGACGACTGGCCCTCGCTCATTCGCCTCATCATCACGATGGTCATCACGTTGCCGAAGGTGCCGAGCACGATGATGACAGGGGCGACGAACTTCGACATCGGGATACTAGGATTGGAGAGAAGAAACCTTTCCACAGCGTTGTACTCTTGAGATGAACAACAGTGTGTGTCGTGTGCTGCGACGTCACTGGCCGTGGTGTTGACGTCAATTTCTGTGACGTCATTAGCCATGATCGGGTTAGACACATGAACTGTGACAGGTGTGATGACGTTTGTCTTTGTGTCAGGACCTGCTTCTTCTCGATAAGCTCAGGTAAGGACAGTCCCGGGAGGAATTTTCTTTGATTAAAGGTAAACCACCCCAGTGTTCACCTGCACCGTGAGTTGTCTGGTTACTTGACCCTGAAAGCAAAGCCACGTCTTTTATAGCTTAAAGGCCATGCGATAAAAAGTGTTAGAAACACAGAAATACTTGTTCATCCCGTGCTTGAGAAAGGGTGTGTGTGCGTGTGCGTGTGCGTGTGCGTGTGCGCATCTGTGTTGGCAGGGAGAAAAACTCTGGTCTAAAGACAAATTCCGAAAATGTTTCTTTTCACAACGGTGACGATATTGGCTGCTGTCAAACTTTCTGAATAATCACCGTTAAATATATAAAAAGGATTTAGTCCTAAGCAATTAAAGTAATCTGCTGTAAATTTGTTAGAACAAATTTGATATAATTGTTTACCTGTACAGCCTCTGCAACTGTTATTTTAATAAGTAGTTATTTTAACAAGAGTTATACTGCGATACAAACTCCGAAATCCTAAAAACAAAACTAAGTTACACCTTTTAAAAGTCAAGCGCAGTACGCCAAAAGTAAACACAACTAATGAAAATAAGAAAATGTGATTGTTGAGGTTTGTGTAATAGCAGGGAAGAGCTCGTATGTGTGAAGGTGTGTATAATTGTGACAATTCTGCCATCGATGTTTCCTGCCGATCAACTTTTTAAATAAAACATCATTGAATTTGTTCAAGAGTCTTTGTGCTGTCTGTGTTTACTGAAAATGATTGTTTTTAATGTCATCGTGGATAGTCCCATACTGATGGAACGTGCGACAAAATTAACGGAGTTTTTCGCTTCTCTGTGAAAGACAGTTTAAAGTCTTCACTACCAGAGTATAGTTCACTAACAGGAGTTCACCTCCAAGTTTTCCGCTTAGTGAACAGTGAATGAGATTCCCAACGCAGCCACCGAGACGGTTGGTCCACGGACGTGTACAGTTGGACTGCTGTCTGTCTGCCGAGACCAACACTTAGCCTCTTGCGAAGTTCTCCGCTGTTAGTCTCAGCGAGCCTAAACAATGAATGTGACTAAACCGGAAGCTTTGTAGTCTCATGCCTCATTTTAGGAGTTAACTGGAAAAAATCGTCTGCCAGCAGTCGAGTAATACTAGTTCGTGGTAGGTCATACCTGTAAATGTGTGAATACAGGGGAATCTGTTCATTTGGTTCCTTGCAGAGTCAAGGTAAACAAATATGTTTTTATATTGTCCTGAATTCTAAATTCCGATTTCACGGCAAAGGTATTGTTAAATTGTTTCGTGGGGAAAATCTTACAGGAACTACTGTGGAGGAACAGTTAAGGAGGACCCGCTGAGGATCCCTAACTACGGGAGGAAATGAAAGCCTTCTGCCTACACTGGACCCACTCAAGCGAATAATAAGCGATGCTAGAAAAGCTAGTTTTACTGAAAGAAAAACATTTATAACAATAAAAATTGTTACTTCTTAACAAAATCTAGTCATCTTTGGCAGATGGGTCATCGTCGCGCTCACCAGCTGTCTGCATGCGAACATTGAATACGCAGGTTTTGATCTCACAGTATTTCACTTCTGCTTTATCTAATATTGTTCGCTTAAATTAAGTATATCTTTTGTATGTTCTATGCTGTCACGTCTTCAAGGCTCATATTGTTTAATTTGTGTTCACACACACACACCCACGAACAGACACAAAGCTAAGCATCAAAAACTCAAAAGAAAAAGACATTACGAGGTAGATAACTGCTTTATGTCTCAAATGGCAGACAACTCTACTTAAAGTATTATTCGTTCTATTCCATGAACTCGTTCACTCTTTGTGTTCGGTCTCCGTATCTCTTGGACATTACAAGAAAAGACCATCAGACACACCTAGTCCTTCACCAAATGAGTAGTCCTTGTTTTCCATTTTGGTATGGTACAAAGTCTTGTCAATCAGCAAGTCAATATATATATACACGTGTGTGTGTGTGTGTGTGTGTGTGTTTGGCACAAACGCCTCTGCGCCTCTTAATACGCGAAACAGTTAACAATATAATTAATATTCACGCTTAATTTCAGAGAGGTCGCTATAGCTTATCTCTAAGCATTAGAAGTCGCCTCATAAATTCCTTCTCTCACGAGTACACCATGTCTTCCAGCGCCAGCCATTACCGATTTTTTTTTTTCAAAAGTCTAAACAAAAGGAATAAAATTCGAGGCTATTAGGTACTTTCCCATGAATTCCACACACATATAGAGTTTTATAACCTATATAATTTTATTCAACATGTTTACTCGGTAAATTTATAAATAAAAAGATTGAAGCAGACGGAAATAAGAGTTTTAATTCAATGCTCTGAAGTGATGAATGTTACTATTGTAAACTATTTACTATTAAAAACATCGTGCGATTAATGAGTTTTTTTTATAAAGGAATCCCACACTAGTCTAAGTATACAACGATAGTAAAAGAGGAATTGGATCATACTGAGGTCAGTCAAAAGACTTAAATAATATACAGTAAATACTCGTGGAGTTAGAGATTACACAGTACAAGCTACTGTGAGGTGCACAACAAACTGAAATGTTTTACTACATCAACATCGAGCTTGTACGACATATTTATTGAGTCTCAAACACACATATCCATTCCGATTTGATGACGATTCACTAGAATCTTGCTAAGCAACATATCCATTCGGAAAAATTTAAAAAAATTATAAGATACTTTTTACAAAGTAAGTACAATAACACCTTTTTGGTGGAGCTTGATGCCATCTTAAACTGTCTGAGAAGCAAGAGAAATAAAAATATTGTCGAACTAATTCCTTCGCTGCGAGACTGTGAATTATTGCATTTGCTGCATACAGTAATAATGCACAGTGAGCTCCACACCCCACGTGACTTGCAGCACGTGCTGCACGTGTCCCTCCGTGAGGGACCGTTATGTTCATCACTTCATGACGTGGTTGTACTGACCTTGCCGGAATGTCACGTGTAATCGGTGTGCAACTAATGGCCTGAAATGTAGACATGTTACCTGGCGCACATACAGTCGGAGTTCTTCAAGAAATTACTCGGAAGGCATAGTTAGTCTCTGGTGTAATAAATGTAGGTATTTGCTTATGGTTCATTTCTGACCTTTTTAAAACTGGTATTTTCCAAATGTCTACATACCTCATTTGTGAAGAACTTATTAAGGCCCAGCATACACAACCCGTTTTGAAGAATAACCTCCTTCTTTATGGAGTGTAGCAGTCTAGTGTCGTCCATTCATGACGTGGCTGTATGAAAAACTGAACTTACCGGAATTCAGGTGACTTATCAGTGATCAGCTGATGGCTCCAAAAGAAAAAAAAAGCCAAACAAACAAAAAACCAACCCCCCCCCCCAAAAAAAAAAAACAAACAAACAAACGAAAAAAAAAACAAAAAAAAAAAACCCACATGGAAACTGCTGCACGTGCAACCAGAGTTCTTGGAGAAAGTAAACGGAATGCATACAGTTAAAATCTAAAGTACAAAATGAAGGTATTTGTAGTCAGTAACCGACTGATGAAATAACATTTTTCTTACAAACGAAAAATCCTGAGATGGTCGTTCTCATTTTTCAAAACATGCATAAGAGCAAGTTGACGACCTCACTTGGACAAAGAGTCTATAAATGGACGGGGCGCTACAAGATATATTATGATAAATAGTGACTAAGATGTTCTACAGTAGCAAGAGTTTGGGTGTAGCTTGCACCACCGCAAAAAACTGAAAGTTCATTCTTGTATACGCCAAAAAAAGGTTCAGAACATGGACAGGTATCACTATGCAAACCTTTCAATTAACAGCAGATAACATTTGATTGCAAACCACTGCATACGAACAGTAGAGTAGTAGTAACCTTAGTAGTTAGAATGTAGGCTTGTAGTCACACAGCAGATTGTTCGAAACTCACGTGTAACAATTAAGTGGATTGTGGAACAAGAACTGTAATAAAAATATCTTCAAAAATCACTGCTCGCATGATTACTTTTTCTGGGAAATTTACTTAAGCGACCCGTGTCACTGGTCAGGAAGGTGATCTTTGACAATTTGAGTTCCGGTGATCGTCCACACAAGAAAGATTTAAGCTCTTTTCTGAATCGGGAGCCAGTCAGGCAGTACAGGTAGAAATTGATGGCGCTGTTAGTGTACCAAGCTAACATGCACACGGTCACTACGAACACAACGGTTGCCATGGAGATCTTATTGTCAATATTGACGTAAGGACGAACTATAAAGTAAATATACTCTGGCATAGAGGTAATGAGGAAGACCAGCGACACGGTGATGAGAGTGATGGTGAGTGACGAGGCCTTTTTCTGGCGACTGTTGACCTGGTCACAACCTCCGGCGGTCATCACACGGGCCACGTGTACAGACTGAATCACCTTCCACACTAACACACTGTTACCCACGATTAGGATACAGAATGGAATAATTGAGGACAGAGCTAGATCGATCCAAGGATATACAAGTAAGGTAAAATGGCGCACTTCGTAGTTGGTAATGGAGCACATTGTGTCTGTGGAATTGGGATTGGTCACCAGCTGATATGAGATGACTCTGTGTGCATTTAATGCAATGGGTACGGCTACAGTAGTAAATATGACTAGTGTAACTTTTCCTTTTGTACACGATAGGCTCTTGTAGTGAGGCCACACAACCGACATAACTTTCTGCATCGTCATGGAAACGATCAGCCAGGCTGAGATCGTCCCACTACAATAAACGAGAAACGGAATTAGTTTGCAAAGAAAGACATTAAATAAATGGGAATCAATTTCATAGGAGACATACATCCAGTCCTGCATACAGGAGCACGAGGTCGGACACGGCCAGCGCTGTGAAGTACAAGGACATAGTGTGTGACGACTGACCCTCGCTCATTCGCCTCATTATCACGATGGTCATCACGTTGCCGAAGGTGCCGAGCACGATGATGACAGGGGAAAAGAAATTCCACATCAGGATATGAGGATTGGACAGAAGAAACCTTTCCAAACCGCTGTACTCTTCGGAAGAACAGCAGTGTGTGTCGTCTGCTGTAAGGTCATCAGGAGTGGCGTTGACTTTAGCATTCATGGTCTTCAGCCCTACTTCTCCTATTTGGGCAGTATGCTAGGAAGGGAAGCCGAGGGACCAAAATTCTATCTTTATTTATCACAGCATTTGCTTAGATATCTAACAGTGCTGACAATGCGTCTCGTGTCGCAGCCAGAAAATGATGGAAAGATATACTTTTTATAGATCAAGTGGGACACCAGAATCAAACATGTTTTTAGAAAACACTTATAGAAGAAAAAAAATATTTTTTTTTCTATAAGTGTTTTTAATTAATTATTTTTTCTATGATAATTTACGGCAGAATATATGCGTGAAGGAAGAAGTGAATGAAAAAAAAATGTATGTGTGTGTGTGTTTGTCTCGTTGTGTGTGTGTGTGTATCAAAGCTTAAAAAAGTCTAAGTATTAAAAACATTTTACGAGTTTATTGAGTAGAGGCGGTTTAATTGCTAGCCAACAAGCAAAGTCTATATTTTACCAAGGAAAGTTTTACTTACAGCGAACCGTCCTAAAAAAAAGTTAATGTAACTAACCTTTGGATACGGAATATAGCATTCCTTAATTTAAAATACCGATAATGATAAGTATAAATAGAACTATCACAAAAACCTTAGGTCTAGAAATACTCATTTATTCTTCCTACATCTGTACATCTGAAAGAAAGTTGTAGACATCACTTTTAATTACTATACAAAATAGATTATATGAAAGTAAAAGCATTGAGTTACAAGACATTGTCTTGATTATCCAGCAAAGAACAAGCGACGAAGACACCGTCCTTTACACATCAAATAAAAATAATAGTTCTGACTGAGGTTAGCATATCTGTGTAACCGATAACATTGAGAACAATGACAAAAAGTAGTGCATTGGATTGAAAAATTAGGTATTAAGCAAAACGTTAGCTAAGTAGTGAGTCATCATCGCTTGAAGATCCGTTTAGAACAAAAACTAAATAGAAATTTATTTTAAGACATTGCTTTGTTTCGCTTGATGTCGATCTACAAGTCGCGATGTGATTGGTCGTGAACATAAAAAACACTCACATACTTCGACTTGTGTGTGTGTGGAATGAGAATTTTTTAGCTATACCAATATTCAGTAAGAAAGGTCTGCGTGCAATGAAACCCTTCGTGTATCTGGCTGTCCCTTTGGGAATTTCGCTTAAATACCCCAACCGACCATTGAGGTGACAACTTGATGACACCCATTTGATAAGTGAGACCACAACCAACACCCTTGACGATGAGTGATTGCAATGAGATGAGAGTCACTCTTGTCTCGTGTGTGAGTGATGTCTCGCATCTTTCGTCTGTTGGAGCTGGCGACATTCTTACGACCTTCTTGACCTGTGTCCAAAAATCAACAGTCTTCACTTTCTATCTTTGTGACCACAGCTAAAGGTCGAACGCCTCCATTGTTCATTTTGACTACAACGGAAGATTAACTGTCTCCACATTTCTTTTCGTTGCTGTGAAAGGTGAGGGATCGTCGTTTCTAATTCATTGTACTAATGCGGCAGGAAGTGTGTATATGGCTGATGACATCCTCGCAGGTAATGGACCTTGGTCGGCGATATTTAGGGGACAATCCTCGCAACGTTGTATGAGTTTAGCCTTCGGTCTTCTGACGATTACCGATTACCCACAATGCAGTGGGACTATTTGCTGTTGGATAGGGTGGGGCAGGACGTGGGACCACAGGGGCTCAACTGAGGGGGGCTGTCCTATACCGGGTCCGCTGGCGAGGGATTGTTGCGGCCCTATGCTCCAATAGGAGTAAAAGAGAATAAACTAAACTAGAGTGGGGCAAGGTGGAGGAAGAAAACGAAGACGTGTAGCTTCTATTGAGAAGCCTGTTGTACTTCTAGCACTCACTTACCTTCCTTTGTAAAAGAAATTTCATTTATTCGAATAATAAGCGATGCTAGAAAAGCTAGTTTTACTGAAAAGAAAACCTGTAGAAAAATTAAAAATGGTTACTTTTTAGCAAAATCTAGTTATTTTTTGGCAGATGGGTCATCGTCGCTCTAATCAACAGTCTTCATGAGAACATTGACCACTCAGATTTTGAGCTCCCTGTACTTCACCTCCACTTCATCTAATATTATTTATGCAAATTAAGTGTAATTGTATGTTTTGTGTTATCACCTTTTTAAATTATATTTTAGACGAATTTGTGTCCACACGCACACACGCGCACTAACAGACAAAAATGCATGCAAATCCCAGAAGAAAATACGTTGGTCAAGAGGTAGATAACTACTTTATGTCTCAAATGGGCAGAAAACTCTGTGTAAAGCATTTTTCGTTCCATTCCATGAACTCGTTCGCTCATCGTATTCATCTGTATGGAGATTACAAGAAAAGGCCGTCAGATGGAGGTAGTGTTTCACCATATTAGTAGTCTTTGTTTTCTATTTTGTTATGGTACAACGTCTTGTCAATCCACAAGTGTTTGTATATTTACGAGTAGGTGTGTAAGTGTGTGTGTGTGTTGCACACGCGCCTCTGCGTTTGAATAAGCGAAACGGTTCACAATATAATTAATATTAACATTTAATTTGAGACAGGTCACTATAGCGTATCTCTAAACATTAGAAGTCAGCTCATAAATCTGTTCTCACGAGTACACCATGTCTTCCAGCGGCAGTAGTTTGCAATTTTTCTTCAAAGTTTTAAACAAAAAGAATAAAATTCGAGTCTGTTCGGTACTGTCCAATGAATTTCACACACATGTAAAATCATGCAGCCCATTTCATTTTATTCAACATGTTTATTCGGTAAATCTGTAAACGAAAAGATTAAATGATTACTCTGGAGTGATGTATGTTACGACTTGTAACCCAGTTATTATTAAAAACAAACTGCGGTTAATAAGGTTTTTATAAATAAATCACACACTAGTCTAAGTATACAACGATAGCAAAAAAGGAATTGGATCGTACTGAGGTCAGTCCAAAGACTTAAATAAAATGCTGTGAATACTCATGGAGTTAGAGATTACACAGTACAAGCTACTGTGCAGTACACAACAAATTGAAATGTTTTACTACATCAACATCGAGTTCGCACGACATATTTATTGAGTCTCAAACACACATATCCATTCCGATTTGATTCCCATTCACGAGAATCTTGCTAAGCAACATATCCATTTCTGAAAATCTGAAATAAATTCTAAGATATCTATTTAAAAATATACGAGGAAACATTTTGAGTAAAGCTTGATACCATCTTAAACTTTCTGAGCAGCAAACGGAATAAAAATACTGTCAAACCATTGACGTGTATAGGTGGACTGCTGTCTGTCTGCCGAGACCAACGTTTAGCCTCTTGCGAAGGTCTCCGCTGTTAGTCTCGGTGAACCTAAACAATGAATGTGACTAAACCGGAAGCTTTGTATACACCAGCCTCGTTTTAGTAGTTAAATAGAAAAAAAACCCGTCTGCAATCAGTCTAGGATTCAAGTTCAAGGATACAAGTTCGTGTTCAAACTGATCAATTCTCTGCGAGACTGCCATGTGAAATATTGCATTTGCTGCATACGGTAATAATGCACAGTGAGCTCCACACCCCACTTGACTTGCAGAACGTGCTGCACGTATCCCCTTTGAGGGACCGTTATGACTTCATGACGTGGCTGTACGGAGTACTGACCTTTCCGGAATTTAGCCGTGTAATAAATTTCAAACTGAAGTATATACAGTGATACCTCGGTTCTCGCACATAATTCGTTCCGGGAGGACGGTCGAGAACCAAATTGTTCGAGAACCGAAGCAATGAAACCCATAGCAAATAATGGAAACTGGATTAATTCGTTCCAAGCCCCAGAAAATGCCTATTTACTGGCCTAATTTGTATATAATATGTAGAAAAACATGAGTCTCAACAAGAAAAAAGAAATAAAAGTGTATTTATTAAAACAAAAACAAAAAAAAATGTACTGTACAGTACAGTAAATTGTGTTTCATTTACTGTACCTGTACCAAACTTTATGGCAGGAGGGAATGAATGTGGAGGGAGGAGGGAAGGGGGATGGTTATTGTCACTGATGACGCAAGCAAGGCGCGCTGGGCTGAAATGAACGCCTGCATTCGGCTCAACTCGGCTCATCTCGGACGTTCGGATGTTCGAGTTCCAAATATTTGTTCGAATTCCAAGACAAAATTTTCTCGAATTTCCTGGTCGAATACCGATTTGGTCGAAAGTCAAGGCGTTCGAGAACCGATGTATCACTGTACTTGCCTTACATGTAGTCGGAGGTCTTCAAGGAGTTACTCGGAATGTATATATTTCTGATGCACTAAAGGAAGGCATGCGCTCAAGTTTCCCTTCTGACCTGTTTGAAACTGTCGTCTTTTCCAAATGTCTACATACCTTTGTCTTAAAGGACTTATGAAAGCCAAGCATGCAGAACCCGTTCTGAAGAATAACCTTCGTTATGGAGTGTAGCGGTTTAGTGTCATCTCTCCATGAGGTGGCTGTACCAACATAACATTTTTCTCTCCAACGAAAAATCCTCACTGAGATAGTAATTCTCATTTTTAAAACAAGCAAGTTGACGACCTCACTTCCACAGAAAGTCTTTTAAGGGACGGGTGTTACATATTGTATTATAATAATAAGTAGACTAAGATGTTTTACAGTAGAAAGAGTTTGGGTGCAGCTTTGCACCACCGCAAAAAGGTCAAAGTTCGTTCTTGCATACGCCAAAAAAAAAAAAAAAATGGTCAGAACACAAACAGCTATCACTACGCAAACTATTCAATTAACAGCAGATAACATTTGATTGCAAACTCCTGCATCCAAACAGTAGAGTAGTAGTAACAGTAGTAAGAAGGTAGGCGTATAAGGTTGTAGTCACACAGCAGTTTGTTCGAAACTCGCGTGTATCAGTTAAGTGGATTGTGGAACAAGAACTGTAATAAATACATGACAGGAATATTCTGTAAATGAGTATGCTGTAGAAACAAATGCTCTTGAAAATAAAATTACGGTTCATATTTTTTCGCACAGTCAAACATAATTGATTAAAGTGAACACACTTTCAACCTGCAGCCGACGGTTACAAGGAATAACAATTTTCAAAAATCACTGCTCGCATGGTTATTTTTGATGGAAAATTTACTCGAGTGGCCTGTGTCACTGGTCAGGAAGGTGACCTTCGACAGTTTCAATTCCAGACTTCGTCCACAAAAGAAAGATTTGAGCTCTTTTCTGAATCGGGAGCCAGTCACACAGTACAGGTAAAAATTGATGGCGCTATTAGCGTACCAAGCAAACATGCTCACGGTCCCTGCGAACACAACGGTTGCCATGGAGATCCTATTGTCAATATTGACGTAAGGATAAACTATATAGTAAATACACCCTGGCATAGAGAGAAGGAGGAAGACCAGCGACACGGTGATGAGAGTGACAGTGAGTGACGAGGCCTTTTTCTGGCGACTGTTGACCTGGTCACAACCTCCGGCGGTCATCACACGGGCCACGTGTACAGACTGAATCACCTTCCACACTAACACACTGTTACCCACGATTAGGATACTGAATGGAATAAATGAGGACAGAGCTAGATCGATCCACGGATAGACATGTGTGGCAAAATGGCGAACCTCGTAGTTGGTAATGTAGCACAGATTATCTGTGGAATTGGGATTGGTCACCAGCTGATATGAGATAACTCTGTGTGCATTTAATGCAATGGGTACAGTTACAGTAGTAAATATCACTAGTGTAACTTTCCCTTTTGTACACGATAGACTCTTGTAGTGAGTCCACACAACCGACATCACTTTCTGCATCGTCATGGCAACGATAAGCCAGGGTGAGATCGTGCAACTACAATAGATGAGAAACGGAATTAGTTTGCAAAGAAAGACATTAAGTAAATAAACATTAATTTTATAGCTGATAATCAGCCAGTCATTTAGCAACCCTGCATACAGGATGACGAGGTCGGACACGGCCAGCGCTGTAAAGTACAAGGACATAGTGTGTGACGACTGGCCCTCGCTCATTCGCCTCATCATCACGATGGTCATCACGTTGCCGAAGGTGCCGAGCACGAGGATGACAGGTGGGATGAACTTCCACATCGCGATATGAGGATTGGAGAGAAGAAACCTTTCCAAACCGTTGTAGTCTTCGGAAGAACAACAGTGTGTGTCGTCTGCTGTGAGGTCACCAGGAGTGGCGTTGACTTTACCAGTCATGGTCGGCTGACTTCTGACTTTTGTCTTCAGCCCTACGTCTCCGCTCTGTGACTGCTAGGAAGGGAAGCTGAGAGACGAAAATTTCGTGTCCTTTTTTTTTTCACAGCATTTGTTTAGATATCTGACAGTGCTGACAATTTGCCTCGTGTCGCATCCAGAAATGAAGGAAAGATATGCTTTTTATAGATCAAGTGGGACACCAGAATCGAAAAGGTTGTTAGAAAACATTAACAGAAAAAAAAGTAAATTATTTTTTCTGTGATAATTTACGGCAGAATATATGCGTGAAGGAAGAAGTTAATGAAAGAAATGTGTGTTTGTGTGTGTGTGTTTGTCTCTCTGTGTGTGTGTGTATATCAAAGCTTAAAAAAGGCTAAATATTAAAATAATTTTACGAGTTTATTGAGTAGAGGCGGTTTAATTGCTACCCAACAAGCAAAGTCTATATTTTACCGAGAAAAGTTATACTTACAGCGAACCGTCCTAAAAAAAGTTAATGTAACTAACCTTTGGATACGGAATATAGCATTCATTAAAATACCGATAATGATAAGTATAAATACAACTATTACAAAAATCTTAGGTCTAGGAATATTCATTTATTCTTCCTACATCAGTACATCTGAAAGAAAGTTGTAGACATCAGTTTTAATTACTATACAAAATAGATTATTTGAAAGTAAAAGCATTGAGTTACAAGACATTGTCTTGATTATCCAGCAAAGAACAAGCTACGAAGAAACATCAAATAAAAATAATGGCTCTGAGGTTTGTATATCTGTGAAACCGATAACATTACAACAACAAAAAATGGCAAAAAGTAGTGCATCAGATTTGAAAATTTAGGTATTAAGCAGAAAGTAAGCTAAGTAGTGAGTCATCTTCTCCTAAAGATCCATTTTGAACAAAAACTAAATAGAAATGTATTTAAAGACATTGCTTTGTTTCGCTTGATGTCTGATTACTCATCGCCTGTCCTTGGCTTCATACAGACTCATACACTAATTGGATGATAAAAAGCAAACCTGCATCCCTGTTCTAATGTAGTGTCCATGCTGTGCCAGCAACTTATGCCTTGACGGCAATACCTGGCATGTATCACTTTTTTGAAAGTTAAATTGGAATGGTCTAGCTGTGTATGTTTGATGTCTTGACAAATGTTAATAACACATTCTTCATTTGGGGATTAAATGATGTGACTTACGTACGCGCTCAAAGAACTGTTTACTCCATTGTCCGAAGAAAAGAAAAGTGTTAATGTAAGGTAAATTTTGTAGTCTCCACACCTACAGTAAGATACAGGCTGTGTATAGGACACTCAGCACCAGGAGACTTACTGCAGCTCGACTGCATTTTAGTTTTTTTTTTGAATTGTCCTTAAAGATTAAATAAATTGTTTTAAATTGTTCTTGTATTGTATTAATACATTTTACAGATTTAGTCACAGAAACCATCTCTCTGTCTCTCTCGCTGTCGCTCCCACATAGAGATAGAACAAGAGATCAGATGAGAAATAAAGACAAAGAGTAGCTCCCTCAAGATGTTACTCGGTCTTTCTAAGGTATTTAACGGTTGTTCGCTCATCGTATTCATCTGTATGGAGATTACAAGAAAAGACCGTCAGATGGAGGTAGTGTTTCACCATATTAGTAGTCTTTGTTTTCCAGTTTGCTATGGTACAAAGTCTTGTCAATAAACAAGTGTATTTATTAAAGTAGGAGTGTGTGTGTTGCACAAGCGCCTTTGCGTTTTAATACGCGAAACGGTTCACAATATAATAAATATTAACATTTAATTTCAGACAGGTCGCTATAGCTTATCTCTAAGCATCAGAAGTCAACTCATAAATTTGTTCTCACGAGTACACCATGTCTTCCAGCGGCAGTAGTTTGCAATTTTTCTTCAAAGTTCTAAACAAAAAGAATAAAATTCGAGTCTGTTCGGTACTGTCCAATGAATTCCACACACACGTAAAGTTCTGCAGCCTATTTAATTTTATTCAACATGTTTACTCGGTAAATCTGTAAACGAAAAGATTAAATGATTACTCCGGAGTGAATGTATGTTACGACTTGTAACCCATTTATTACTAAAAACAACTTGCGGTTAATACGGTTTTTATAAATAAATCACACACTAGTCTAAGTATACAACGATAGCAAAAAAAGGAATTGGATCATACTGAGGTCAGTCCAAAGACTTAAATAAAATGCTGTGAATACTCAAGAGATTACACAGTACAAGCTACTGTGCAGTAGACAATAAACATATTTATTGAGTCTCAAACACACATATCCATTCCGATTTGATTCCCATTCACGAGAATCTTGCTACGCAACATATCCATTCCAGAAAATCTTAAATAAATCATAAAATACCTATTTTAAAAATACGAGGAAACATTTTGAGTAAAGCTTGATACCATCTTCAACTTCCTGAGAAGCAAGCGGAATAAAAATACTGTCAAACCACGGACGTGTAAGGTGGACTGCTGTCTGTCTGCCGAGACCAAAACTTAGTCTCTTGCGAAGTTCTCCGCTGTTAGTCTCGGCGAGCCTAAACAAAGAATGTGACTAAACCGGAAGCTTTGTAGTCTCATGCCTCGTTTTAGTAGTTAACTGGAAAAAACCGTCTGCAATCAGTCATAGAAGATTTCTTCAATAGTAAAGGATTGAAAGATACTCGCGGATACAAAACAAAGCGACCGGATATTGCCTGTACCCCACCTACTGTTACACCCCGCGGACAAGAGTTGAGTCAACGCTTTCCCACTGCGCGCGCCTCGTGTTGGCTGTCCATAGGGTATAACGTCTCTGAATCAGTCTAGCAATACAAGTTCGTGGTCAAACTGCTCCATTGGCTGCGAGACTGCCATGTGAATTATTGCATTTGGTGCATACGGTAATAATGCACAGTGAGCTCCACACCCCACGTGACTTGCAGCATGTGCTGCACGCGCTCCACCGTGAGTGACCATTATGACGTCATGACGTCATGGAGTACTGACCTTTCCGGAATTTAGCCGTGTAATAAATGTCCAATTGAAGTAAATACTTGCGGCACATGTAGTCGGGGTTCTTCAAGGAATTACTCGGGATGTATATATACACTTAGTTTCTGATGCACTAAAGGAAGGCATGTGCTCAAGTTTCCCTTCTGACCTGTTTGAAACTGGGGTCTTTTCCAAATGTCTACATACCTTATTCCTAAAGGACTTATGAAACCCAAGCATGGAGAACCCGTTCTGAAGAATAACCTTGGTTATGGAGTGTAGCGGTTTATAGTCATGTCTTCATGAGGTGGCTGTACCAACATAACATTTTACTCTCCAACGAAAATCCTCACTAAGATGGTCATTCTCATTTTTTAAAACAAGCAAGTTGACGACCTCACTTCCACAGAAAGTCTTTATAGTGACGGGTGTTACATATTGCATTATACTAACCAGTAGACTAAGATGTTTTACAGTAGAAAGAGTTTTGGTGTAGCTTACACCACCGCAAAAAGCTGAAAGTTCGTTCTTGTATACTCCAAAAAAAAAAAAAAAGGTTCAGAACGCACACAGGTATCACTATGCAAGCCATTCAGTTAACAGCAGATAACATTTGATTGCAAACTCCTGCATCCCAACAGTAGAGTAGTAGTAACCTTAGTAGATAGAATGTAGACGTATAGTTGTAGTTAAACAGCAGTTTGTTCGAAACTCACGTCTAACAATTAAGTGGATTGTGGAACAAGAACTGTAATAAATACATGAAAGGAATATTCTGTAAATGAGAATGCTGTAGAAACAAATGCTATTGAAAAAAACTTACGGTTCATATTTTTCGCATACAGTCATGCATAATTGATTAAAGTGAACACACTTTCAACCTGCAGCCGATGGTTACAAGGAATAACAATTTCAAAAATCCCTGCTCCCATGATTATTTTTGCTGGAAAATTTACTCGAGCGGCCTGTGTCACTGGTCAGGAAGGTGACCTTTGACAGTTTCAGTTCCAGACATCGTCCACACAAGAAAGATTTCAGCTCTTTTCTGAATTGGGAGCCAGTCACACAGTACAGGTAAAAATTGATGGCGCTGTTAGCGTACCACGCTAGCATGCTCACGGTCACTACGAACACAACGGTTGCCATGGAGATCTTATTGTCAATATTGACATAAGGACGAACTATAAAGTAAATACACCCTGGCATAGAGGTAACGAGGAACACCAGCGACACGGTGATGAGAGTGACAGTGAGTGACGAGGCCTTTTTCTGGCGACTGTTGACCTGGTCACAACCTCCGGCGGTCATCACACGGGCCACGTGTACAGACTGAATCACCTTCCACACTAACACACTGTTACCCACGATTAGAATACTGAATGGAATAATTGAAGACAGAGCTAGATCGATCCAAGGATATACAAGTAAGGTAAAATGGCGTACGTCGTAGTTGGTCATGTAGCACATTTTCTCTGTGGAATTGGGATTGGTCACCAGCTGATTGTATATGACTCTGTGTGTATTTAATGCAATGGGTACAGCTACAGTAGTAAATATGACTAGTGTAACTTTTCCTTTTGTGCACGATAGGCTCTTGTAGTGAGGCCACACAACCGACATTACTTTCTGCATCGTCATGGAAACGATTAGCCAGGCTGAGGTTGTTCCACTACAATACACGAGAAACGGAATTAGTTTGCAAAAAAAGACATTAAGAAAATGAACATTAATTTTATAGCTGACATTCAGCCAGTCATTTAGCAACCCTGCATACAAGAGCACGAGGTCGGACACGGCCAGCGCTGTGAAGTACAAGGACATAGTGTGTGACGACTGGCCCTCGCTCATTCGCCTCATCATCACGATGGTCATCACGTTGCCGAAGGTGCCGAGCACGATGATGACAGGTGGGATGAACTTCCACATCGGGATATGAGGATTGGAGAGAAGAAACCTTTCAAAATCGTTATAATCTTCGGAAGAACAGCAGTGTGTGTCGTCTGCTGTGA
Source organism: Pomacea canaliculata (assembly GCF_003073045.1). Classification (NCBI taxonomy): domain Eukaryota; kingdom Metazoa; phylum Mollusca; class Gastropoda; order Architaenioglossa; family Ampullariidae; genus Pomacea; species Pomacea canaliculata. Next base: position 16,320,399 of record NC_037597.1, read on the forward strand.
GGTCATCAGGAGTGGCGTTCACCTTATCAGTCATGGTCGGCTGACTTCTGGCTTTCGTCTTCGGCTCTTCTTCTTCGCTCTGGGCAGTATGCTAAGAAGTGGATCCGATCGGATCCCTCGAGGGACTAAAATTCTTCGTCCTTATTTATCACAGCATTTTCTTAGATATCTGACAGTACGGTTTCGTGCTTTGTCAAGAAAATTAAGGAAAGCAACGCTTTATATAGATCAAGTGCGACACCAGAATCGAAAAAGCCGTTAAAGATTAATAATAGAAAAAATCTCAAATTACTTTTTTCTGTGGTAATTAAAGGCACAACATATGCGTAAATGAATAAATGAAGAAATACAAATATATATATATATATGTGTGTAAATAAAAGGGTAAATAAAGTTTTAAAACGTTAGGCCATTGTTTTACGAGTTTATTGAGTAGAGGCGGTTTAATTGCTACCTGTACAGCCCCAACAACCAAGCTCTATATTTTACTTAGGAAAGTTATAATCAGGCCTACCGTCGTAAAAAATTCATTTAACTAACCCTTCAATACGGAATATAGCAGTCCTTAAAATACCGATAATGATTTTTATAAATAGAACTATTACAAAAAACTTAGGTCTAGGAATACTCATTTATTCTTCCTACATCTGTACATCTGAAAGAAAGTTGCAGACATAACTTTTAATTACTATACAAAATAGATTACTTTAAAGTAAAAGCATTGATTTAGAAAGCATTGTCTTGATTATCCCTGTCAGAACCATACCAGAGAGCTGAAAGTCTGTAATTTCAATCTTTGTCATTGTGGATTCGAATATTAGTCGCTCACAACATCTGTCTGCAAAAGCTTAGGAGTAAACAAACCTGGTCGTTTATTTGGATGCCATCCAAAGGAAGAATCAGACCCTGACTTGTTCTCGGTAACATGAAGAGAGGTAACATGATGACAGGGTGGCAGACATATCTTGCTTCCACGTCTTTACACACGTTTACAGTGCTGCTTAAAGCAAGAGAATGACACCCGCCATCTTACTGAGGTAGAATTATTATTTTTTTACTTAATGCCGTTTACATAATACTCTTGCCATGTAGCTTTAGCACACTGATTACAAGGCTAGGTAAGTGGGGTATTTTGACTAGTAAATTAAAGATATTAAACAGTTTATTATTAATGGTAAAGTGTGTGTCTATAGAGGTGAGTCCTAGCATGGCACTTACTCTCCACGCTTTTTATTATATTAATTACATTTTAATATAACTAAGCACAGCAGTTTGTGTTCTCAGTGATGATGACCTAAGATGTCTTTTCATGTTGTTAGAATGAAGAGCTTCTTTACATATGTTCTCGATAAAATGAGGATAAAAATACACTTGTTCGCGATGATGCTAATTGATAGTTCTGTAGACCTTACACCTTACTGTCATGATACTCATACACTAATTGGCAGATATTGAAAACACATCTGCATTCATATTCAAATGTCCTGTCCATGCTGTGCCAACGAACATGTGCCTTGAAGGCAGTATCTGACATTTATCGCTTTTTTCAGAGTTGCATGGAATCATCTAGCTCTGTATGTTTTCTGTCTTGAAAAAATGTCAAGTTGGGGATTAAATTATGTGACTTACTTACGCTCTCAACGGACTGTCTCTGAAGGGAAAAGAATATTAATATAAAGTAAAATACAGGCTCTGTATAGGACACTCACCATCAGGGCGACACTGCAGCTCGCTAGCATTTTAGTTTTTTTTAATTGCCCTTGAGGATTAATAAAGTTGTTTTATATTGTTCTTGTATTGTATTTTATAGTACATCTTAGAGATTTAGTCAGAAAAGACGAGCCGTAATATCTCACAGTAAAGGATGTAATTAAAAGCAGGCCACATGATAGACGTCTTCTTTTTGGTCGATTTTTTACACAAATGGGAGTTTGTTGTGTTCCAGCACAAACTTTCGTTTTATTCATCTCTAATTTATTGAATGGCTAAGTGAAAGAAAAATCGTCCAAGCACGATGCAAGCATAATTGTTTATGTGGAATTTTATTGATGGATTTTGTCACTGGTAAGAGAGGTGATCTTTGACGTTTTCGGTGATGGATGTCGTCTGCAGAAGAAAGATTTCAGTCACTTTTAGAATCTTAATTCTGTCAGGCAGTACAGGTAAAAACTGATCGCCGTGCACAAAGCAAAAATTCACACTGTAGGTACACACCTGACAGTTGCCATGGAGATCCCAGTGCCGATATTGACGTAAGGATGAGCTGTTAAGTAAGTACATAAATACACTAACGAACTGAGAGAAGGGTTAACATCAGTGACATGGAGACGAGAGTGTCGAGGTCTTTTATCTGGCGACTACACCAACATGCTGTCGCCGACGATTTAGATAATGGATAAGTTGAGCACAGAGCTAGAATGATGAAAGGATAAATAATATGGTAAAATAAGGTATCTGTAGCACAGTTTGTCGGTGGAGCTAGGATGATTACAAACTCATATGTGACTCAGTGTTCATGCAATAGGTACGGCTACAGTGGTAGTTGTTATACACTATTCTCATGACTACAACTACAGTAACACTCTGTCTAAATCTCTTTAATATGTGAGCCACTTCAAACAGTAAATATACAATAATCACAAATAAAGAAATTGATATTTCACTGCGGTTCTTTCACCCAGCATTGTTAAATGTGTCTTTGCCGGATTTAATCTCCTATACTTTGTCTTGTAGATTTATGCTAACTAGTTCCTCCATATTAAGTCTGAGAATTTATACCAAGAATTTTCAGAATATATGGATCCCACATGAAGTTCTGTCTCTAATCTTACTGATATGACTACTTTTCATTCCTTGTATCTAGGCCATGAGTCTTACAGATATCTAATGTGTTAAAACCAGTTGAAAGATATTTTGTGCCTATCCAAAAACTCAGTTTCATTGCACACACACACAAAAAATAAATAAATAAAAATAAAAAAATAAAAATAAAGAAAGAAAAAAGCAACACAATTCCTCGTGTTGCCATTGTCTTTTGACCACACGGAAAATATAATTAAATATACAATATAATTAAAGCTAGCTCCACACTACAGACACATGCTGTAGCTCATCTCTAAACATGTTCAGTCATCTCTAAAAATGGCTTCTCCCACGTGTAATTCTGTCTGGGAGCGTCTGCCTCTTGTGAAATGTCTTTGTAGAAGGAATCAATTTTGGTCTGTGAGGTACTTTATCATAAATTTTAAATGTAAGTCGAGGCCGCCAGTCTCTATTACTTCCCAGAATATATTTCATCAGTAAATTTGTAAACATACAAAGATTCAGGCAGACGACACGATTTTTAATGTAAAGACACAAGTGAAACACAAGGGAAAATCTGAAAGTCGGGGAACGAGATGTTAATCCATATTAGCAGTTAATTATCTACCAAAGACTACTTAAGAGCATCTCAAATTGAATGTCGAGCTTGTGTTCCATATATTGCGCCATAAACACAAATAATAATTGTAACTCAATAAACATTTGGTGCCAGATTTTGAAAAAAAAGTCGTGATTAATAAGATATCCTTTAAAAAAATTCGAGATAAAACTCTGAAGCGAATAGGGTTGACGTTAGAAAGTGGTTCACTGTTAACAATGTTTGAATATGATGTTGCTACCAGCACAGTTCATACGAGATGTATATCGATGACTTCCACATAATTTTATTAATTCCACGTTTTAAAATGCCAGTGTGATGCATATTTATTTTTAGAGTAACACAGTCTTAAACTATCCTTTAAAAGTGAAACTTTGTCTATGAAATGTGATGTTTAATACAATTTCAGACTGTTCATAGATAATTGGCAGATTCCCTTAACACCTTTTCTAATATTGCGCTGGTTTTCGATTAGGGGCACGCTTAGAGGGCAAAATAACTCTTTTTGCACTTTTTGAAAATCATGAAAAATCACATTTAGGACATATTGTAGCTTCCATACGTGTACTACACAGTCAACGCACCTTCATTTTGCTGCCAGTGTAAACTCATTTTAGTTGAGAAGACAAAACCCAATTAACTGTACTCATGAAGTATTTTTAATTTGATATACTAAAAGCAAATTTCCTATAAACTCGTCATTCAAATAATTTTGTCTGTTTATAGTCTCAAGCAGATTATTACAAGCATCGTAGAGAAGGTTCATTTGTTTCTGAAGACTTCTGGCAGTGTTAGACACAATGTCTTCAGCAAACAAAAGTAGGAAGAGTTCTACAAGACCAGATGACATTTAATACCATGTCTTTCATTTGCTTAAACTGTAACAGCAATATTATTGACAAAAGTAGAGAAGACATGACTATCTAAACAAATAGTCCACTTTTCAGGGTGTATTCTTTTATCACAGAGCTTGTCAAAAAACTTTGTCATAAATTGTATTTTAAAATCACCAGAGAGTATTTCAGGCATTATTTTAGTATTATCACAAGTTTACCTTATTTTTGCTATTCCATATACTTCATTAGAGCACATGTTTGTAAAGAGCGTGTACATAGATGTCTCATACATTGATTACAGCATTGCAAGAAATTATGTCACAACACACAATATTAAAGAATAATCTATTAACGTAAGCGAGTGTGAGAATATATCCTGAGAGTCATCAGTTTAAACATTTGGGTACATTAGATAAACTTAGGCCATTCTTTACTGTCAGAAAATCTTTCTAATATATAACCATCTATTTGCTCAAAAATTCTTTGTTAAGTTACAGTAGGTATTACTGATATCATACTTTGAAATTATTTATATATCCTGGTAGACGTCGTGACTCGTATTATTATAGTTACACATAATTAAAATTGACGGATAACCATTCTATAACAATTCAAATTTTGTTTCCACTGCACGATTTTTTTGATGTGGAATTTACTGAACACCATTGTAATTGTTGCTCAGAGCAGTAACCGTAAACATTTTCAGTGCTGGAGAGTGATTGCAGAATAAAGATTTGAGCTGACTTCTGAACCTGGCGCCGGTCAAACAGTACAGGTAAAAATTAATTGCACCGTTACTGTAAAAAGCCAAGTCACAAACAGCAAATGCGAACCTACGACTCGCCAAGTCTATGACTGTGTCCGAGATGATGTAAGGAGCAATGATAAGAAAAATGCACACAGGCATGGAGAGAAGGAGGAAGACCATCGACACGGTGATGAGAGTGATGGTGAGTGACGAGGCCTTTTTCTGGCGACTGTTGACCTGGTCACAACCTCCGGCGGTCATCACACGGGCCACGTGTACAGACTGAATCACCTTCCACACTAACACACTGTTACCCACGATTAGGACACAGAATGGAAGAAATGAAGACAGGGCAAGATCAACCCAAGGATATATAAACTCATCATAATAGTCTACCCCTTCGTTCGTACTGTAACACAGTTCACCAGTTGCCTTTGGTTCGGTTACAATTTCATAGTAGATAAGTCTAAAAGCATTTAATGAAAAAGGTACGACTACAATAGTCGCAATAACTAGCAGAACATTTCTCTTTGTGCACGATGTGCGTTTATGAATGGGCCACACCACCGACATCACTCTCTGTATCGTCATGGCAACGAGGAGCCAGGCTGAGACGGTGCAGCTACAGTAGACAAGAAACAGAGTTAGTTTGCAAAGGGAAACATGAAGTAGATCAACATAAATATCAAAGTAATACAGCGATTTCTGGAGCAACCCTGAGTACAAGAGCACGAGGTCGGACACGGCCAGCGCTGTGAAGTACAAGGACATAGTGTGTGACGACTGGCCCTCGCTCATTCGCCTCATCATCACGATGGTCATCACGTTGCCGAAGGTGCCGAGCACGATGATGACAGGAGGGATGAACTTCCACATCGGGATATGAGGATTGGAGAGAAGGAACCTTTCCACAGCGTTGTACTCTACAGAACAACAGTGTGTGTCGTCTGCTGCGAGGTCACTAGAAGCACTGTTGACGACATTTTCTGTTATATCATTAGCCATTATGGTCTTGTGCCTCTAAGGACTTTGTTTCTTTTTCTACCGTTCGATAAGTTCTGGTAAGGTGAGTCTAAATATTTTTTTGTCTTTAAACATTAGCTCCTGCTTGCATTAACTGCTAGAAAGAACGGAAAATACAGCTTCACGCTGTATTACCTTGAGCTGGTTTGTCTTTCTTTAGACATCTTGGACCCCAGAGGGTCTTCAGTAGGACCCATAGTGATGCCGGGCATATCCTGATCTACCAGGTAAGCTTGCTGACAAAACTCCTGTCCTCAAATCATCCTCACTCAAGAAAACGACACCAAACCACGCCTTTATACATCAAATGCCATGTGCTACAAAATTAGAGAACAAACGAAACTGAAACTTGTGTAGAATGAAAAAGAGAAATTTTAGCATATACGCAAATATTTTATTTATCGTTAAAAGATACTATTCTGTATTCTGCGCGTTAATATGTGTTTGTGCGTGCGTGTGTGTGTGCGTGTATGTGTGTGTGCGTGTGTGTTGGAATCTATACGTAAATGCGTTCGTGTGAGTGTATAACAAACTGTGAAAGTGTTTACTTCCGAAAAATATTCTCTTTCGACACACTTTCTAAATAAATACAGTAAACCTATGAGAATGCTCTTTGTCTTTGAACTTTGAGATGTTCACCTACGAGTATACTTGGACAAAAAGCTGTAATTGCTACCTGTAGCCTCACAAACACGCTTGATATTTTACGAGGAGTTTATTGAGCGCCGGCGAATGTTGAGAGACTTTCGGTAATTATCATTTCGATACGAGATTTCGCCTGCCTGTAAAATGACGATTAAAATAAGTATAAATAGAAATCTCAAAAAATAATATGAAGATCTTATCAATACCAGGCTAGGAGCAATAATTTCCACTGCACACATCAAGCAAATAAGAAATTATCAACAGCATGCATCATGTAATCACCAGCATTGTGGGAATTGCTACTAACTTATCTTCTCAAGTCTCAAAGGCTGATCCTGTCAACGTGTGTTTTATAATTGTTCATCGCATTTTGATGTATAAATATAAGTGTTTTTGGTTTATTTTCTGGTGTCGTTTGAAGGTATGGGCTGATCGACAGTCTTTAAGTGATTTTATTGTTCACGCCATGAGTAATTTTGTCCCATGAAAAAATATAAATTATAAATATTTTCCTAACATGGCATGAGGCTCAAAATGAATTTATAAACAGTTCACTGAGGTCTTGGATGACACATCAGTGAACTGTCAGTGTAATCTACTGTGACTTTGTGACTTGTTTGAATCATAGGAATCACAGACTTCATTTATCTCTCGTCTTTTCCATGAATTATTCTTTCTTTAGTTCATCAACAGACATAAGCAGTTTTATAGTCATGTCTTTTGATTATGTTCGTATTTAAAAGGTTCATGTGATAATGAGAAAGAGAGAACGTGCGTACGTGTGTGTGTAAACACAACTCACTCCTTTTTGCACAGAAATCAACAGGAGAAGGTATTCAGTTTTTACAGGTGAGCATTGTAGTGGCGGTCAAAAGTGAAAAATAATTGTACGAATATACATATATATATATAAGCATTTAGTCTAGCAAACATTTGTACACATTGAAGCAATATATAATATATAATAACAAATGACAACACAGAACTTTAATTAACATCTAGTTTTATTGAAATTTAGAATTCATGTAAACAGCACTTTTATTTACACTTTATTTTTACATGTAGTTTTGTTGAGAGAAAAGCATGAATACAAATAATTTATAATATATGCAAGAAAATCTGGCTGATTAACGTTTTCTTGTTTTAATTACTTGTCTTGTGTGCGTGGCCGTGTATCCCATAGCTCCTCTGTAGAACTGAGTAGATGAGCAGAGTTTGAACTCTCCGTTGCCTACCTTCTCCGCCTACTTTAAAAACATCTTTACAATATTTTTCTAATGTATGCCTGTCGTGCTTCACAGCTGCCACAAGTGTTTTGTGATTATTTTACTAACAAAATTTATGATATTCGATCATCCTTGGATTTGATATCGGTGCCTGTGATATTCTTCTGGAATGCTCTGTGAAATAATTTCGACCAGTCTCTATGCTGATATAAAGACGATTATTCTGAAAGCAAAGCCAACACCTTGACAGTTAGACCCAATACGCACAATCCTTCTACTTGAGTGCTTAGATATTTTAGTTCCTGCCATCATAAACATTGTACATCTCAGCTTGTCACCGGGTGTTTTCTTATCTTTGCTTAAAAATACCCTGGTGATGCCACCCATTAAATAACTACCGTCCAGTTTCCGACTTGTGTTTTCTCATGAAGATCACAGAAAGCCCACAGCTCTGGGCCTATCTATACTTACAGGGGCACCAGCTCATCCCCCATGGGGAGTCAGCATAGAGACCTTTTCACAGAACTGAAAGTACTCTAATTACAGGGCACAGCTATCTCAACAGGTTGTGCGTGGCAAGCACCAATATCCGAGCCGAAGACTTTTTCCCAAAGCATCGAGCAGCCGTCTGACTGCTGGCATCAGTTCATCAAGATTTCACTATAACGACCACAGATAACAAAAGAAAAAAAAAAGATGCCACGTGGAGACAAATGAAAGAACTTATTCCAACGGATTTGCAATGCTTCTCTTTCAAGAATTTATGAACTCATTTTCATTTTTCAAAGCGAGATTCTGTAGACAACCCAATCAAAGTCATAAAAGACTTCTGCCTGTCAAATCTGTGCTATAACTGGAGCTGTGTTATGAAAAGGAACCTTTGCAGCCTTAATTACAGATGTTCAAATGAATTGTGCAAGGTGAGACCAATGTTTGGCTACAAAACTTTCAGTTCACATGGCATTCTACAGACAAAGAGTTTGCATGTTAGTTTACCTGCATCTGTGTGAATCTCTTTTTTCTGTCGAGCGCTATAAGCTTGACCATCCGGCTAGGATATTGTGTCGACTACTACTACTAATACTACTACTACTACTAATACTAATTCCTAATAGTAAGAAAAATATCTTTCTTTATTTCTTCACCATCATTTCTTCCGAAATTTCAAGTTGTAGTCCAATCCAAAATATGAAGATCATGGCACTCGCCATGTATTTTTGATGCTATTCTTGAAAATATTCCACGTAAAGTATAACATCACACTGGAAGCAATGATACTTACAAGATGTTAAACTGTTCTTCATCCATCATCATTTAATAGGAAGGTTACATCAGGCAAACACTAAAACCTTCAACATAAAATGTGTCCATGGACAGCACATAAAACTCTGGATTTTTGTAAAGGACATGACCATGTAGAAAGTCGCTCAGAAGCTTGACAGCACATCGGTCTGTACTGTTAAAGAATACAGTGATACCTCGGTTCTCGAACGCCTTGACTTTCGACCAAATCGGTATTCGACCAGGAAATTCGAGAAAATTTTGTCTTGGAATCCGAACAAATATTTGGAACTCGAACATCCGAACGTCCGAGATGAGCCGAGTTGAGCCGAATGGCGTTCATTCGGCCCAGCGCGCCTTGCTTGCGTCATCAGTGTGAGTGCAGAGAGAGAGAGAGTCACGTTTTTGTGGAGAGAGTCACGAAATGTGTGCAAAAGGGGCAGAAATCGCAAATTTTGTTGAACAACATCACCCTGATAAAGTGGTAGCAAATAAAGCAGTTAACATTTTTAATGAGAATGTTATGTCCACTTTCCGCAAAATTTTGCAAAGGAGAAAAAAACAGCAAACAATTGACAAATTCTTCCGTAAAGAAATCAGACAAGCAACTGCAGAGCAAGATTCTGATTCTCCTCAGCAAAAGATACAGAGAACAGAAACACCCGAAGAGCAGTTACTCTCTGTTTTTATTGAAGAGGACTCCCCTTCAAAACAATAACCATCCCCCTTCCCTCCTCCCTCCACATTCATTCCCTCCTGCCATAAAGTTTGGTACAGGTACAGTAAATGAAACACAATTTACTGTACTGTACTGTACTGTACAGTACATTTTAATTTTTTTGTTTGTTTTAATAAATACACTTTTATTTCTTATTTCTTGTTGAGACTCATGTTTTTCTACATATTATATACAAATTAGGCCAGTAAATAGGCATTTTCTGGGGCTTGGAACGAATTAATCCAGTTTCCATTATATCCTATAGGTTTCATTGCTTTGGTTCTCGAACAATTTGGTTCTCGACCGTCCTCCCGGAACGAATTATGTTCGAGAACCGAGGTATCACTGTATATATATATACTGATATACTGCGATTGCCTATAGTGAGATTTGGTTACAATTGTCATAGATGTTTTGGAAATAGGTAATGCATGCCTCATCATTTCACATAATGTTGTAGTGTAGTGCTCTATTAGCTGTCGAAGCACTGTGATAATCTTCACCAGAGAGTAATGTAATGGAAGATAGATGTTAATTGCATGTTTGGGGGAGCACCATATCAAGTCAATAATAGTCAAACAAATCTCCACCATTACCTTCAGTTCTGCTTTCTAATGTTCAATCCATCCGGAACAAAAGTCGATGAGCTCACGTCAGATGCCTGCGGGAGTTTAAAGAACCGTGTGTCCTTGCTGTCACTGAGACTTTGCTGAGTGAGGTCGACAGTAACAATGACTTATATGTCAGCGGGTTTGGTCCTCCAGATGTCTTACCATCACCAACAAATCCACCGACGGAGGCGTGATTTTACACGAACGAACGGTACTGTAAAACCTTTGTGGACAGGGAACGACTGTGTACCACCGATCTTGAACTGTTGTACATTTCCCTAAGTCCTTATTACCTCTCTCAAGGTAATATCAAGGTAAGATAAGCCTCAGCTTATCTACATACTTCTGTATATCCACCCACGTGTCATTCACTTGATAAACTCTACTGATCGTCACCTGAGGTGGCCTGGGGTGACCAACTGTATGTTCTGGTAATCAAAATGTGTGATGTATGTGTTGAACAAACACACTAAAGGAAAACGTACTTACACATAACAGTGGAGCCAATAATATCTGTTTATTACTTTCTTTTTCTTTACTTACGCGTGCGTGGACAGCGAATCACAGAATTGCTAGGTAGACTTGACAGTCGATAAGATATCAACATCATCTGATCTTTCAGTGAACTTTATGATTTGTTATCCTAATGACATAACGGAACATTAAAAATGTAAAAAAATCCCAAGACAGTCAATGTTTATCACCCTCTTCTTCTACAAAGGGGAAAGATAAATATAATATCAGTTTGCTAAACATATATCGCTAAATGTTTTGAATAGAATAACTAGTGGCACTGTCAGCCGGCCACTAAAACTGTTTAAAATCTTCAAAAGATTTGGTGGCGGTATTTCCATTTTAAAATTTACTAAATTGTGTTGTGTCGCTGGTGAGAAAAGGTCGTTGACAGTTTCAGTTGTGTGTGTCTTCCACAGAACACAGATTTTACCTCGTTTCTGAACCTGAAACCGGTCAAACAGTACAGGTAAAAATTAATCGCACCGCTACTGTAAAAAGCCAAGTCGCACACAGCAAATGCGAACCTACGACTCGCCAAGTGTAGGACTGTGTCCGAGATGATGTAAGGAGCAATGATAAGAAAAATGCACACAGGCAAGGAAAGAAGGAGGAACACCATCGACACGGTGATGAGAGTGAGGGTGAGTGACGAGGCCTTTTTCTGGCGACTGTTGACCTGGTCACAACCTCCGGCGGTCATCACACGGGCCACGTGTACAGACTGAATCACCTTCCACACTAACACACTGTTACCGATGATTAAGATAGTAAACGGAATAACTGAGGAAAGAGCGAGATCAATCCAAGGATATATAAAATCATCATAATAGTCTACCTTTTTGTTCGTACTGTAACACAGTTCACCAGTTGCTTTAGGTTCGGCTGCAATTTCATAGTAGATAAGTCTAAAAGCATTTAATGAAGAAGGTACGACTACAATAGTCGCAATAAATAGTAGAACATTTTTCTTTGTGCACGATATGCGTTTATGAATGGGCCACACAACCGACATCACTCTCTGTATCGTCATGGCAACGATGAGCCAGGCTGAGACGGTGCAGCTACAGTAGACAAGAAACATAGGTAGTTTGCAGAGGAAAACATGAAGTAGATCAACATAAATATCAAAGTAATACAGCGATTTCTGAAGGAGCCTGAATACAGGATGACGAGGTCTGACACGGCCAGCGCTGTGAAGTACAAGGACATAGTGTGTGACGACTGGCCCTCGCTCATTCGCCTCATCATCACGATGGTCATCACGTTGCCGAAAGTACCGAGCACGATGATGACAGGCGGGATGAACTTCCACATCGCGATATGAGGATTGGAGAGAAGAAACCTTTCCAAATCGTTATAATATTCAGAACAACAGTGGGTGTCATCTGCTCCGCGGTCACTGGCTGTGATGTTGACAGTTCCTGTGACGTCATTAGCCATGTGACAGGTCTGGTGAATGCTTTCTTATTATTTATGTACTGTTCCAGTAAAGGCTGGGTTTCTGTGTAATCACGATTATACCTTATCATCGAATTTCTGTTTGCATCGTTTTTTGTCTAATACTACTCAAAATGCAATCTTCACAGTCCTCAGCCGCATCCTCAAAGGAAACTAATGTACACCTTTTATAGCCTGAGTGACTAATCGTCCTAAAAAAAAACAACCCAAAATGAGAAAAAAAGGGTTAATGAAACCATTCATTCTCTTCATCTATAAAAGGCACAAAGTGTGTATCAGTGTGTGTGCGTGCTCTAGCGCGCATATATATATATACGTAGTTACGAGTGAAAAGACATCACGCGTAGGTGTGCGTGAGAAATTGGAAAAAAAGTTTTATCTTGAATATGTTCACCATTTAATCTACTAAATTAGCCTCATCCTTATTATTAATTATTTTTGATGTGTTCTTCTACGGGTATATTGAAATAAAAATGTTATAATTTCCTCGTCAACGGGTATTTTTAGGGAGGAGTGCCTCCGGTCGTGAGAACAAGCTCCGTAATTAATAGCTCGATAGAACATCCCGCCTGCTTGTGGGAAAAAAAAACTATTTTTATTAAGAAGAGAAAGAAGTTCATGTTGTCAAAAAGTTCCTTGGCGCATGGTGGACAGAACTTACTAATGAACTTATATACTTCTCATAGAATCTTCTCAGACATAATTTGTATTTTATGACCAAACTGTCACATTCACTAACATCTGACGATAATGTTATTGACTGACACGTACTGGCTCAGAGATGGTGGTGATGAAAGTGTATTATCTGACCCCAGTGAACTACAGTATACGGTCATTACCCCGTGCGGGTCACGGAGGTGGGGTCGGTGTGATATTTAAAACATTTCTCGTGAATTTAATGTCCATTTTGAGAAAAATAACATAACAAAGATAACAAATTAACATTTGTGCAAACATTGATCTGAAGGAAGATATTTTACGTATAATTTTTAATCGCAGTTTGTAACCGTACGCCAGAGGGATAATTGGAAGATTATTAGACATTTAAATAGAAGAAAAATAAGGAACTCAAAAATAAGTACATTATTATAATTTTATTGCTGGAAACGTTGCGGCTCTCCTAGTCATACCATAGAGACTGTAAACCACACATATATCATTGACTATATGGGCAGTATGTTATGAGCCATGTCTAGCTTACAGATAAAAATGTAAACTATATATACAATCTCTCCATAAACAACCCACTAATAAATGTTGCCACATGATCTCTGAGATTCTGAAGTGGGTAGACAGTTTGATATTGTTCAAACATCACTCAGACATATTCAGAGCACCCAGGTCCAGTACAAATTAAGAATGGACTTCTTGTTAAGAATATACTTGTCGTTATGGATGTACTTGTTACCTGCACCCACCGTTGTACTACATACTTCATCACTTGGGTGCATGGGTATGTGGGGAAATCTTGTCGGGCCGTCAGTGACTAAATGTGAACGGGGAATGAACACTTGTGAACCGCAGCCTGCTTCTTCCAAGAAGAGATAAAAAAGTGTTTAATTTCTCTTTTAACTGATGATTAAAAATATCATCAAGACTTTTAAAAGATTAAAATATAGGTTTATTTCTTAATATCTAATATATACTTCTTTAAACAAAAAACACTTCAAATTAGCACCATAATTTATGATCACTTAGTTAGCTTGCCATATACAACCGAGTAAGATTAAATAGACTGAACAGCGGATTTAAAAATCACATCAGAAACCTTCAGAATGCCTCTCCATTCTTAAAGTTAATTTACTGTAAATAAGCATTAATAGTTATTAAGTTTCCTTACTTATTTAAAAATTCTCTTTTTTGCTATATGCCGTTTTCTAAAGTCTAGTATTTTAACTTTTGTTTATCTTCAGAGAAAAATAAAGAACCTTCGTTGTTCTCATTTTAAAATTAGTTATAAAGATACATGGGAAGACTATTTTTTCTCTAAGTTAGTTTAGAAGCCACTATGTCTATGAGGTCTTGAAGTATTAGGTAAACAATGTGTGTGGCAAATAAAGCCTAAAAATATATTTACCTATGGTCATGAGATTTCCCTAAAATCTGAATGTAACTTCAGAATATGTAAGGCAAAGATGTATATTAATGAGACTTTAGTAGAATTTGTTAACGGTAATTGGTGGTTTATTATTAAGGGTTTTAAACTTCTAAATCACACTGAAATCACTTCAAGACTTGTTTTTACAAGAAAGGATGCACGGACCGAGGCTGTTTTCACCTGTGAAGGAATAGGCCACAAGAAGAAATAAAAGCTTCATGGCCACACAGATGGTGAAGGACACAAGACCTCTGTCGGGCTTAGTTTTAGTTACCGAGGGTTGTACATCTACTTAAATTTGAGTATCTCCTGATTTAGAAACTTTAAGCGAGCTGTTTATTCTGTGACTAAATATTTCTTAAATAGTTGACCAGCTCGTTTTTTATGCTTGTACAGATTTACTTACTTATGGACCAGAAGACACAGGAGTGGAGTATAATGTGATGTCTTACTTTCCCGGAAAAAAATACACAATGGTTTCAAGTATATTTATTTATTTACTTCCGGTTAACTTTACCGAAAAAGCGAAACTATAGCCGCCATTGATATGTTGGTTTGGCAGGTAAGTATTTCCACTCGAAGGGTATTTCACACTATTAGAGAAAAGGAAGGGGTAGAAACCGATGAAAGCTGCCGACATACAACCGTGCAGAATAGTCCCCCACCTCTCTCAATGTAATAGTGAAAAGCGAATATTTGAATAACTTTACTACCGGGCATCCTCGTAGTTCGCCATCACTTTTAGATTCTCTTCAGAAAAAATTTCTCGAACACTCCAGCTTATCAACGGAAATCGTCTAACAATCCTGCTTAGTATTAGTATCACATGTGAACACTCGTCACACTTTCATATAAACTCCGCCTTCGTCACCTACAACGAGAATAGTAAATTGGTTAGTGTGCCTCTGTATCAAACCATATTTTATTAGATGAAGACAAACCGCTGTATGACATAAATCTGTACAAATAGAAAGGATAGCATTACAGTTTATTAGAAGGAAAAAAGATGAATACTGCAGGAGTTCATGTAGTTTTAGCACCATTTATAGGTAGGTACGGAGGTAACATGACACAAGAGCAGAATGGATTTTAAGGGTATTTAAAGTATAAAAATTTAGACAAATATTAGCAATATTTACTGTTGATATTGGAAAACAAAGAGTTTGGATCATGTCAGAACAAACACCATGTCTTGTCTTGTCCAGGCGCACCGCCACCGAATCCATCAAGTCTACATTAGTGTTAATATAACCACGCCTTGAGGCTTTTTCCATATTCAGTTTTTGACTTACAATAAATGTTTGTGCTTTTTATTACCTTATTATATAATGCATGTGTGTGCGGTGAAATATGCGTGGCTTTTGTTTATTTGTTTTAGAAAATACACACCCAGAAATAGATCTTCAATATAATCACGACCGTCAATGGAAGACAATAGTAAGAATGAATTTTAAAGCACGGGTATCTCACCTACAAATAGCTTAGCGCTCGTAGATCGAATATCAGGCTAGCGCAAAGATGTAACAAATTATCCACGAACGCATCAAACAAATATATTTACAACAAACAAGAGAAATGAAGCAACAAACGCTACCAGATAATTAGCAACAAACAAACTCACAAGACGAACGCCCTCCATACAAACAATGTGTCAGTAAACAAACCTGGGGAAAACATACCTGAGTGGTTGGAGGATGGAGGGACGCACACCAGAAGGTCGATACCGAGGTAGAGTAGTTTATTTCTAATACTTCACCCAGCTGTTGAAGGGGCATCTCAAACTCTAGGTGTAAGAAAGTGTATTAAAGAAAAAGATGGTAATAGGTCGTAGGTTAACTTGCCTACAAAAAGAAAAGACACATAGTAATGGCACTTTATGCATATTCCCTTCCATGTTGTGAATAAATAACTATTCATGCGATTGCAAACGACAACATGAGAGAAATATTCGCAAATCGTGTTAAGATTGCTTATTTTCGTATTTGATGTTAGTCACAAAGGTAGCCGTTGGCCATTTCAGTTCTGGAGGTCGTCCGCACAAGACAGATCTGAGCTCACTTCTGAATCTGGAGCCAGTCAAACAGTACAGGTAAAAATTTATTGCGCTGTTACTGTACCAAAACAAGTTAAACATGGTTGAAACGAACATGACTGTAGCGAAGGAGATCTTATTGTCGGTATTGACATAAAAAGCGGCGATAAGATAAACACACACGGGCAGAGAGGTGACGAGGAAGACCATCGACACGGTGATGAGAGTGAGGGTGAGTGACGAGGCCTTTTTCTGGCGACTGTTGACCTGGTCACAACCTCCGGCGGTCATCACACGGGCCACGTGTACAGACTGAATCACCTTCCACACTAACACACTGTTACCCACGATTAGGATACAGAATGGAAGAATAGAGGACAGGGCTAGATCGATCCATGGATAAATAAAACTGTTGTAATTGTCTACCCCTTTGTTCTTACTGTAACAGTCTTTACCGTACCATCTGGTCACCACCTCGTATGAAATGATTCTAGGTGCATTTAATGCAACCGGTACGACTACCACAGTAGCAATAATTAGTCCAACCTTTCTATTTGCGCATGAAAGGCTTTTGTGATGAGACCACACAACGGACACCACTCTCTGCATCGTCATGGAAACGACAAGCCAGGCTGAGATCATGCTACTAGAATACACGAGAAAAGGAAGAAGTTTGCATAATAAAATATGAAATGTTTCTACATAAATGTCAAAGTAAAATCGCAGCCAGTCCTTAAGCAGCCCTGTATACAAGATGACGAGGTCAGACACGGCCAGCGCTGTGAAGTACAAGGACATAGTGTGTGACGACTGGCCCTCGCTCATTCGCCTCATCATCACGATGGTCATCACGTTGCCGAAGGTGCCGAGCACGATGATGATAGGTGGGATGAACTTCCACATCGGGATATGAGGATCAGAGAGAAGAAACCTTTCTAAAGCGTTGTACGTTTCGGAAGAGCAACACAGTGATGCCGTGGTGTTGATGACTCTTTGTGTGACGTCATTAGCCATGAGTGTTGTCATCAACTACTGCAGGTGTGACGACGGCTGACTTTCTTCGTGTAACGATCTTCTTTGAAGCTCGCAGATATCGCGTGTGAGAAGGGACAAAATATGTTTGTCACATCTACATTTTTATCTTTTTGACTCCATCTAGTCAAATTGTAAAAACGAAACCAAATTCCCCGTTTGTACATGCAAAACCTTATATAGTGAAGAGAGAGAGAAAAAAAAACCGAAAAAAAACTAAATCATTTATATATCGACAAAAGTATAATGCATTTATTTTTGTGAGGGCTTGTATCTATCTGTGTGTTTGTTTTGGTAGGTATCTGCGGGAAAGTGTATCAATTTACGAAAATTTTTCGTGATGTTTGCTGCAGACACATTTTCTAAATAAACATCATTAAATCTTTAAAAATAGAAAACGTATTTAAACTTTGCGGTGTTCGTCTCCAAGTATATTTGGACAAAAATCGCAATAATTGCTACATGTAAAGCTCCTGCAAACCAAGTCTCCTTTTAATGACAAGAAATATCTTCCGGTGTTAATTATTAGCTCGATACGGGATTTCACTTCCTGTGAAAAAATAATTCCAATAAATATGAATAGAGAAATCTGTCGCCAAGATTATGATAAAACACATTTTTTACCAGTGAAAATCGAACAAAATTGTAGACGTAGCTAATTAGAAAGAGAAATTTGTTTGATTTAAATATATAAGACATTTTTCATATTTATCGTTGCAGATGTTTTTCTTTTATTCTAGTGGTATGATATCAGCCTGGCTTATCGTTTTCATGACAATACAGAGAAAGATGTTGATTGTGTGGCGTCATTATAAGAACCTTTCGTGCACTGATGTAAAAGTCGGACTAGTTATAGCTACTATTATCTGTTGCGCTAAATGCACAGAAACTTGGTAGTTTACCAAGTTCCATTGACTTCTTTGTTTTGGAAACGATTAGACCATTTTGTATACCCTTGGATAGATCGAGCAATCCCCTCATTTATTCTATTTAGTATCCTAATCGTGGGTAACAGTGTGTTAGTGTGGAAGGTGATTCAGTCTGTACACGTGGCCCGTGTGATGACCGCCTGAGGTTGTGACCAGGTCAACAGTCGCCAGAAAATTAGTAAGAGAAATTTGTTTTTGCTATATAATCAATAGCGGGATCGGAAAAGAATGGTGTGCCTGACTACGAAAGACAATACAAGGCAAGAGGAAAGTAAGTCAAAAACCACTGAGTATACAGTTCGAACAAAACAATCTTGTAACAACGTAACACACGCTTGTATGTATGCACTAAGTAAATTTACTTCAAGCAGAAAGGAGAACCAGTCTAAAGGTCGTCGGCATAGAGCTCCAGCATTAGGATTGAAGACCTCGGACTTCTGTTTGATGTACCAGTAAATAACACTGCTCTCTGTTTATTGTCCAGATGAGTACTTAGACAGCAACAAGGTGGGCAGTTGGAGAAAGATAATTCAGTACAATACAATCAACAGTGTTTTTGCGCTGCTGTTTCAGGACAACTTGTCTACGGCAGACAACATTGTCAACCCATGCAGCATCTCAAAAGTAAGTTCTTTTTTCCACATCCCCAACCCTCCTAATAGTTTCATATCACGCGGAACCTCTCAAACCGGAGTATTACTGGAAAAGGTAAGCATCTGAAAATACTTTTATACAAAGAAATAACAGCTCCACGGCAGATAGCAGCATCGCAATAACAACAACGGCAATGGCTGCCTTGGTACGGTCTGGCCCAGTCTAATCATCAGGTTTATTTCAAAGTACAAGCTATGTACGTTTATTGTAGTACCGATTCCCGATTTATGAATGTGAAATGAATATCCTGCCGGCCGATACAGAGAGGAGAATCTTGGCATTCGAGAACATCTGCGTCAGAAAACTGTTCGGACTCTGAGAATATAAAGTTCAAAAAGAACAGCCACAAAATTAATTAAAATTTGCAGACAAAGCTCCATGGTGACAGCGCTGTTCTTCTAACATGCTCCGCGGGCGACATAAAGAAATGCGCATAAAGTATATACATTGTAATAAGACGAACGTACACTTACCTTGTCTACACACGACGTATTACACAACACAACGCACGAATGGAATCCAAGAAGAACAAGATCAGAGGAATGTCACTGAGAGAGTTATAAAGATGGCGGATGAAGACCGTGGTTTTCACCGCTCACTCGGCCATTAGACAGAATCTGCTTTTTCTATATTACGTCTTTTTCTGCTTCAAGTGACGTGGACCAAATGACGCACACAGGACGTCAGACACATGACGTCAGACACATGACGTCAGACAGAACATTAGCTCTATTCACCATACTCTGTCCATCTCAACCACTAAAATTCTCATCTGCAACTCTCTTTTGCTGGATGTCCACAGTACCTCTAGGGGACACAACTCCAATCAATAAATCTGGTTGATCAGAGGATCTTCATTTATCGCGCTGTAGTACCTCAGACGAATGTGAAACGCATTTTTCTAGGCTTAAAAGTATCGAACCTAACATGTTTGAACCCGAGGATTGTGAAAGTTCAAAACCACAATACAATGCACAGACAGAAGACGACGAAGAGCGACTTCACGATACCACGTGGTAAACATCGTTGATGTTCGTCAAAGTTCTTCAAATTTTGTGATCTGCAGTGATCATTGCAATTTATAATTTTCCATTTCCTTGTGCACTCCCATAAAAGCAAGTCTCCAGTGGGAACATTTGCCGTGAGGACTGACTTGATTGTTTATATGGACGCAGCTGCTCATACGATTGTTGGACGCATCAGGGGACGCAAATTCTAACTGCTTTTTAGTCTGTCATGTTTGGATTAGTTCCCTTTGGTAGCTACCTGTGAAAATACATTATTTCCTTCTATTGAACACCGATGCAATAACATTCAAAGCTGTAAATAGTAAGAAGTCCAATGCTCCTTCTCCACCACTACGGACATCTATATTTATGTTTTATTTATCACAAATAACGCTTGCAAAAACTGTTATTATATAGAAACAAAATTTGACTATTTCCACCACCAACTGCTAATATTAATGAAAAGTAAGATGTCGAAAATACCATTCATCTTTTACGTTCTCCAGCTTTCTTAATCATTTAACATGTATTCATGATTATATAATTAGTTCCTTAGTTTTGTTTCATATTCCGGTGGGATATTAAAATTAAGAAAGCGGTTGCGTTTTCATAGGCATGCCATAGACTACAATGTGCATGCGCAGATGCTAAAATGCGTGTGTGTATGTATGTGTGTGTGTGTTTTAGGACAGCACAGTTTCACAGGAATTGTAAAAAACTCGGTCAAAAGTAAAATGTATTTATTTTTAATGACTGGCAATCTCATCATGACTGTAATTGAAGATATGAGTGCGAGTACATGAAGGCGCACACATCTATAAAGTATCCCACCATCTAATAATAAATGACAACACAATTCTACATCTAGTCGTACTGAAATTTTCGTCTCGTTACGGGGAAGTAGATGGTTTTATCTCATTAAGTTTTGCTGTAATGAAAGACTGCGTACAAATAACCATGGTAACCTTTGGAAATCCAATAGTCTGGCGGCTATGGCTTGTTTCCTCTTTGCTGACCAAACGTGGACGGAAGCGTTAACAGGTAGTCCTTCATCTCACCGCCATGCTTCTGCTCCACGAACTTACAAACACCGTTAGACTATTTATATGGAAGCATAATGAGAAGCAACACTTTTTTTTAGGAATTCTGTCTGGTGGCTTCAGTGCTGAGAACAAATAAATCGTGGCAATAGTTGCCTATAGCAACTCTCAGGTCTGGCATGAAGAGCTGTAGAAAGCAATGACTATCTGAAAACGCTGAAATGTCTGTTGAATGTTTTTGACTCAGCTTTTGCCGGTGTTTATTTTCAAAAAGATTTTATTAACTTTTGTTACGCAAACATTAATTATACTTACTACGTAATTAACCTAAACATATTTTTGCATGTCTACTACTATTACTAAGTACTCAATGAAAAAATGTCTATTATTTATAAACTATTGCTAGCAGCAACTTAAATAGGTCTTTGAATCGTTATGATTAATCCAAATTGCTCACATCTTTATTAAAGCGTCCGTAACCTGCAGTGCCAAAAATATTTAGTGATTTCGTTGTGTTTTTGTATAAAATAGCCGCTGAAAAGTTATTTTTAGCTTACCTTTAAAAAGGAACTTGTCTGATGTATGAGGCAGTCTAAGACTGTTGGCATCACAGTTAGTGTCTCTGGCAGTAGAGGAGGGATTGTGATGGACATCAGTCACATTGCATTTATTTCTACCTACGTGCCTTTTTCAAGGAGTCTGTTGTCCTGAATTATCACAATACTATTTGTTTCTTTTTCTAATATCAACAAGCTACTTATAGGTAGCAAAATCCTGAGATGTTAATTTGACATTTTCTTTGATAGTGACCAAAGCCATGCCAGTTATGAATTTCGCGCTAGTCTGTACAGGATTTCTGAGGTAGAATCATCTGTCAATAAACAGAAATTTATCGTCTGTTTTAATTTGATTGCTTTATCCGTATAAACTTAACATGCCATCATTCCCTGATATGTACAGCCTTTCTGCCATTAGTATCATTAAAACAAGTGGGTTGCCGAAGAAATATATTCCTACATGTCGAAACCTTAAGGAAATGTTCAACTATGGACTATTTCCCTTTAAGATCTGGGGTGGAAAAAGATAACCAATCGGGTATTTGTCATATTTGAAGTAGGCAAAGATTCAGTTGTTCAAGAGCCATGTTTAAGTGAGTTAGTTGCCAGGTTTATTCGACATGGATTTTTACTTTGTACCGAAAATGAGATGAAAACAGTAATAAACACTTACATTCCAATGTATATTCTAATAAAATATACGTTTGTTTGGCATTGGATATTTTATTTAATATGTGAATAATTATTTCGTTAAAAAAACGTTTTGACCTACTTTTCTGATCTCGCTTCTCTGTCGCTTACAGTTAGAAGCTTTTATTTCAATTTAGTACAAGAAAACAAATTCTATATTTATTAAGCTTTTATTTCAATTTAGTACAAGAAAACAAATTCTATATTTATTAAGCTTTTATTTCAATTTAGTACAAGAAAACAAATTCTATATTTATTAAGCTTTTATTTCAATTTAGTACAAGAAAACAAATTCTATATTTATTAAGCTTTTATTTCAATTTAGTACAAGAAAACAAATTCTATATTTATTAAGCTTTTATTTCAATTTAGTACAAGAAAACAAATTCTATATTTATTAAGATTCGTACTTCTTAAATGTTCTAAAAATTCTATTTAAAACGCTGTAACACAGATGGTTGTCTGTACTATTGGGTAATTGATATAAATTAAAAAATACTGGTCGAAATCTCAATTGCGGGCATTGGCGCTCAAAGAAGAAAGTCCACGCACACAGGTGAAACTAAGCAAAAACCTCCACAAAACAAAATTAATCAATAAAAAACAAACTTCAAAAACGAAATCCTGTTGCACACAAAATGTAAGTAACAAAACTAGGGAAGTCTATAAATTACAATTTAAGGTACTTGCTCCGAGGCTGGATGGGCGATTGGGAGTCATCGGACAATCCCACGGAGCAAGACTTCTGGTCGTAATGTACCTGTCCGCTATGTATAAAAAAGTCTCTTAAACGAAGCGATCTCAGAAACTGAAGATAATTCTCCCACGAACTAAAATACAACGCTAATTAAAGCTTATTATATATAGAGATCTATCCAGCTAAAATTACGAGAATTATTGTTTCATTTGTAAAAGACGGTTATTCATGACAGCAATCTTGCAAAATTGCTGACAGGTTTATTGTTCTTCTTGAAGACTTTACTAAAGTGGGCTTTGGCTTTCACAGGCCAAATGATTGTAGAAATTTAAGTGCCTGCGTTTGTCTGCAAAACAAAGATTTCAGCTCGTTTTTGAATCTTGAGCCAGTTAGGCAATAAAGGTAAAAATTGATTGCACTGTTGGAATACCAAGCCAAGATACACATGGCATGTATGAATTTATCAGCTGCCAAAGTTATGCCAGTGTCTATGTTAATGTAGTGCTCAAAGATTAGGTAAATGCTCACTGGCATAGAAAGAAGGAGGAACACCATCGACACGGTGATGAGAGTGAGGGTGAGTGACGAGGCCTTTTTCTGGCGACTGTTGACCTGGTCACAACCTCCGGCGGTCATCACACGGGCCACGTGTACAGACTGAATCACCTTCCACACTAACACACTGTTACCAAATATTAAGATGCTGAATGGAATAATTGACGACAGTAGCAAATCGATCCAGGGATAGATAAAAAAATCAAAAACGTCTACTTCTTTGCTCGTACTATTGCACACTTCAGTAGTGGATTTGGTAACCAGTGCATATGAAATTATTCTATGTGCATTAAATGTCACCGGTACAGCTACAACAGTCGATATGACTAGTCGAACATTAGTCTTCGTGCATGACAAGTTCTTGCAATGAGGCCACACAACCGACATCACTCTCTGCATCGTCATGGAAACGATGAGCCAGGCTGAGACCGTGCAACTAGAATACACGAGGAACGGGAGTAGTTTACAAAGAGAAATATGAAGTGATTCGACATCGATGTTAAAATAATAATGGAACCAGTCCCTGAGCAGCCCAGCATACAGAATCACGAGGTCAGACACGGCCAGCGCTGTGAAGTACAAGGACATAGTGTGTGACGACTGGCCCTCGCTCATTCGGTTAATGACAACAATTATCATCACGTTGCCGAAGGTGCCGAGCACGATGATGACAGGTGCAAAGATCATCCACATCGTGACATGTGGATCAGAGAGAAGAAACCATTCCAAAGCGTTTTTCTCTATAGAAGAGGAAGTGTGTGTGTCGTCTGCTGACACCTCACTGACAGTGTTGTTGACGACTTCTGTGACGTCACTCGCCATGATGTTCTGAGACCGTTACTGGAGCAGACTTGGCGATGTCCGTTTTCTGTTCTTCTCTTAAAGGAGATAAGCGCTCGTGAGAATAAACAAAAAGGTTTGTGTCTGGACTTATCATTTCTTCAGCTCGTCAACACTCTCGGATCCTGAAGACAAAACCAAGTCATGCTTTTATAGATCAGCTAGGAGACTTGAAACCCTTCGGATATATAAAAAAAAAAAAAAAAAAATGAGAGAAAGGAAAAATTTCAAACTTACCATTTGTTTATCGATAAACATATAATGCTTTCGCGCGTGTATGCGTGTGTTTGTGTAGTGGTAGGTATGTGTGCGAGGGTGGGGAAACACTGGTCCGTGCGATGGTGTAACAAATTGCAAACTTGGTGTCTTTCGGCGATATTTTCTGCAAGTAAGTGTTTGAATACATCATTAAATCCGTAAAATGGTGTGGGTGTTTAAAGGTTTAGATTTCAGAGATTATTCGTATTACCTGTGCGACTCATTACAAGAACAGTCGACATTTAAATGAACAGGGTTATACTAAGCGCCTTCGGCTGACAGAATGTTTCTCTAATTAACAGTTTGATACGGCATTTCTACTATTCGTAAAATAATGATTATAATAAAAAAATAATAAGCCGATGTTTCTGGTGTCAAGAAAATAGTGAGTTACCTTTTCTATGATTGCACATCGATAACCAAACTGTAGACATTAAGAACGAAAAGAAACCTGTAAGTTAAAGAAATTAAAAATACCAGTGTTGATTATCAAGCAAAGGACAACTTTGGAGTATTTCCCATTTTACACGTGAAGCAAAAAAAAAAAAAAAAAAAATTCTACTAACAAAATGTATCGTTATGCAATCAATGGAATTCCAGGGACTGGAAGGGAAAAAGACAAAAGACAAGACGAAGCAAGACAAAGGTAAGTACCTGTAACAGTACCCTATTGCCTTCGCTTCAAAAGTCCTTTTCTAGAGTCCCCCATGACTCACTTACAGAAACTGAAATATCGTGTATCTACCCAGTGTGGGTGCTGAGCTGAGAGTTCTACTGTTGACATGATGGTCTGCTGTCGTCAGGTTCAAGAGAAGTTCATGGAGAAGAAAATGCAATTGAGCATCGCTTTCATTAATCTCCCAAAGGCGTTTGATTCACTAGAGAGCTCTCCTTTAAAATCCTTCAAGAAAACGGCTGCTGAACGAAAGTACTCAGCTTGATTGAATCTTTCCTTCCTGACCTGCTGGGGACTTAAAGACCAACCTCAACGGCTTGCATTTTTTGCAGACATCAGTAGATATAGGTACAGTATCTGTATTTCGCTTTTAACGTGGGACACACCAGGAGCGAGGCGCCCCCCAGTGAAAAGCCGGTAGAGTTAAACAGGCTCACGGCATACAAGATACACAATAGTTTATTTTTCCACTCGCTGTAAAACCTATTCCCAGGCTCCTACATCACTTGATAGACATTATTGTTTATAAACTATGTCTGTAGCTTGCTTCATATTTCAGCGGTATCTGCAAATTAAATATACAAGAAAACGTTTCTCTTGTCACTGACATGATATATCCTGTATCTATTTTCGTGTGTGTGCCCGCTCGTGGGTGCGTGCGTGTGCGTGTACTTTGGGAGATAACGTTCCCGTTTGTGTAAAACAAAATAAAGATTAACACATTTTTTCTACAGATTTGGAAAAAAAACCCAGTAGAGACCAAGGCAAAGGACGTCGGATCACATGGACCCAAGTGAGTGAGGGGGGGGGGGGGGCGTTGGCGGGGAGTTGTTGCGGCCCTTTGCTCCTCTGTGAGTAACAAGGATTAAACTAAAGTAAACATTTTTCCTATAGGAGGCATTTTATTGACATAACAGAAAATTGAAGGCAAAAGAACGAATACACACTGGAGTAAAATATTTAATTTATTATTAAACGAGATTACACAACACTACATAACAGTTACAGCTTTTTACGGTTGATCTCCGCAATACATCGTTTAATTAATTTCATGGCTTCATCTCTACCTCTAGCTTTACTGAAAAGAAAGCCTATTTACAAACAATTGCGTTCGTACAACTTACAAAGGCGTGTGTCGTCTACTTTTCTTTACTTATCACATGTGCGCAAACAATTTATCACAGAACTGTTCGGTAGACTTGAGGAGAGTTGATAAGAAGACTTTGATTACACCTGATGATATAATGATATGTTGATATAATGAGGGAAAGACCTCTTCGGGACTAATGTAAGGGTTGTTTTATATATAGCAAACGTTATACTAACGAACTCTTGCATTCCGCACTTACACACTTGTACTTTACTATGTATGTATTATGTATATATGTTCGCATGAATTTTGTGATTCATTTTTCACCCACTTCCCTCATAGAGGTCTAATATTTTTACCAGTTACCTATTTCCAATGGGCCAATGCGATATCAAAACATTTCCAGAAGTCCACAAGTAGAATTTTTTCCACATGATTCAGAACTAGTACGCTGAATTAGGGGAGATAAATAACTGCTTTCTAGGAATAGCAGACTACAAGTTATCTCCCTTTACTTGGCCAACTAGTAGGGTGGGGTGGGGGAGTCAGAAAGTGAAATGAAAAACATATCTATAACAAAATTAAAATATGCAATGGCTTCTTGAATGATTGAATTAAAACTCTCAGACAAACAAACAAATAATAAAAACTAAAGGCACAACCCTTAGAGACTTTGTGAAATAACTGTGGCATGCAAGATCGTGCATGTGTTTGCTGTCTCAGATCCCTTCTTTGACGAAGAAATTCATGCAGATGGCCGACCAAAATAATTAAATACTTGTAAGAAATATTTACAACTAAATGTCAGACTTGAGGTGAACAGATTTGTCTTACGAAAACTTTATCATTATGGCATCAAAAAATAAATCGGAACAATTGGCACTCAATTGAAAGTACAAAGACATCCGAAGACGATAACACTCTAACCTCTGAAATCAAGATTTTATCGAAGTATTTATATTATTTCAAAATAGGTTTCTGAATATATATCTCAAATTTAAATACATGACTGAAATATCTAAATGGAAGATAAGGATTTATTTCAATCTTGAGCGTGTACGCCATAGTTAATGCCTTAAGCACCTATTCTCTTTTAGAAGTAAGAACTATTCAAATTCAATGTACAAAAATTGTAACATCATATCTGTTAGAAAAATCCACGATAAAGTTTTGAAATAACTTCTGCTGCCTTCTTTTAAAAGCATGCAAAATCGGGATCCACTGTCAAATGGTGCGATTGTTTATATGAAACACATTTGGAAAAAAAACAGTTCAGCAACCAGGCAGAGAACCTTTTGACAGACAGTCTTGTGCAGTCATTGAAGGTAACTTCCTATTCGGTAAGCTCAATACTACAGAGGACTAGCAGAATGGGCATGAACTCACCAAGGCTATAGAGGACTAGCAAAAGTTTCTGATTTTCGGACTAACGCAAAAAAAGCTAAACCTGTTTTATTTGCATGTACCAAAAAAAAAAAAAAACAAACAAACTTCTGGACCACGAACAATGGCTAGTACGAAATATATACAATTGCAAGACAAGCTCTTGCTTTAAAACACTTTGGCAGTGTACAGACTACAGGATCAGATACCCGAGTCGTCCTGGGCTGGAAAACAATCGTAATTGTTAAACATGAGTACGAAATTGTACTTAAAGTGAACACGCTCAAGTTGATAAAAGTATGCCTCTCAAAGTTATGACCAGTATCTCTTTTTTTATTCTATATGTCCGTTATTTTAATTGATGCATGTATGTAAATATGTTTTATACATATACATCTTCAAGTTTCCTATATTTTATTTTATTTATTTTTGTTTCATGTAGTCTCAATGACCAATGTAATTATAGCTGCTCGTGCAAGGAATTATTACACGTTACAAATCGGAATAAGTTTTCAGAAATACCATAGCACAAAATTCTTTTCGCCATAGAATTTATTGAAGCAGGTTATATTAATGGCTGTTGACAGTGACCTTTGACATTATAAGTGCTGGAGGTCGTCCACACAGCAACGATTTCAGCTCGTTTCTAAACCTAAAGCCCGTCAGACAGTACAGGTAAAAATTTATCGCGCTGTTAGTGTACCAGGCCATGTTGCACACGGCAGATACGAAACTGTGTGTCGCCACAAAAAGGATATCATCGTTGTCAATGAAAGAAATAAAGATAAGGTCAATGCACACGGGCATGGATAGAAGGAGGAAGACCAGCGACACGGTGATGAGAGTGAGGGTGAGTGACGAGGCCTTTTTCTGGCGACTGTTGACCTGGTCACAACCTCCGGCGGTCATCACACGGGCCACGTGTACAGACTGAATCACCTTCCACACTAACACACTGTTACCAACAATTAAAATAATAAATGGAATGATTGAGGAAAGTACAAGATCAAGCCACGGATATATAACATAACTAAAATGTTTAAGGAGATTGCTTGAGCACATTACACTGTTTGATGAAGAGTCGAACACCAAAACACGAGAAAATAATTTAAATGAGTTCAATGCCATTGGTACGACTACAATAGTAGATATTACTAGTCCAACTTTTCTCTTTGTGCACGAGAGGCTCTTGTAATGCGGCCACACAATCGACATTACTCTCTGCATCGTCATGGCAACGATAAGCCAGGCTGAAGTTGTCCCGCTAGAATACACAAAAAACGAAACCATCTTGCAAAGGGAAATATGGAGCGTTTCTACATAAACATTAAAACTGTAGAAGACCCATTTTCTAAGCAGCCCAAAGTATAAAATCACGAGGTCGGACACGGCCAGCGCTGTGAAGTACAAGGACATAGTGTGTGACGACTGGCCCTCGCTCATTCGCCTCATCATCACGATGGTCATCACGTTGCCGAAGGTGCCGAGCACGATGATGACAGGCGAGATGAACTGCCACATCGGGATATGAGGATCAGAGAGAAGAAACAATTCCACAGCAGTATACTCTTCAGAAGAACAACATAGTGTGTCGTCTGCTGGGAGGTCAATGGCAGTGATGTTGACGGCAATGTCTGTGACGTCATTAGCCATGGTCAGCTGAGTCACGTGGACTGTGGCAGGTCTGACGACCTCTGTACTTCCTCTTCGTGTAAACACCCGGTTGCTATGCAGGGCAATAAGTTTGAAGAGAAATGCCACCGTATGAAATTTCTGTTCTGAATTTAGCTGCTACTGACATCAACAATTATTAATGACACCCTTTAAATACAGTCTCACCCATGATTCGGAAAAAAGAATTACGACTTTGATAAAATAAGAACAACAGATAAAGAAAAAACAGACGAAAAGAAAAAGTAAAACTGAAAAGTAAGCAGCCATTTATCGACAAAAGTACAAAGATAAAGAGAGTGCTTTGATGGTTTTTTCATGGGTGGGGTGTGTGAGTACCTGAGAAGGACAGGAACACGCATGCGTGTGTGAAGGTGTGACAAACTGTAACTAATTGTTAAAATGTTGGCTTCTAGCGACACACACCATTTAATTAGTGAAAATGGTCTTGAACTTTTTATGTTTCATGTAAAATAGATCGGAATAAAATGGGTCGAATATCTACCTGCACATTACACAATATATGAATATTTTAAAGCTTAATTAAGAGCTCGATAAAGGGTGTCGTGTGTGCGCACGTGTGTGTGTGTGTGAGCATGCAAAGGTCTCCATTGTTAATAAAATAGTGGCCTGGAGAAACTGTCACATTTCTAAAGCTGTTTATCTTTAAGAATTGTATAGTGACAATTATAATTTCAAACAGAATTAAGATCATTGAACACCATCAACAATTTTTTAAAACAAAATAAAAAATAAAAAACGAAACAAAACAAGAGAAGACAAAAAAGAGAAAAAATAGTTTTACTTCTATTATTGTAAAATCAAGGCACTGCATTAAATTACAATACGATTACTGAGAAACACATTTTCATGTTGGACCTCTTTAATACATGGCACAAAAAGAGGTGCGCAGATTAAATAGGTAGGTTTGTTTACACATTTGCAGAATTATTAATTCAGGTGTAGAAGATTTAATCTAACTTATTTAATACTAATGTAACCAACGTAGCTTTAAGATTAAGAGAAAACTGTAGCATGAGCACCAACAATCTTCTTTCAGCAACTTGGTGAACCCTGAGTAGATGGAACTGTTTTAAGAAATTTGGGGGAATGGTCTTGTATTTGTGACACAGAGCTAGAAGACTATACGGAGTCTAGCTATCTCACCTGTGTACAGGGTGTATCAAATGTCTGCAGGTGTGCTGGTGAGTGACAGCTGCCCTCCAGTACATGTCCTTTGACAACTAGTTGTCTCAAGTCATCACACGTGCTGTAGGGTTTTTAAGGCCGCAGTAGGTAGGTTACAAGAGGACTGACCATAGACAGGACCTATTTTCTACCCGTATACAAGGTACAAACAATGATTTTCAAAATGTATTCGAAATTGAGTGTTACGTCCCCTGCCTTTCCTTTGCTGGTGATACATGATCTGAATTATTAGCGGTTTTTACTTGATTAAAACACCAAAAAAATGTTCTAACATGATTATTGCCAATTCACTATAAAAATGAGTGGTACTACTAATACCTATAGCTGCAAGGACACCCACAAAACACTCAGTTTATTCACTTGTTCTCCGCACAAGTGTTTGGATGTAATGAGTTTGGCTCATGTGCTGTCCACCTTTGAAAGTACGGGCTGACCACACGGATGAATGTGTCTTACATGTAATAGTTTTTTTCATGAGTTCCATCGTCAGGGGTGATCGCGCATAACTATTACTATTGGATTAAGTGAGTGCAAAACCACTCATTTCTTTTATTAGTATTTATAAAACTGGGTATTAAACTTTATTTATCAAAAGTATGTGTGACTTGAATATACAAGAAAAAATATGAAAAAATTCAGAAAAAAAACCGTTTTTACTGGCATGTCGAAGAGCATCTTGTGCATGTATATGCTCAACAACGCGCGCGCATGTGTCTGTGCGTGTTCGTGCGCTCTCGTGAGTGTTTTCCAGGCACACAACACTCGCCTTTGTGTCGATCAAAGAAAAAGATACAACTTTTTTTTTCTTAAGACAGGCATTTTAATGACATAATAGAAGATCGAAGGCAAAAGAACAAATACATTTTAACACAGATATCTAGTCTAATAACATCATATTCCAGTCTGAAGTATCAAAAACTTTAATAGCAAATTATATTACACAGTTCCATTTAACTTCAAGTTTCATGATCTTGATGCGATTATCTCATCAACATATCGTTTGACGAAGTTTTACTGAATAATCGCGACATCTACCTTTCCTCAAAGGAGAGTGTGTTTACAAATAATACATACATCTTAACTAAAGATGGCAGCATATCAATATTTTTACTTGTCTGATCATGTGCGCAGGGTTAGCATATCACAGACGTGCTGGGTAGACTTTGAGAAGACAGTTGATAAAGAGAGTTTGGTTATACCTCCCTCCGCCTACTCCGTGGACATAAAAACATCATTACAATGTGTCCTCGTCACATAGAACTCTCTAGATATAACAACATCGACAAATACACAAATATTTCTCTTTATGAATAGGTTTTGTTTACGATTAGCGGTTGGTCTGCTGCAGCACTTTCACTGAACAGAGTACTGACCTTCGAAGAAATTTGTCCTGCGGTCACTGCTGGCGTGAAATGAATTCGTGTGAACAGGCTGGACTACTCACACCAATGAAATGGAAAGAAAGCATATGCGGAGGAGAGAGATATTTCTGAAGTGAAAACTTACGTGTAGATAAAAAGACATTTGGCTTTTGAAAACACTGTTGAGCAACAAGAAATTAATGTAGTCTACACTCACCTGCACTCTCTCATTGTAACAGCGCCTAATTATTGGAATTTTCAATGAGCTGAAAACCTATCACTATATAAAGACAGTTTTAGATTACAAACAATGGCCTTACGAAAACCATGTCAATTAAAAACAAAGAAACAAACAATGAATGTTTCTGAATGTAAACACTGGGGCAGTGCACAAACTAGGGAAGAAGATACCTGAGCAGTAGGCGGACCGGGTGGACAATCATTATCATTCAGTACGAGTAGGAAACTAAAGACAGACTCAGGTTTAAAATATTGTTTCTTCAAGTCATGACTAGTGTCACAAACCTGCAATATTTTGTTGCTTGAGTGACAATAGCAACCGTGGGAGGATGAAGAGTGTTTTGCGTAAAGGTTCGTGGGTGTTTGTTCAGCCGCTTTTTCTTTGAAGGGCTCCACTCCTCTAAATGTTGGAGAATAGGATTTAACTGGGTGTCCTTCACTGGAGCGTGGGAAACACCGTTTTCTCCAGTGCTTTGTTCTAAATCCTGATGAAACTGGTGCACATTATTCATGTGAGACCTGTTGAGGGAAATCTCCATTTTATTTACAAATAGACCGCAAATATATACAACAAAAATAAAGTTCATAATCTTAGGATAAAGTTCACTTAATCCGCTGAAGTCTTTATCGGAGTTGAACAGAAGTAACAGCACTTCCTCCGCCATCTTGTCCCTGACGTCAGCCTCGTTTTCGCTGTCACTGTCACTTTCCTCTTGAGGTGAAGGTCGCTGCTGTTCCGTCACTTACACAGTCGTCTGCTACAGCACACAGTCCAGCCTTTCATACACATTGATAATGGTGGACTGTTTGATTGTAATCTGTTTAGAAATAAATATTTGTGGAAACTTTTCTCTCGATGCTGTGCAGCTCAGAACACAAGGAAAGTGTTTGTTTTCACGACAAGTTGTTTTCAGAGCGACAGTCCAACTGAGAGGTCAAAAGTCAAAGGTCTGCAACGTAATCATGTTTCGTTTTTGGCAAGATGAGGGTGTGTGCTTCAGCAACCGATCTCAATGCTTCGATTGTGTGCAGATTTCAGTTGAAAATGTGAACGGTTAACACTCGAATAATGTGAATAGTTAACACTTTAACCTCGGGCTCATAGAAAGGTTAATAAACAGTAAACACGAATTTTCAGTTACAGAGAAGCTAAGAACAGACGAAAAAAATTATAAAAAATATCTTCTAGTCTTGAGATCAACATTTTTATGAGCGGAAGAAACAATCTATACGATGATATATGCAAACGATCAACTATGCAGGCTTTAAATTATATAAGATAATTTTTCATGCTTTTTAAAAATCATGGTCTTCTTCCTGTACAGTATACTTCGGCATTTATATGTTTTTACGTTTATTGACTGTGTGCTAGTAAATGATTTTTCACTGTCTGTCCGAAATAAAAAAATTGTTTTAAAAAAAAGACGAAGGTGTGAAGCTCTTAGAATAGAAAAAAATCCGCTGACAACCTTCATCGCTGTTTAAGTTACAGGGTTGAAAGCTGTCGCGACTTACAGTCCGAAATTTACGGTATTCGTTATTTCATATATATATATATATATGTTGTTTTATATATTAATAATTATGTTTATTTTGCTTTATTTTACTTATTTTACATATCTTAACGACAAATATAATTATAGCTGCACGTTAAACCTATGGCTAAACCTTAAAATGCCTAAACACATATTTAGATGATTTTCGAATTCGCTGAGGGCAAAATTCTTGTTGCAGTGGACATTATTGAAGCAAGTTACTTCCCTTGTTACCACCATTGACCTTTGACACCGTCAGTACTAGTCGTCGTCCGCAAAACATAGATTTCAGCTCGTGTCTGAATCTGAAGCCGGTCAGACAGTAAAGGTAAAAATTGATGGCGCTGTTGGCGTACCAGGCCAGGTTGCACAGGGCATCTGTAAAATTTATCTTTGCCATCGAGATTCTGCTTTGGTCCAGGTAAGCAACAACGATAAAATAAATGCTCACGGGCATGGAGAGAAGAAGGAAGACCAGCGACACGGTGATGAGAGTGAGGGTGAGTGACGAGGCCTTTTTCTGGCGACTGTTGACCTGGTCACAACCTCCGGCGGTCATCACACGGGCCACGTGTACAGACTGAATCACCTTCCACACTAACACACTGTTACCCACGATTAAAATAATAAATGGAATAATTGATGAAAGTACAAGATCAAGCCATGGATATATAAAATAGTTAAAATGTTTCAGGAGTTTGTTAGTACTATAACACAGATCCCCACCGGTTGAAGGTTCGGTCACCAATTCACGAGAAAATAATTTATATGAATTCAATGCCGTCGGTACGGCTACAATAGTAGCTATTATCAGTCCAACCCTTCTCTTTGTGCACGATAGGCTCTTGTAATGAGGCCACACTATCGACATCACTCTCTGCATCGTCATGGAAACGATAAGCCAGGCTGAGATCGTTCCACTAGAATACACAAGAACTGGAATTAGTTTGCAAAGCGAAGTATGGAGTAATTCGGCACTAATGTCAAAACTGTAATACACCCATTTTCTAAGCAGCCCTGAATACAAAAGCACGAGGTCGGACACGGCCAGCGCTGTGAAGTACAAGGACATAGTGTGTGACGACTGGCCCTCGCTCATTCGCCTCATCATCACGATGGTCATCACGTTGCCGAAGGTGCCGAGCACGATGATGACAGGTGGGATGAATTTCCACATCGGGATATGAGGATCAGAGAGGAGAAACCATTCAAAACTGTCATACTCTTTGGAAGAACAACATGTTTTGTTGTCTGTTGCGAGGTCACTGGCAGTGATGTTGACGACGATTTCTGTGACGTCATCAGTCATAATCAACAGAGTCACGTGGACTGTGACAGGTCTGATGACGTGTAAAGCCCGGCTGCTTCGCAGGTCGCGATAAGTTCCAACATACAATGTCGTTCTTAATAAAGCTTCTACTTACATGATGATTCTTTTCTGATACTAATCTCACCTGAGTGATACTAATTAAACACACACTATAAACTATACGATCTCATGCTGCATCCAGAAATAAAAATAACATTTATTTACTCCTTTTATAGAGAAAGCGGGATAATAACGTAGGAAAAGTACCCGAGAAGTAGCATAAAAGCAAAAAAAAAAATAAATAAATAAATAAAATAAAAAATAAATAAATAAAATAAACTTCAAATATAGCAGCAATTTTTTTACGAAAATACAAAAAGAAAGAAATAGTTTTAATACGTGTGTGTCTGTGTGTGTTCGTCTGTGTCTGTGCGTGTGCGTGTAGGTAGGTATTTGTGGCAAAAAGAAAAAAAAAACACGTATACGTGTGGAGGTGTGACAATGTGGCCAACTGTGAAAATGTCGACTTTTGTCGGCGTTCTCTGCTGACATACTTCATTAAATTAGTAAATTAGTTCTTGTTCTGTAACTTTTTTAGGTGTCCCCTTCAAATCATATCGGAACAAAAATGGTCGAATAATCTGCACAGTACGAGATCTTCTTAATTAACAGTTCGATAGTGGTTGTAGTGCTAGTGCCTGTGTGTGTGTGGTTAATTAGAGAGGCCTTTAATTTCACTATCATAGTAGGCTAGAAAAACAAAGTCTACAATTGTATGTAAGAAATTTGTAGTCCTAATTATAATTTCAAACAGAAATCAGATAATTAAAAAATAATAATTATACCGTACAAGACATTAGTTTATTACCAAGTAAAGGCCAAGTTAAGGATTTTTTTAGCTAAACACCTCAACCAAAGTATGGTTTTGTCCTTTAAGCGAAGGATTTATTTCTTAAAATGAGAAAAATGGTATAAATTATATGTTATTTAATAGTAGCTCGCCTTCTGTAACACGCTGGGTCTAGACCAGGACTAATCGACTAATCCTTAATGTTCATTTTAAGTTCTAAGTACTTGAAAAATAGCGGGATTAGTCACTATAACAATTGAAAATAATTTTTAAACAAAGAAGAAAATGTTTCGCGTATTTTAAATCGTAACACTGAAACAAGGTATTAAACAAGGTTGTGCACCTGTCGGTTCTGATGGAATCTTTTTATACGTCTATTAAAGACTTGGTAGGACATCGTACATTTCTGAACTTTGGTCACAAGCTCTTCATCAGCTAGAGAAATCAATGTTTTAGTTTGTAATTCTTTCATTTAAATCAATAGCACTCACTTTTTCTTGTCATGTGCTGTTTAAAATTAACAGAAAAGGCGTGGAGCATGACCTCTACCTGCTAAGAAATGTTGTTTCTTACAGAACAAATACAGTGTAGATGTTGGCTCCTAACGGAGTGTAGTCGGTACCAAGACTTTGTGACAGTGTACAGGAGACAGTAGGCATGTGGGAAGTTTTTGACTTTGGCTGTTTCTATATTCCAATCTTTTTCTAACTGTATTAGTATCACACTCCATTTCATTTCATTCCATTTCAAGTGGTGGAAGGCCGATTTTCAGCCAACGCTTTGTAGATACCAGAAGCCTGCGAGCAGTTGCTAACAAAGAACTCCAAGACCGCACCAGCAGACTGACTGACAGTTCAAAAGCATTTGGAATAGAGACCAGCACTGATAAGATCAACGTTATGATCAACGGCAAAGCAGAATCAGGAGAATAGTAGAAGCACTGGTGACCAGAGGAAGAAATGGTTTGCCATCATGAAAGGCTGGACTGCTCTTCCTGTGCGAGATCTGCTCACTGTCCCTTAAAACATCGTGAGTTACGAACCTTGTCAGCTACCTCGTCGGTCCTTGATGACTGATGACAACATTGAGGTATCGAGAAATTTTTCACAGTCTCTCACTTAATTCTCTTGATGGGACTCAATTGCATCACTGCTTGAGGGAAGAAATGTTAAAGCAATAATCAACATTCTGATTTACATTACAGCTTTCTATTTGCCGTTTTTGTTTTAGCACCGTACTGATTTGTTTACAATGACCCACTGCCTGCTTTACATGTCGAGACGGCCCATCGTCCACAGATATTATCACAGACTCATTAACACAGGCGTCATAAACACAGACGTCATAAACACAGACGTCATCAGCACAAACGTCATTAACACAGACGTCGTCAGCACAAACGTCATTAACACAGACGTCATTACAAATCTAATTAACACAGACATTGTAGGCCAGCTGGTCTCGCGTGAGTCTCGCTCTAGCGACATTTCACGTATTTTTTGCGACTGATGATAGAGGGAAACTTTGACATGAAACATTCTGAAGTTAAGTACAAAGGACACTTGATTTCATTTTGTCTGTTTACCTAAACACCTATATATACATTTTGACAATGCTTCTGGAAATAGCTGTCCCTGCATCAAAGTGCTCTAAATCGTGATATGTTTCAATGTGAGAACGAAATTCAATTAAGTGAATTGATTGCAACTTTTCATCTCGCACATTATGCGGATGCCATTAATTTATCTGAGTTTTTAAAAGTTTGTTTTATTACTTTATAAGCGATAACGTTAAAGATATTAATTGACTTCTGTAAATCGTTGACCTTCGTATTGTGAATACAAAGAAATGAATGAGTTTTTCCGCGATCAGCTTTCAAGGGAAGTAAGCCTTATACTGTTGACAAGGAGCGCGCAAGAGTTAACCTCCCCTGATGAGATAAGCCGAGTCCCTAGCTAGTAATGGCATAACCTGTCAACATTGATAATCCTTTGCTATAAACTATTTTATCAGTTTTTCTGTCTTCTCGTCACCTTAGAAATTTTACTCGTTTACATGTTGGTGTTCGATGCGAAGGAAAAAATAGCTTTATGCCAGACAGTCAGTAAAGTAAAACAAACATGGCGAGAAAAAGTAAACATTTCCAGTTTCTTAAGGTAAATGCAATTTTAATGGTTATTTTTCTTAACTGTGCTATCTGAAGTTTGACTCATAAAATTATTATTGTTTTGCAATTAGATAAACTGCTTCTTGCCAAGTCTTTCAATACAAAGGACAATGTTGTTACTGAGTGACTGCCGATCAGCCTCCGTCACGTTTAGGGTGGGAGAAAGGACTTCAAGTAATAGCTGGCTAGAATCAAATGGACTCATATGCTATTGTCTACCTTCTCATCAATGATCAAGACAGGTAGGCTGTATCAGAGCAATGAAAAGAAGGTGAATGATCAATAAATATTTATTTCTTGTCCTAACTCTGTCAGCTGTTAAACGCTCACTACTTCCCTTGCCTCTTTACTCTTGTTCTTTTCTTCTGCAACCCGATGAGCTGCTTCTTGCCAACGACACTGATTACACAGTGAGACATGGTGGGCTGCTAGCTCTGTATTACTTTCTTTGTTATCTGACTAGGAAAGCGACGATTTCTAGTCACAAGGCATACAATAATTATTGATGCAGCAATGTTCGGCTGGAGGAAAATAAAATTAAAATGTGAAAACTGCAATAGCTGTCTCTTCACTCAAGCACTAAGAAATAATAAGGTGATTTAACCATAGTACTTTCTCCATGCAGAGCCAGTCGGGTACATTTATTTTTTTAGTCCAGATCTTTCGTGAAGAAATAAAATTCCAAAAGTATCAAACTATTGAGTATCTAAAACCAGCATATGACATAATTAGTGTCTCCTAAATGTTTTTATAACTAACTTTTACTGTGCGTTTTTTTTTCAAAACACTAGGCGCTTTCCTTTTAGTTGCTGAGAGACATGTGCAATATGTGGTCATATTTCAGACTTTTAACACACACCAACAACACGCCCGCCGACAGTCTCTCTCTGACACACATTTACAGACACAGACATTCAAACAATTAAAGTAGCACATAATGAAATGATGAAAGAGCAGACTTTATTACTTTAAGGTACGCAAATGATTGAGCGAAAGTCTTATATGGGCAGAGAATTCTACAAAACAATTTAGTAACAATCTCACTCAATGTTTCAGTTATATCGCCATATTTATTTATCTGAGGTGTATGTGTGGTTTGGCACAAAATGGTTGTGCGCGTTAACAGCACAGTAAGATCACAATATGATATGATAATGTTTACACTACAGGTCCCACAGGCCGCCACAACATCAATGAGTAGACCTAGTGACGTCAGAGATGTATTTTGCAAAATTGTTTCTATCCAGATCTTTGGAATGTTGCATCCTGGGAAAGGTCTTTGCTGTGTGCTGCCACACTCCTAGACCTGATGCTTTGTCCACACCTTAGAAACAAATGCAGTCTGTGCTGGTGAACTCACCCCGCAGTCATGTCTTGACCTTTCTGATTCAGTCCTGAACTTTGTGGAAGTCAAGCAATCAGAAATTGCGCGTTTTTGCACGGAATGCGTTTGACTAAGACCAGAATATTACTTAAATGCAACACGCGTCTTGTTGTTACGAGGTGTTCAAAACTGGACGTTTTTGCACACTTTTTCAACATTACATGCGATGTCTTTACGCATTATTTCAAGAAATCCTTTATTCAAGACTTGTCGGAGCTTCCTTCAGATTTCTTCATCCCGTCCGATAAAAAACACTTTCTTATATTAAAATAAGTAAAGTATTTCATAATCATCTAGTTATTCTAGTAATTTAGCAAAATCCTATCAATTCTTTACAAATAATTAAGGACGACACCAATTCAACTTGGATTAGGATGGAATGCGGGAAACTTCTCAGTTACTATTTCATACACGAAAACAAATACAAGCTTAGCCAATTATACCTAAACATAGATATATATCCCACCGAAAGTCACGATTAGTGTAATAGGGGTTACAAGTGTAACTGACACCTGAGCTTACGACAAACAATTAATTTATTAAAATGTTAAATTAAGTAAAGCGGGTCGTTACGTTGGTCAGAGAGGTAACCGTTGATGTTTTCAGTGCAGGAGGTCGTTTGCAGATCAAAGATCTCAGCTCGTTTCTGAATTTGGAGCCAGTGAGGCAGTACAGGTAGAAGTTTATGGCGCTGTTGGTGTACCAGGACAAGTCGCACACGGCGTACACAAGTCCGTCTTCGTTTGTGTTAATATAAGGAGCAATAAGAAGATATGTGCATATGGGCAAGGAGAGAAGGAGGAACATCAACGACACGGTGATGAGAGTGAGGGTGAGTGACGAGGCCTTTTTCTGGCGACTGTTGACCTGGTCACAACCTCCGGTGGTCATCACACGGGCCACCTGTACAGACTGAATCACCTTCCGCACCAGCACGATGTTACCGATGATTAAGATGCAGAATGGAAGAAATGAGGACACTGTTAGATCGATCCACGGATATATCAATGTATCAAAAAGGTCTATCTGTTTGTTCACACTGCCACATAAGACTTCAGTTGGAGTAATCTCTATTTCATATGAAAAGGCTATAAATGAATTTAATGAAATGGGTATGACAACAATGGTTGCTATGACGAGTTTAACTTTCATCTTTGTGCAGGATAGACTCTTGTAATGCGGCCACACAACCGACATGACTCTCTGCATCGTCATGGCAACGATAAGCCAAGCTGAGATCGTGCCACTAGAATAGACGAGAAAAGGCAGTAGTTTGCACAGAACTACATATTTTTTCACTATTGAAAAGTCAAACAAATAATCCACCCATCTCCTAAGCAACCCTGAATACAGAATCACGAGGTCGGACACGGCCAGCGCTGTGAAGTACAAGGACATAGTGTGTGACGACTGGCCCTCGCTCATTCGCCTCATTATCACGATGGTCATCACGTTGCCGAAGGTGCCGAGCACGATGATGACAGGCGGGATGAACTTCCACATCTGGATATCAGGTCCTGAGATAATAGGCCATTCCAAAGCGTTAGACTCTTCAGAAGAGCAACAGTGTGTGTCGTCTGCTTCTAGGTCCTGAGAAGTGGCGTTGACTACAATTTCTGTGACGTCATCATCCATGGTGAGCTGGGTCAAAGGACTGTCTTATTATTTGTGTCAGATCCCAACTTCTTAGTAAATCTCTATAAAGTCGGAAAGAGCAGCAACCGAAACACAACTTTCTAAATTCATCAGAGCTTAAACATATTTGACACTACCGATAGTAAAGGCTGGATGCAGCAAATGAAATAAAGTTTGACTTTTATGGACCACCTGCGTTAGTAAAATGGGAACCACCTCCTTCCCCAAAAATAGAATACAATAAAGCTAAATGGTTATCAGACATTTTCTTCATTGACAAAAAGAAGTATGTGTGTGTGTGCGTGTGTGTAAAAATGTGACAAATTACAAACCTGTAGCCTTTTGTTTGTGTTCACTTCCGACGTATTATTAATGCATCTTTAAATATTAAAATTGGTGCTTAAATTATGAGGTGCTTTTCTTACACAAATGTTCGCAAATTGCTGTAATTGCTTCTTGCGGCAGCGAAAGTCGTTGTTTCGACGAAGGTTATATTGAATGTTAACGTTCATAATTAGAGTCGAAAAAAGTTCCACAGCTCAATGCAAAGTTTGGTCTGCTTGCAAAAGAAGAAAAAAATAACGATCATAAACTGAGGTAAGACAGTAGGCTTAGAAAACTGGCCCGTCATTTTCTCTAGCGGTACGGCTTTTAATTAAATTGTAGATATTTCTAAAAGTAAAACTATTAAAATTTTAAAATAATAGTCACACCTACAAGCGAAAGCCAGGCGACAAATAATTATCGCTTTAACACTTAAATTAAACAAAACAAAACAAAGTCGTTTTGTATTCAATGGCATTCCAAGAGCTCGGAAGAAGTAGGGCGTGAGAATGTAGAAGAAAATATGAAGTAACAGGTAAGTGATCCGTTAACCGCCTCCTGTCCTTGGGGGGAGATGACATGAATAGAAGTGCCAGCTGACAGGGCCTCCACTCTTAGCTACTGTGGGCGACAGTCAGCAGGTCCTGTACAGGACGACCAGTCCAGTCTTTGAGGTTCGAAACCAGTTCTTTCTATGGCCACTACTACCCTCTAAGGTAGAAGAACTTGAAGAACGGTCTGCGACAGGGTGTCCTGTAGGGTCACATGGCCAAAGAAGACCATCCTGCGTTGCTTGACTGTTGAAAGTAGAGGTTCCTGGTGTCCAACGAGTGTGGTAATCATGTTTCATACAGAGTCGTTGGTTCTATGTTCTCTGTATGAGGTCTGGAGAAGCTTCCCCCAATGCCTGGATTCTCCCCTCCGTCTGTCATTGACCATAACTGTCCTCTTTTCAGTGCTGGTGTCCATTTCTTATGCATTTAAACCAGGGGTCTCAAACTCAATTTACCCGGGGGCCACTGGAGGCAGAGTCTGGATGAGGCTGGGCCGCATCAGGTTTTCCACAAGAAAAGCTCTTACAAAAACATTCCAATGTCATCAAATGTCTTATTTTCATCTTATCATCTTATTAAAAAATAAAAATAAATTAACAAATTTATAAGAAAAAATAAATCAATCAGTAATAAATAAATAAATTGAAAATATAATAATAATACAGCAGATATAGAAGACTGAAGAAAATATAGTTGCTGACCAGAGAAATGTAATTTTTATTATTCAGATTCAAATGTCTGTATTAGCATTTCTTTAACATTTAACTTTCTGAACATGAATGGAACATTGAACATAAACTGTTCTGAACATGGCTTCTTCTGCCTACTTCTTGCTGCTAGAGATGTGACAGCGCTTACTCTCGCATAGCCGAGCCACATTTGGCTTAAGGGAGGAAGCAGTTGAGACCCTCAGTACGGCTTGAAGATGCTCATCAGTAAGTCTGGATCTGTACTTGGACTTATTGAAGTTCAAGGTAGAGAAGAGCTTTTCGCACAAGTATGTGCTTCCAAAAAGACACATGGTCCGCTTGAACATTCGGGAAAGCTCAGGGAAGCTAGGGGGCAATTCTCTCAAAAATTGCCCGAGCTTGTCTGCTTTTCCACTCACCTCCCTGAACTTGGCTTTGAGTTCAGAGTTGCACTGCAGGTCAATGAGCTCCATTTGAAGCACAGGAGGAGCATCTTGCACATCAAAGGAGAAGGGGTCCGCAAAAATTTGAAATGTGGTTCTGTGCGTCTTGAAGTCTGCAAATCTGTGATCGAATTCCTCCTGTAACTTCAAAATGACATCCACATACTCTTCACCGCTGAACGGTATGCCTGCATCCATGAGTGCCTTGCATGCTGGGAAATGGCAAAGGTTTGTCTGAGAAAGCTGGGCTTTCCATAACATAAGTTTTGTAGAGAGTGCTCTCACGTTGTCATAGGCAGCACTGACAAGTAGCCCCTGACCTTGTAGCTTCTTGTTCAGTACGTTAAGCTCATGTGTCATATCAACCAAAAAAGCTAAGTCCATGAGCCATTTTGGATCACTTAGCCCAGGAACAGCAACCCCATCTTCCTCCATGAAGGCTTTCACTACGGCTCTCAACTCAAAAAATCTCTTCAATATGTTCCCCTGCTGAGCCAACGTACCTCGGTGAAGTAGAGCACATCCCCATATTCTGACTCCATTTCCTCTAAAAAAGCACGAAACCTTCTGTGCTTTAAGCCCCTGGATCTGATTTGGTTGATACATTTCACAACGATAGACATCACATTGTCAAACTTCAGGCATTTGCTGCAAAGGGCCTGCTGATGAATAATGCAGTGCAGAGCAATGGCCTCCTCCACACCTTCCTCTTCCAGTTTTTTTTGAACAAGTGCCACGAGTCCATTTTTCCTCCCTGTCATTGATGGCGCTCCATCAGTTGTTATTCCAACAAACCTCCTCCAAAGCAAACCCGCATTCTCAATGGCATCACACAGCTGGTGAAATATCTCCTGAGCGGTGGTCTGGCCATGCATTGGAATCACTGAGAGCAACTCCTCTATGACTTCAAAAGTGTCATCAACACCGCGGACAAAGACTGCGAGTTGGGCAGTGTCGGTGATGTCTGTGGTCTCATCAAGAGCGACTGAGTATACACTGAAACATTTTGCTTTCTCACACAGTTGATCATAAATGTCACTTGACAGGTCAGAAATGCGCTCTGCTACGGTGTTGGCAGAAAGGCTGATGTTGCTAAACTGACCTTTCTTTTCTGGACAGACAATACTTGCAGCCTGTAATATGCACATTTTTAAAAATTCACCTTCTTTGAATGGCTTTCCTGCTTTAGCAATCATCTCACTAACCACGTAGCTAGCTTCGACTGCTGCGTCATTCTCTTTGGTTGCTTTCTTCAAGAAATTTTGTTGCCTCAGTAGATGTGTTTTAAGATTAGCAACCCGGTTGACTCTCTCATCTCCCTGGTATTTTGCATACTCCTCAGCATGTCTAGTTGTGTAATGACATTTCAAATTGTATTCTTTGTGCACTGCAACTTTCTCTGTGCAAATAAGACACGTTGGGCTGCCTCTGTGCTCAACAAAAGAAATATTGCTCTTCCCACTTTTCCTGAAATTGTCTGTGCTCATC
Source organism: Pomacea canaliculata (assembly GCF_003073045.1). Lineage (NCBI taxonomy): Eukaryota > Metazoa > Mollusca > Gastropoda > Architaenioglossa > Ampullariidae > Pomacea > Pomacea canaliculata. The sequence continues at coordinate 16,365,279 of NC_037597.1, forward strand.
ACCAACCTTTCTCTTAACTGCAGGCTTTGAAAAAGACATGTTTGGAGCTGTGCGTAAAGGTCTTTGCGGGCTCACTGTTGTGCAATGGCAAACTTAAACTGACTTTCGTTCCGCACACCTCATTGAACTACCAACACAAACGGCCTATCTTCACCACATACAACTTTACGTTTCCTCGAGACGGACCTCCTTTCGCCAGCGAACAGTTTGAAAAGCGAGGATTTTTCTCACGCAGAAGCCAAGATGTTTCTCCCTCCGCTTGGCGTGTCTCCAGTCCTCCCTTTGAAGTTGACCGATTCAGGGAAACTGGCAGACACCCAACTTTTCCCACAGCCGTCCGCTTGAAGTCGGCGGTCCACATGTCACTGGTCAAGATTTATGGCCACCCGCCCGGACCATCCAGAGGACAGTTGACAGAAACTGGAAGTTGCAGACTAAGGAGCGAGAGAGGAGAAGATATACATGTAACAGTATCAAACTCGGGCCGCACTAACATGAAACTTTGATATTGAGGTAGGGGCCGCAAACTTTTGTTTCGCGGGCCGCAGTTGGCCCGCGGGCCGCGAGTTTGAGACCCCTGATTTAAACTGTTAGTCTGTCGATGAGGTCTTGCAGTTGTTTTTTAGTGTCTGCTGACAGATCTTTGTCGTCTGCAAAGCATAGGCTGCTGATCAGCCTTCCACCAATGGAAATGGAAGTATGATGGTCATGGAGAGCTTCGCGTATGATGCTCTCCAATAATATATTAAACAGGACCGGGGATAGAGGACATTCTTGACTGTGGTGCGAAAGTAAGCTTCTTTTTTAGCAATACTCCAGATTCACTGCAGAAAGTTTAGAACAATAAATTAATATGAAAATAGCACATACGTTGATAAGAAGAGTAAGAATCTCAACAAAACAAAAGCAAGGAACTAAATAACGGAAGCCAGGTAGTTGTACACATTGAAACAAAGTTTACCGTCTTCTCCCTCAGTTTTGTGGGTAACTTGTGGAGGGCCTAGACATTGAGTATTGCAGTGAGTCAAACTCAAGCATCCACTAAACAAGGACGTACTTACCTCTCGTTTTTTTCTTTACCCTGCCTGACAGATTTCGACCCCCAAATGTCACGAGCGTGTGTAGCTAAACCAGCGTTTATCCCTCCCTGTCATCAACTAAAGTGGTGTACAGCAGGAACAAGAAAAGCTGCTAAACATTTCAAACACTCCGGTGTAAATAAACGAGTAATCACAGTCTATTGCAAAGCAAATTACTAAGTGCCACGTGTTACATTTCAAAGTAAAGTTGTGACATTAAAAATAATAGTCTAGAAGATGAAACTTAAATATATATATATTTTTTTCTCTGAGAAAAGGTGATTGTTAATCTTTTCTCTTTTTTAATGATAAGCTCTTTTTTAAACCCTGAATGTAGTTCTACTCAAAAGTACTACATCAATGTAAGATTTGCTATAAGAGAGTATTGTATTTCAATACAGTGAAATCTCTTTATTAAGACTCTAGAATCCGCCAACATCAGATTGTAATGTTGAGCAGGCAGTAAAGGGGTGAACTCCACCAGCCTGTCCGCAGTTATTCCAGGAGCCATGACTTCAAGCACCTTTACACTTAACTTAATATTTTAAAACGTTGAAATAAAGCTCTGAAAACCTATCACAATTCTTTCTTTGTTGATTACACTTCAGAATGGTCATGCTCACTCTTTCTGGTATTATTACCTTTGAAGATCTCTAAGGGAACTAACTCTTCAGGTTAGAGCACTCACTCCGTACATACATACTGTGGTAGACAAAGACGCTCTCTTAAAACACAATATTTATTTGTTTAATATGATTTACACAAAACCTCACAATGAGGCACAGACAGTCGGCAACAACAATTTATTTTTATACACACGTGGCTTCTGGGAAAAGTCGTTAATAAAGCACAATGGATGGATGTCGCCGGTAAAGAAGCATCGATGTAATGGGACTGGGGTAGGATCCATTGTTCATAGGGAAGTATGGAGGTGATCGTGGAGATGTGTACCGTTAAAACTGCTTTTAATGAACAAGGTGATAATGATATTGTTGCGGGTTTTTTGTTGTTAGCATCGACTTTTATTAGCAGAGGATGTGGGGTAGTGTGGCGGTAAACAACTGCCTTTAATGAGCCGGGTGGAAGAGATATATTAGTTTGTATAATTGTGTCTGGGGTTTATTTTTTTGATTCGGTTAAAATGTATCAGAATGGGGTACGCATACGACAGATGCGTATTGAATTCACAGTATCTGCATAGCTCCGCCTGCTGGGACGTCATTTGTGTAACGGCCGCAACATACAAAACCGTTAGGAAATCTCGCCCTTTCTGCCCCCTCGACAGGTTCCCTAGAAAACAAAACATTTTGCACTGCAGGAAACGTCTTTGAATCGCTTATAAATACTATTGAAAATATGTACATTACGGACAAACAACATGGGTACCTAACCTAAACATCTATCTGTTACAGCGCAAATGCTAATATTGTATATGATCTAACAACAAATTTTATTAACTTATTTGAACTTTCGGGCAGCATTTAATAAATAGTTTCCTTAGAAAATTAAAAAATTAAGACTGTCGGTTTGTTGCGCTTTTTTTTTATAGAGATTTGTCCCAAAAAAGAAGGCCGAAGTTTCCAAAGACTTTTTTTCACAACTAAAATTCTGGCTCTTACTCGTGTGTATGCTACCTCATCTAGTACCTCGCCTTGTGTTCTTTTTCCATCGTTTGCACACCCGCACTTAGGCAAAGTTACAATCCCATGCTCTTAGCCAAAGTCTGTGTAGCGAGGAATCTTGGTGAAGTAAAATTCTACCGACCCTCTTCAGTTTCCATTTGTTAAACAGCCTGCTCATCTAAAAACCAACAAAAACAGTTCTTTCTAGGGTTAATTAAAGTTACAACTAGATTAAAAGTAGAAGGTTTCTAACCATAAAACACCTGAAAACAGTTAAAAATTGAAGAGAAGAAATGTTTTGCCTATTTATAATTGTAGAATTTATAGAATGAAAAACATGCGTCTATCGGCTCAGAAAAAATCTTTTTTCGTGTTGAATCAAGACTGGGAAGGATTGTGTACATTTCTGAGCTTCAATTGCAAACTTCGTTAAACATTTATTACTTTGATTGAAATTTGTAACCCATGTTTTGTCTTGTCAAATACTGTTTTATTATAAAAGAATAAGAGGATGAAGAAAAAAATGTTGTTCCTTACCGAACAGACACAGTGTAGACTGTAGAGTATCGTCGTCCTGTGAAGTTTGGAACCTAATGAGATGGTTGAGGCAGTGTGAGTGTGGCAGGAATGAACAATGTCTAGAGATGTCGATTCGCGTTGTCTCTTTGGTCCAAACCTGTTCTGATCCTATCTGAAGGAAGAGCAGCTTACTGGTCGTGACCAGTGACAAAGCTTGAATGTTAATGAGATGCTGATACCGAAACACCTGAAGAATCTTGGCATCGACAGGGTCCTACAGTAAAGAGAGGGTAAGGTGATAACACCTGCGAAGTGAAGGCATCTTTACGTGTTGGGAATAAAAAAAACAAACATGTCGGGTCGAGAAATCTTTTTAACATTTTCGCTAAACAAGTGTACTCCAACATTTGGACATCGTGAAAGATATTCACCTTCATCCACTCCGGGTAAGCACCTCTACTTGAGGCAAGAAGATTGAAAATAAAGCTGGCTGCGGTATTATTGCCGTTATTCTCTTAGCACCATGATGGTTTGTAATTACAATGACATGCTGTCTGGTTGTGATATGCGAAAAATGGAAGAAGAGCAAATTTAAGTATTTACCTGGATTATAACTTAAAGATGAATTTAGGTTAAGTTTGTTAATAATCTCTTGCCCTTTACACCACACTCCCTGTCCATGTATCCGACTCAAAAAACAACAGGTGTAGGGCGATTTGTGTTTTAGTTTTCACTGCTTATGTGTCGTGTGTGTGAAGATGTTTCGGTTAGATGATTGACATCGATCCCTGGCAATGACAACTACAGATACACTCCCAGATACAGTGTCAGATACAATGTCAGAGTGTTGGATAGCATGAACGAGTTCTAAACCCAGCTAATAGCAGCCTATCTATTGGTTTTCTCAGACATTAATCAGCAAAAAACAAACAAGCAAAACAAAACAAAACAAAAAACAAACAACAACAACAAACGAACAAACAAACAGACAAACAAAGAAAGAAAGAAACAAAAAACTTGAATGTGAACTTACCAAAGCTGAGCAGTTTACTACCTTGTCCATCATGAACATAACATCTCCCTCCCCTACACCTCCAAGATTTGTTCGTAGTCTGAAATTAGTTTGTAAAAGAGGACGATGTTTTTGGATATTTTTATTTTTAAAGTTTCTATTTCTGCTAGTAATTATCGTAATATTACAAATTTCTTTAAGGTACCGATATAAAATAGTAAATCACTATTCCTAGGTGTTCCATCTTGTTGACAAAGGAAACTTTTGTTTATACTTATTATAATGGTTTATTTTTTTAAAGCATACAAAATCTTCCATCCATATGTTAATTACAATCTACAATGGTAAGTACTCATTATAATCCACTTCCTGTGTAGACTTTTCGGGGGCTGTACAATAGCAATTAAACATTTTTGTTCGATTAGAGACGCACACACACACGCACGCACTTACATTTTAATGTTTTTGTCGATGAAATTTTCTTAGGTTCTTTGTTTTTATTTTCTTTTGTTTTAAGACTTTAAAAATTTTAAATTTAAAATTTAATTATCGCATTCGATCTATAAAAGATGCTTCATTCATCTTATTTTCTGAATGAACCGTGCGGCTTTGTCTTCAGTAGTGTCAGATGTCTAATGGTGAAGAAGCTGTTATAAACTAGGACAAAGGTGCTTTACTAACGGCTTCTCTCTACCAACGCTTATCACGAGCTACAGTAGATGTGGTGTAGCGGATCATGGCCGATGATGTCAAACTCATTGTCAACACCACTGTCAGCGATGTCGAAGCAGACGACTTAGACTGTTGCTCTTCTGAAGAGTATACTGCTGTGGAATGGTTTTTTCTCTCTTTCCCTCATATCCCGATGTTGAAGTTCATCCCGCCTGTCATCATCGTGCTCGGCACCTTCGGCAACGTGATGACCATCGTGATGATGAGGCGAATGAGCGAGGGCCAGTCGTCACACACTATGTCCTTGTACTTCACAGCGCTGGCCGTGTCCGACCTCGTGCTTTTGTACTCAGGGCTGCTATGGAAATGGGTGTATTATTACTTTCATATTCATGTCAATACACTTCATATTGTTCTTTGTAAACTAGAATTGTTTTTCGTCTATTCTAGTGGAACGATCTCAGCCTGGCTTATCGTTGCCATGACAATGCAGAGAGTGATGTCGGTTGTGTGGCCGCATTACAGGAGCTTATCGTGCACTAATGTGAAAGTCGGACTAGTTATAGCTACTATTGTAGCTATATCTGTTGCACTAAATGTACAAAGACTTTTCTCATATGAATTGGGAGCCTCACCAAATTCCACTGATTTTACGTGTGGCGCTAAAAATGAAAGACTGTACTATTTTAGCTATATTATATATCCTTGGATCGATCTAGCCTTGTCCGCATTTCTTCCATTCATTGTCTTAGTCGTGGGTAACAGTGTGTTAGTGTGGAAGGTGATTCAGTCTGTACACGTGGCCCGTGTGATGACCGCCGGAGGTTGTGACCAGGTCAACAGTCGCCAGAAAAAGGCCTCGTCACTCACCATCACTCTCATCACGGTGTCGATGGTCTTCCTTCTTCTCTGTATGCCCATAAACATTTACCTCATCGTTTTTCATTACGTCAATAACGATACTATAATATTCTATGCAAAAATCTATTTCGTTTATGCCGTGTGCGACATGGCTTATTACATTAACAGCGCCATTAATTTTTACCTGTACTGTCTGACCGGCTCTAGATTCAGAAATGTGTTAAAGTCCATATTGTGCGGACGACCTCCAGCACAGAAAGTACTAATGACCACCTTCCTGACCAACGACAAAACCAGTTCAAGTAAGTTCCACGAGAAGGAAAATCTGTGAGTTTTGAGGATCTCTTTTCCTTTTAGGTGTCTATTAGATAAATACATAGAAATAGAAATGTATATCGATATATGGACCTTGTAAGCAAGTCATATAACTATCTTTAAACCACAGATGCTCTCGCAGACTCATTAATTATTTGATGCCATGTTGTAAACAAGTCGCTAGGTGCTTGGTGCAGTTTCACTCAACTGAACTGGAAAATGTCTTCCCCGTGACATTACACTACATTACAAGTGTGATAGGAGTTACATAGTAACTGGTACCCACGCACCCTATTCCCCGAGGCCAAGGTCGCACACGATACGACAAAACGATGACACATTGCAACCCGTGAGAAAAGTACCACCCACGATTTAATTTTAACTTATTAATCAATCTTCAAGACTGTCGTCTGCATACGTGGGATAGAGAAACTGCCATCAATTTTTAGCCAAAGCCGGAGTTTAAAACGGATTTTGTGTACAGGCTTTCTTAAAGGCATTATGAGAGCCATTATGTACGCATTATGTATGTAATTATGAGAGGCACTAGTAAGGCATTGTGTGAGGTAGTGAGTTCAATGTGGACAGCGGTGTGGCGGCACCACGGCGTTATAAGAACGGTGTTTAGGGCAGGGTCCTAGCGGTAGGACAAAAAGAAGAGACAACGGCCAATCACATCTAGCGGAAGGGATTTACTGGCAAGGTACACAGAGAATTAGTCGTCCTCCTCCTCCTCCTCCATGTGTAGATGGGGCTAGGGAAAGGGTTAGTAACTGGTGAGATTAAGACCGATCTTCCTTTTCTTCACCATGGCTTGGTGATGATTGATTTAATGATTGTGGCTGTGTGAGTTCTTCCAATAACATCAATGGTTGTGTGTTTAAATAAAGTTAAGAAAGAGGATTCTTCTTTCTTCAAATTCCAAAAGAGTTTTCTTGAGCAGGGACAAAGTCGAAACCTTGACACAAGGGCAAGTAAGTGACAGGAAAACGTGAAGACCGCCACCTGCCGTCTTCCATTCTGCCGTCGAGGAAACTCCGAGGACAAAGCGACTAGAATGATGAGAGGTAGACATTGGACACTAAGGCCTGCGAGAAATCTTTGAAGAAAAAGGACGTTTCCTCTATCGCTTCAAAGCACTGGAGTCTGGCGGACGATGTCGCGTCTGGTTGATGTTCGTCCTGCGGCTGCACGTGGCATCGTAGTCGCATAAGAACTCGGTGAAGGAAAGGTAATGTATAATGTTCACACGTCTAACAAACACACGGCTTACGAGCCCCACACCCTGCTTTTCACAGGACGTAACGACACAAGACTTAAGTCAACAAGAAAGATTTAGTAAACATAAATTATACAAACACACTCATTCAACAGTCAGGCTTATCTAAAAGAGGTGCCAGTCCTATGAACTTTTTTAACCGTTAAAACCACCATCCACTCTTACAGACATACTAACACCAACGTAGCTCTGGAAGTTGTTACTTCTAGTCTTGTTGTGAGTCCTGACTGGTAATAAAGTGAGCAACAGGTCTCTTGCTGATGGACCCCGCATCCGAGGACTCTCCTCGTGAAGTGCTTCTTCCGTCTGTCTGTTGGTCGACTGCCTACGTCATAGAGAGACACTTGTGGTCCCCAGGGACGTACCTGTGAATTCTTCGACGACTGCTTGTCCACCCGACCTCAACCTTACACAGCACGCGGTACGCGCAGGGATTAAAAGGCCACATACCGCCGCCAAACCATCGACGACTCATTCTGTCGTTAAGACTATGCCATATGACAAGCATCTGAAATGAGAAAAAATATCTTTTGTCTTCAAGCTTTATTATCCTTTCTCAATTACCTGGTTAAAATTGATTAATTCTTTTATTTCTGCCCTGCGCGACGTAGCATACCCGTATTACATACAGATAACACCACGACATCGCTGGCGTGTCATCTGCTGACGATGTCTCTTTGTCTTTACATTATCTTCTATTCAGTCATCCATGTACAGACGACTCACCTGTGATCAATAGCATCATTGAAATTGGCCGTATGCAAGATACCGTGGTCAAAGTCAGCAATGCAATACATGTTGACCTTTTCTGCACTATTGTTGTCATGTCAACAAGTGCAGTCAGGCGTCTACTTTGTTATCACTGTTAGATAATGTTGTCGTTATTAAGAACTGCTGCCTAGTTAACAGCCAAAGTTTGATAATTAATAGAAAGGGACGATAAGCTACAAACAGCTATTTTTAACGAGACACACCCATACCCCAACTCCGCCCTCACCTTGAGGTTGGCAGCAAGTAATAATTATTATATATATTGATAGAAGCAGATGTAGACAATGTTTATCACTGCCTTTATTCAGTTGACTAACAGGAAGGTGGAGACTACCCTGGAAATTGCAGCATGGTCAGTAAAAAAAAACTGAAATTGATTTTTTAAATTGTCCGCGTACTCTACGGCTAGAAATTGTTTATGTTTCGTTCTAAATTTGGATAAAAAAATACCAGTAGCGGGGGAAAAAAAAAAACAAAGGGAAGCAACCATAAGTTACTACGCTAAATCTCGGGACGGCTTATCTTTCCTGATGAGCAGTCGGCCCACTCTCGATAATTTGTGTAAATGCCTGTTGTTGTGTTTAAAACTCATTCCGTATAAGTATATGCAATGTACACTTTATATACAATAAATCTCAATGATTTGTTTACAAAAAAGTAATTCAATTCTTATAAATGGTTTGCAAAGAACCCGAATAAATAAGTTCTGTCATTTGACAGAAAAACCTTAAAAACACCGACTGAATGTTATGGAATGGCGAATGAAGAGAGAGACGTGTTGCTATAAAATTTTGTGTCAGCAATAAGCCGTCTGTGATGTTTAGTAAGCTGTAAGATACGATCACAAGATGGAATGGTAAGGGGTAGAGGAGAATGTTGTTGTTTAGTTGCTATCGTGGGCCGCACTTTCTGTAGTATGAACATAGTAAGAAAACAGCTGATTTAATCGGAAGCAGCTGACGTAGCGCGTGCACGCACACACACACTCTCAACTTACCCGTCTACACACCGTCACCCATTCCATTTACCATCCGTTCCACACCCATATACGTTAGGATATTTAAATTTGTTGATATAAAATAGTTTACAAAGTTTCTGTATTTTTTTCTTCAAACGCGAACATCGGGACCAAGGAACTTTCGGAGTAGGTTACAGTGATGATGGAATTCTTGCCACCTACTTTGACGTCTGCTGCAGAACCTTACATACTTACCGTTGACGTCAGTCTCTTAAAACCTCGCCACACGGCTCACAAACACCATCCCTATGTTTATCCCAAACAAAAGGCTGAACAACGTGTAATTTAATATAAGACAAGAAACAAATTATTAACTTGCAAATCATGCAAAGTACAAACACACACACACACACAATACACATAGCCAAGTCCACATGTTTTCTTTCACACAAGAGACAAAGATGTACCCATGGGCTGCTCGTCACTTCACTGACAGAGGTCTAGTGTGTTGCTTACCACGCTGGCCCTCCTAACCCACTGGTCAACACAAATAATAACCGTTTTACACAGCAACAAGTTATCACACTTATATCTTCACTAAATCATAAGGCATACATCATAATCTTAACTGCAGTTTTACGTTCATAGATTTCATGCCATATCAAGATGGTTATCTTGATATGGCATGAAATCTATGAACGTAAAACTCAAACCAACTATTTCACACAGCCACAAGAAAACACAGTCACGTGGCTACAATACTCAGGATGCACATCAAACCACGCTAGCACCTACAATACCCAGGGTGCACAGCACCGCTACTGAATACTAATGTCCCACTCTACCAGTTCGTTTCTCAAAGTGTCTCAGTCTTATTAAACAGTTCAAACATTCGCTCTTACCCTGATAATTCTTGTAATGAGTAGGAAAGTCTTACTGTTCCCGCTACGTGGGTGACGATGGTGTCCAGTCCTTGGCGCCTGCTCCGCTCTACTCAGGTCTCTCCTGAACTTTCTCCCGCCCTCCTCGCTCCCCGCACACAGCAGGAGAGTTGCTGAAGACAGGCCTTTGCTTCCGGCGCACCAGTCGACCTCTCTGGCTGTCTGGGATGATGGGGGAGTTCCTCTACTCGACACCCATCCTTCTATTTGCGCTGCTCCAGTCGTGCTGGTGTCGTCGTCGTCGTCGTCGCGCCGACTCCTTTTTCCAAGTTAACCTCTCAGATACACTTTCCTTGCTTTTCTCTCCACGTATATTTGTTCAAGTTCCCTGATTTGTTTTATCAAATCTTTCTCTGCCCCATCATACTTGTTAGCTGATTTCTCCGTTTCCAATGTTTTCTCCAGGTTGCTAAGACGCAGCTGGACGTTTTCTGAGGTAAGTTTAGTTTGCAGCTGAGCAGCTCTTTCTGCCTCCATGTTTTCTCCGGAGATTTCAGTCTTGTGATGATATTCTCAAGATATTTTGTCAGACTTCCCTCACGTTCCTTCAAGTCTCTGATTTCTGCTACGGCTTTCTGTAGGTCGTTGATTTTGTTATTCAGTTCATCATCAACTTCCTGAAAATCAGATTCTCTCTGCAATGATGGCTGTTTTGGTTGTGACAACTCACTCATAGCGACCTCAAGCTTTTCATTATTAGTGGCTTTGCTGTCTCTTTTCCCATTTCTGTTCGTTGGATCTTTGTATTTATGGTTGCGACACTGAAAATTCAGTATCAGTGTTTTTTTAACGTCTCATAACTGGTGTCTCCTTTGAGATTCAATGTATGGTAAACATCCACATCGGCCTTCCAACTTCAGAGCCTAATTCAGGGAACAAATCTCTGCCGACCAGTTGAATACTTGGGCATGTGTCTCAAACCTACAAATATATATGTGTCTATGTTATCACGGTCTTCCTGGAACATGGGAAGTTCAGGGTTATACTCTTCAAGTCTTGCTATCTCAGCTTCTCTTTCTAATCTGTCTGCTGTTCTCTCTTTTGATAATTGATAAAGCAAACAAAACAAACAAAGAACAACAAAAAACAAACAAAAACGAAATAAACAAGCAAACAAAAACCCCAATAAAAAACTCCGAATGTGAACATACCAAAGCTGAGCAGTTTACAACCTTGTGCATCATGAACATACCATCTCACTCCCCTACACCTCCCAGATTTGTTCGTAGTCTGAAAAAATATTTTGAAACAGAGGACGATGTTTTAGGATTTGTTATTTTTTTTAGAGTTTCTATTTCTGCTAGTAATTATCGTAATATTACAAATTTCTTTAAGGTACCGATACAAAATAGTAAATCGCTATTCCTAGTTCTTCCATCTTATTGACAAAGAAAAATTTTGTTTATACTTATTATATCGTTTATTTTTTTTAAAGCAGATAAAATCTCGCATCCACAGGGTAATTACAATTTACCTACAATGGTAAGTACCCATTATAATCCACTTCCTGTGTAGACTTTACGGGGGCTGTACAGATAGCAATTAAAACATTTTTGTTCGATTAGAGACGCACACACACATTTACATTTTAATCTTCTTGTCGATGAAATAAAAATTGCTACTATAATTTTGAAGTTTCTTTGTTTTTATTTTCTTTTGTTTTAAGACTTTTAAAATTTAATTATAGCATTCGACCTATAAAAGATGTTTCATTCATCTTATTTTCTGAATGAACCGTGAGGCTTTGTCTTCAGTAGTGTCTTATAGTGGAGAAGCTGTTATAAACTAGGACAAAGGTGTTTCTCTCTACCCAAGCTTATCACGAGCTACAGTAGATGTGGTGTAGCCGATCATGGCCGATGATGTCAAAGTCATTGTCAACACCTCTGTCAGTGATGTCGAAGCAGACGACTTAGACTGTTGTTCATCTGAAGAGTATACAGCTGTGGAATGGTTTTTTCTCTCTTTCCCTCACATCCCGATGTGGAAGTTCATCCCACCTGTCATCATCGTGCTCGGCACCTTCGGCAACGTGATGACCATCGTGATGATGAGGCGAATGAGGGAGGGCCAGTCGTCACACACTATGTCCTTGTACTTCACAGCGCTGGCCGTGTCCGACCTCGTCATCCTGTATACAGGGTTGATTAAGAAATGGGTGTATTTTATCTTTAATATTTATATCGATACACTTCATATTATTCTTTGTAAGCTAGTAATGTTTTTCGTCTATTCTAGTGGCACGACCTCAGCCTGGCTTATCGTTGCCATGACAATGCAGAGAGTGATGTCGGTTGTGTGGCCGCATTACAGGAGCTTATCGTGCACTAATGTGAAAGTCGGACTAGTTATAGCTACTATTGTAGCTATATCTGTCGCACTAAATGTACAAAGACTTTTCTCATATGAATTGGTAGCATTACCAGATTCCACTGATTTTAAGTGTTTCGCTATGAATGAACGACTGTACTATTTTAACTATTTTATCTATCCTTGGATCGATCTAGCAGTGTCCTCATTTCTTCCATTCAGTATCCTAATCGTGGGTAACAGTGTGTTAGTGTGGAAGGTGATTCAGTCTGTACACGTGGCCCGTGTGATGACCGCCGGAGGTTGTGACCAGGTCAACAGTCGCCAGAAAAAGGCCTCGTCACTCACCCTCACTCTCATCACCGTGTCGATGGTCTTCCTCCTTCTCTGTATGCCTCTGAGCATTTACCTCATCGTTTTTCATTACGTCGATATCGATTCTATAATATCATTGGCAAAAATAAATTTCGTTTATGCCGTGTGCAACATGGCTTGGTACCTTAACAGCGCCATTAATTTTTACCTGTACTGTCTGACCGGCTCGAGATTCAGACACGTGCTAAAGTCCATGTTGTGCGGACGACCTCCAGCACAGAAAATATTAATGACCACCTTACTGACCAATGACACAACCAGTTTCAGTAAATTCCACAAGAAAGAAAATCTGTGATTTTTGATGATCTCTTTTCCCTTGAGGTGTCTAATAGATAAATACATAGAAATATTTACGTCAGAGCATATACATATATATTAATATTTGGACCTTGTAAGCAAGTCATATAACTATCCTTAACCCACAGATGCTCTCGCATACTCAGGAATTATTTGATGCCATGTTGTGAACAAGTCGCTAGTCGCGTAGTGCGGTTTCACTCAACTAAACTAGAAAATATTTGTCTTCCCTACATTAAAAGTGTGATAGGAGTTACATAGTAACTGGTACCCACGCACCCTATTCCCTGGGGCCAAGGTCGCACACGATACGACAAGATGATGACACATTGCAACCCGTGAGAAAAGCACCACCCACGATTTAATTATAACTTATTAATCAATCTGCAAGACTGTCGTCTGTATAAGTGGGATGGAGATGGGTTAGTAACTGGTGAGATGGAGACCGATCTTCCTTTTATTCACCATGGCTTGGTGATGATTGATTTAAGGAAGGTGGTTGTGTGAGTTAGTCCAGTTACATCACTGATTGTGTGTGTTTGAATAAAGTAAAGAAAGAGGATTCGCCTTTCTTCAAACGCCAAAAGAGTTTTCTTGAGCAGGGACCAACTCGAAACCTTGACACAAGGGCAAGTAAGTGACAGGAAAACGTGAAGACCGCCACCTGCCGTCGAGGACACTCTGAGGACAAAGCGACTAAAATGATGAAAGGTAGACATTTGACACTAAGGTCAGCAAGAAATCTTTGACAAAAGAATAAAAGAACACCGTCATTTCAACCGACGTTCTTTCTCCCTTGTAAACGACGACTCATTCTGTCGTTAAGACGATTCCATATGACAAGCACCTTAAATGAGAAAAAATGTCTTTTGTCTTAAAGCTTTATTATCTTTTCTCAAATACCTGGTTAAAAATTGATTAATTTTTTAATTTCTGCCCTGCGTGAAGTAGCATACCCTTATTACGTACAGATAACACCACGACATCGCTGGCGTGTCATCTGCTGACGATGTCTCTTTGTCTTTACATTATCTTCTATTCAGTCATCCATGTACAAACGACTCACCTGTGATCAATATCATTGAAATGGGCCGTGTGCAAGTTGTCGTGGTCGCAGTCAGCCATGCAATACATGTTGACCTTTCTGCACTTGTATTGTCATGTGAACAAGTGCAGTCAGGCGTCTATTGTGTTGTCACAGTTAAGATAAGGTTGCCGTTATTAAGAACTGCTACTTAGATAACAGCTAACCTTTGATAAATAGAAAGGAACAATCATCTAGAGAGCAGCTATTTTTAACGAGACCTCCCATACCCCAACTCCGCCCTCACCTTGAGGGTGGCAGCAAGTAATAATTATTATTGATATTGATAGAAGCAGATGTAGACAATGTTTATCACTGCCTTTATTCAGTTGACGAACAGGAAGGTGGAGATCACTCTGGAAATGGCAGCCTGATCAGTAATGACAAACTGAAATTGATTTGTAAATTGTCCGCGTACTCAACAGCTACGTATTGTTTATGTTTCGTTTTAAATAATAAAAAAAAAGTGGCCGTAAAAAAAATGTAAAGGGAAGCAACCATATGTTACTACGCTAAAATCTCATGACGGCTTATCTTTCCTGATGAGCGTCGGCCCACTCTGGATACTTTTTGTAAATGCCTGATGTTATGCTTAAAAAATATTTCGTATAAATATATGCAATGTACACTTTATATACAATAAATCTCAGTGATTTGTACAAAAGTACATTCAATTGTTATAAATCGTTTGCAAAGAACCTGAATAAATAAGTTCTGTCATTCGTCAGAAAAACCTTAAAAACACCGACTGAATGTTATGGAAGGGCGAATGAAGTGAGCAACACAATTTGTATGAACATGTCGTCTGTGGAGTTTAGTAAGCTGTTAGATAGGATCACGAATATATAAATACAACGCTTGTTAAAGAGTTGTATAGACATTATCGTTTATAGAAACATTCCTTTAGTTTTTTTATATTTGAAAAGAAATTTGTAGTTGTGCATGTTTGCAAATGTGTATGTTCGTGTAAGTTGATATACGTGTAAGTATCAGGACACTTTATGCCCTCATTGTGAAGAAATTAATTAAAAATTAAATATAATATTCATTCCTCCTTCTTGTGAAGGGAACTTTAATGAATAAGAACACGAATGCACAGTGTTGCAATATTTTTATGCTGAAACATCATATGATACAATCATAAAGGACGCTACACAATACTAACCCCATCTAGAGGTTAGGACATGTAGAATTCGTCTCAGTAAGGTTCTCTGGGTAATAAAGCTTGTTATGCTGTGTTCATCAGTCTAGTAACGTCTAATCATTAGTCTAATCATCTTAGTATACTAAAAAAAGAAAACTTGTATACAAGTAAGAACGTTAACATTCGTACATACAAAATCTACCCGCCTGTAGTGTAGTTCTTTAATGCGAGGACAAATAGGATAACACGACAATTAAAAGTCTTCGGAAAAGCGTAAGCATTGATCTCACTGTACTTCACCATCTTAAAGTAAGAAACATCGTCGATGTATTTATTTATGGGAATTATATTTATTATATTTATAACAAAAATAAAATATACATAAATAAAAAATATATAAATATATATAAAATAATAAACCCTTTAGAACCGATAAAAAGTTTAAACGTTCTACCAGAGGTGTGACCCATGTAGGCTGCTATTTGCAGTATTTCGTTGTTTTTTTTCAGATTTCATTCTAGATACGGAAAAGGAATTCATAAAAATCACGAAGAATTTTAATACAATGAAACACTGGTCAACACTGAATATTGCTGACTTAAAATGGTGGTCACGAATAATTATGACCACGAAATATTTTGTATTGGCATTCATGTCAAGATATTTGCTGTCGTTCATTTTGTATGGTTCACAGTGTAAATGTCTCCAGTAGGCCTGTAACAGCATCCTAAATAAGTCAGAATGATGTCATATTGCATCACATTGCGTAATACCGTCACGCACACGTCATCCAAAGATAATTGCATTATTTTATGATGTAGAGCAGTGCTAAGAGTGTAAGCTGACGTCAGCAGTGTACCAATATAGAGCACAGTCACACAGCTTGAGCATTTAAAATATTTCAGGCTCTGTAGAACACAGTTTAAGCTACAGTTACATGAAGCTGTTATTATTTTATCCTTTTAGTTACAGAACACAACACTAATATCTCCAAAGAGAGGCTCCCAAACAGCTGTAGAAGAGACAGGCACAGAAATCTCAGACGTAGTCTAGGACTTGATTGTTGACAGGTATTAACCATAGGTCGGTTATTATTAATATTCCTTTCGTGATGTACACGATTATTATTTCAGATTACAAAAAACCTAAAGCCAATTCTCCCTTTTGTTTGTTATATTCAAGTTGAGCACATTAAAACTGATAATAAAATGACTAATTTTATTTCAGTAACATAACTTTTGTAAAAATTTGTTGACCAGTGATACCAAGCCTAAATAGGGAGGTATTTGTAACTAGCACCTGTTATTGTTCTTTAATCAACTTTACCTTTGGAACAGGAGGCAGAGGCTCTGTTTACATGATGGAAGACATTTCAGTGTTTGTATATTAAAAACTTGGAGATGCATATGTTCGGGGGGTGTCCAGACACTTAATCCCCAGACACTTCATCCCCAACGCTTCATCCTTAAAATGAAATTTTAACTATAAAAATTATGAAGCCGGCGTAAAATTTAATTGAAATTGAAATAATTATCTTCATATAAACATCACAATAAGTTTATATATATACACAACACTCTTTTCTACTCTCTTTGTTGTTGGTGGCTTGGCTGCTATCGCCCAACTGATCTCTCTACCGATAACAAGAAATCACCGCCAGATATATCAACTGTTTCGCTGAATGCAAAATTTTTGTCTTCTACATTATTAATTAAGACGTTTATTATCCACACATACAGGTATATATGTAAGCAAGATTGAGAGAGAAAGGGATGATTAAAGAGACAGAGGGCTGCTTAATCAAAAGAAAACACTGTACAGAGCAGATGGACCCACAGAAATCAGAAGTAAGACAACGAATACGTGAGAGTGCAGTGCTACTAGTCCCACCGACAGTAGTCGAGAAGGTTGTAATGAGTTTGAAGAAAGGGTGGTTGCCGGACAACACTTGTATTCAAACAACAATCGTCCTCTCACTGCTCTGGTACATTGCTTTGATGCGCGCAGAACGAACATGATCAGTAGTCTTATCCCTTTCAAAAATGAAAACGGCAAACATTGTCGGAACTAATAACTCATTAACATAATTAAACATTCAAACAAAGTGACGCTGAGCACAATCAAAAATCGTATTGACACTACCACTAAGAAACTGCTATATTAACTTTATGACAGCCAAGAACATCTTTGGAGAGATCTTTAACTGTCTCACCTTGATAAAAACACACCTAGGACACCCCCACATCTCCCCTATAACTACATTGACTTTAGGAAGACATTTGACAAAGTCTGGCACGAAAAACTGTGGCGACATTATACATCGAATAGAACTCGTTTAAGCGCTTGAATAGCGTTGCGTCAATGCAGCACTGCTCACAAACCATCTGGAACAATTATTTCAGACAATCGTGGGTATCAATCAAGAGTAGGACTGAGACTCGTACTTTTCAACATATTGGGGAACATGAAGTGAAAAAATAAAACCTTTGATGACCATCACAACATGCAGATGAATCAGTGGAAGGCCCATATTCAATCTACGATTCGCAGACAGCAGAGATAGAAGTCAACAATAGACAACTGCAAAGGTACTACTAACCAAGAGACAGTAAAAATACCTATGAAATAAAAACAAAGAAAGATAAGAGCAAATTCATGGTTATACACCAACAGTTGCAGATGAAAGCGATTAACGGACGACAGCTTGAAAAACCGGAAAGCGTTCCTGGACGGAAGTTAAGAGATGGCAGTCCACATCAGAATTGCAACAGCGACAGTAACAATAGTCAGGCGGAATAATATTTGGTACAGCGCTTCATTAAGTTGACAGAACTGCTTTGAATTTTCTACATGAAAATTAACATTAGGAACTATAATTTAATTTCTGTCTTCACCCGTCGTGGGTTGCAGAGAATTTCTGCTGCCAATTGTCAAAAGGCATTGGTCTTCTTCAGGTCTGCGACCCGGTGTAACCTTCAGGATGTCTTTGCTGGCGGTTAACGGAGAGGCAGACAGACAAAATGAGCAATTACTATAAAATAATGAATGGGTCATACCTTGTAGGACTTGACTATTGCCACTCAATAGAGGTCTGAGTGGAGAAACTTGGCCGTTACGTCGATCTTGGTGTCTCTGACAATCAGTTTGAGCATAGCTGGGGTCAGCCGATACAGGTAAATAAATAAACTGAATGAATACATGAATGAATCAATGTGTGTGTGTCAGAGAGATAGAGAGAAAGAGAGAGGGGGAGAGAGAGAAATAGCTCTTGTGCGTTTTGGCAAACAGGGAAAGGATATTTACGAAAGGAAATGCACAGGATCACAAATGAATACCAGCCAAGTGAATTATTTAGATCAAACCCCATTATTAAATGCCGCATTATTAAATGAGTCAAGACTCATTAGAATTTCTTTTCGATTTACCTAAAAGTTTATCAATAAAACGCCTTGACTTTAGGGTCAAGGAGGGTTAAGCTGTAAGTCCATAACCGCGTGGAGTAGCTCGCTCCTAAACTTTGACCCAGCAGATGAATAATCCTTATAAATATTGATATATAGACAGATATTTAAGAAGTCACAGAAAGTGTACTATCAGCAATATTTATGTATACTTAAGAAATATATCACAAACATATTTATAGTTGGCCAAAAATGCATACATGGAGTAATTATTATTGCTCTTGGTTGTCTAAATGTCAAACATTTAAAAATCTTTATCCATGATATTCTTATCTCTGTGGATTTTACTCAAGCGAGTTGTATCGTTGGGCAAAGAAATGACCGTTGATGGTTTCAGCGCTGGAGGCTGTTTGCAGAACAAAGATTTGAGCTCCTTTCGAAATCTGGAGCCGGTGAGACAGTACAGGTAGAAGAAGATGGCACTGTTGGTTTACCACATCAGTTGAAACACGGCATAAATGAAACTAGCTGTGAACATGGATGTTATACTGTTATAATCAATTACGTAAGGAAAAACGATGAGGTAAATGCTCAATGGCAAGGACAGAAGGAGGAACACCATCGACACGGTGATGAGAGTGAGGGTGAGTGACGAGGCCTTTTTCTGGCGACTGTTGACCTGGTCACAACCTCCGGCGGTCATCACACGGGCCACGTGTACAGACTGAATCACCTTCCACACTAACACACTGTTACCCACGATTAAGATAGTAAAAGGAATAGCTGAGGAAAGGACGAGATCAATCCAAGGATAGATTAGCATGGAGTAATTGTTTACCTCTTCATTCGTATAGGCATACAAATCATTAGTGAAATTAGCCCCGTTTGCCAGTTCAGTTATAACCAGCCTATGTGCATTTAGTGCGAAAGGTACAAGTACAATAGTCAATATGACTAGTTCAACTTTTCGCTTTGTGCACAATAGACTTGTGTTATGAGGCCACACAACGGACATTACTCTCTGCATCGTCATGGCAACAATAAGCCAGGCAGAAATGATACAACTAGAATAGATAAGAAAAGGCAACAGTTTGCTTAAGATAACGTGAAGCTTTTCTAGAACAATGTCAAAGTAAAAATAGAGAAATTTTCTAAACAGCCCTGCATACAGGAGTACGAGGTCGGACACGGCCAGCGCTGTGAAGTACAAGGACATAGTGTGTGACGACTGGCCCTCGCTCATTCGCCTCATCATCACGATGGTCATCACGTTGCCGAAGGTGCCGAGTACGATGATGATAGGCGATAACACCTTCCACATCGGAACATCTGGAGCAGAGTGAAAGGTCCATTCTGAGAAAGCATTTTCTTCGGTAGCACAACAGCGTTCATCGTCGACTGTTAGGCCACTGATGGTGGTGATGAAAACAATGTCTCTGAAGTCATTAGCCATGATAGACTGCGGTGCATCTACTGTAGCGATCTGATGATGACTTCTATCTTTAGTGAAAAGGCCCTTCCTTCGTCTCTGTAAGTCGGGTTACCTTCAGGGCAGAGTTGAGGACCTAACTTCTTCGTCTCATTTTATCAATGCTTACAACAGTTCGATGAAAAATGCAATATTTCGCCGGATCAAGCAACTGAAGGAAGGCTACCTCTTTTATAGATGAAGTTTCTTAGTTAAATCGAAAAATCTCTAAAGAAATGACGAGTAGTATTTTAGTTAAATAATAATTAGTAAGTTTGTGCAATATTTTCGGTACATCGACAAAAACACAAAGTTCTTGTACGTGTGTGAGTGTGTGTGTTTAAGACAGAGTAAGTGCGTATATGTCTAAAAAAACATAAAACAAGGCCCAGGTTTATAATTTTTAATAAATATACAATTATTTTAACGATGAAGGCTTTACTTACGCATTCGACAGCTAGAAGAATTTCTTCAAATAACAATTGGATGCAGGAATTTTTTTTTGGTATGTAAAAAATAAATATACAAAAATAATGAGAGTTCCTTGTCGTAAGTATGATAGTAGTAGGTATGCTGTAGGTAATAGGCTTGGGGCAATTAAGCCCCCTTTTTCTTACCTATATTTTACGTTAATAAAATCTTAAAATCTCTAAAGAATGGACAAATAACATTTTTAAAACTAAATAGATTGTGCAATGTCTTCAGTCTATCAACAAAAGGCACAAAATTCATGTGTGTGTGTGTAAGGAAGATAGTACAACTTACTGCGCATGTACCTATATTGAAGACTAAGAAAAGGGCTTTGGTTTTTAATATTCGAGCCTTTTTTCTACAATTATTTTCGAACATAAAATGCTCTAACAACAATGTGTACATCCCTAATGTCATTATCTTAACGATGAGGGCTGTACTTATGTATTCGACATCGAGGATAGTTTATGTAAATAATAATTGGATGCAGAAATTTTTATTTTCTCTGTCAAATAACAGATAAGACAAAATAATAAGAGTTCTTTGTCGTCAGAAAGATAGTAGTAGGCATGCTGTAGGTAGTAGGCCTAGGTCAATTAGCCCTTCCTTTCCTTCTCTCTAATGACCGAGTGAACGGGAAAACATTTGTACTCCAACAACCGAAAATGAGAAGACGAAAGTAAGTAATATTTAAATTCTAATGTCTATCCTAATAAAATACATACTTGTTTGGCCCTTTATGTTTATATTTATTGTGTAAATATATTTTTGTTAATTTCTAACTTTTGATCTACTTCTCGATTTATAAATTCTCTGTTCCATACACTTAAACTCTTTCGTTTAATTTTAGTACAAGAAAATAAAATCTATATTTCTTTAAAGTCACTCCATGTAACTGTTTTGAAAATGCTCTTCAAAAAGTTTTATCACAGACAGTTGTCGTTAAGGTAGGTAAATAGAAAAAAAAATTTCAAAAATACCGGTCAAAATTTTAATCAGAGCATTCGCCCAAGCGTTATGAGTTAATATGTTTAATATGCATAAATAAACATCGATTATTGACTAAATTATTTCAGGCTTTAACTAAAAATTGCATCTGATAGTAACTGAGTGGGGTGGGATCAGGTCGATGAAATTTAATCAAAAACCATCGCGACACTAATTTCCTTAACAATAAGGGGAAGAGATTCGAAAGTGGCGAGCACGCGACGGACATGACAAATGGCGTACTTGTAGGCGGAGCTATGTAAAACAGTGACGACACAATGACGTCACTCGACCTCTCCCACCTGTTGTCTGCACTCGCCCGCTGTCTCTGCTCGGCTTTTGTCGTCTGCTCAGTCTATTTATATTCGAACCTAACCCGAACCAGAAACTAACACTAACCCCTGACCTCCAATCTTAACCCCTAAACGCTAACATTAAGCCTAACCCCTAATCCAAAACCAACCCAAAGCACTAAACCTAACTCCCGACCTAGCTCCCCTCTCAAAAATCGACCTACCCGCTCTCCCCTCTGATAAAATAACATAGACCGGCCTGTGAGGCACTGATGGCTGGTGATGAGGATGCTGACATTGATTTCGTTTCACAACCTGCAACCTGCTGTATTGATCGCATTTTGCATCAAAACAACTTGCAAATTTGATATTTTAGTCGTATTCAATTTCCATTCCACCTGTTCACTGTATTCTGTTTTCTTTGTGTTCTTATAACCGGATTAAAAAGTTTGTTTTGTTTTATATGCTATTCCCGCTGTATATCACTGTCGTAAATCTCTGCCCTCATCATCACATACACTCCCTTTCGCCTTTTAGACATATCATTTCAAATAAAACAGACACTTTGTTTTCTTTGTAGGACACAACAATAGGTTTATTACATTTACATGTTAAAACCAGATGGCGCAGTAATTCGACAAAGAACTAAACGCTTCTGATTATGAACAAA
This sequence comes from Pomacea canaliculata, assembly GCF_003073045.1. Taxonomy (NCBI): domain Eukaryota; kingdom Metazoa; phylum Mollusca; class Gastropoda; order Architaenioglossa; family Ampullariidae; genus Pomacea; species Pomacea canaliculata. The sequence goes on from NC_037597.1 coordinate 16,387,808, forward strand.
TTAGATATTGTGTGCATAAATAATGATAATATTAGCAAGAAAGAAGCAGTTTTTTATATTCTGCTTCTTCTGTGTCCATTTTAAGATTAAGGATAAGAATATGGTTTGATAATGAAAGAGAACAAAATGAAGAATAATCAGGGATAGCAAAAGAGCCAGATGGGGGACGTTGGGATGAAGCCAAGTTTCAGTAAAGCAAAACACTGCGCAATGTCTAGTCTCGATGACATTTAAATAGAAGGAAGAGCTTAAGTTTCTTTTTCCCGAGAGACCGTACATTCGGAAAAATCCTAGCAGGCAGTGGAGGTCGGGTGCAACGACTGCGATAGCAGACGACCTCTCTTGCGCTTCAACGTGTAGCCAAAGGCGATCGTGGAAGATTATTAGGTGATATAGACCAAAGTAGAAAGTCCACAGTAGCCCTGACAAGCAATATATCATCACAACTGCACATTAAGTCCTCTCAAACAGCAAAACAGAAAGTATAAGCATAATTAGCAGACCTATCATCATGTCCCCATGTTAGCTCGGCGCCATCTTTAACAAATGTCGATTCTTTTGATGAGGATTGAAAACCTTTACAATTTTGAAAGAAAATCAGGCTTTCAAATCACTTTAAAGCAAATTAAACAATAAATACTTTCAGCATCGGAAGGCTGCAAATAAAGACAAGTCTTTTCTCTGGCATCATATTTCGTAGATATTGGTCTAGCTGGTGTTCAAAGCTTGTATGGCTCGAGTTATTATTCGAGTTCGCGCTTTATTCCTGGTTGTCGAAGACTTATTTTAAGTGAAAGGCGGCGAAAGAAAAGAAATTTTTTTAGTTAAGATTAGAGCAAATGGACTAAAGAGATAAGTAGCTTTTAATGAGCTTGAAAAAGCAACCCATCTCCAAGCGATGTTATATTATTACTGATCTGTGCGATTTCCTAATGGTCTAAGAATTTAATGTGTAAAATATCAAAGCCGACAGTGGAATATTTGGAGGCTTACACCACATCCACTACCTAGAAACAAAAAGAAAAGGACATGGTCTGTCAAGAGTATAGTTTCTGTAGTTGGAGAGCGAAAATAAGGTAACTAAAAAATCGTATCAGTAAAAGTTTTTATGACTACTTCCCTGAGTTTTTCTCTGGAGCACGGTACGAAGCTCAGGATGTCTTTAACTGACAAAAAATCAACGCTAGCACCTATTAAACATGCGCAGTGCCTCGAATATTACGCGTACAAAGCAATTACTTTAACATACTGATGTTTGTGAGGCATTTGAATGGCGGCAGTAACTGAAAGGCAAAGGTACGAATGTATAGATATCTAGTCTGCCATCATTTATGCAGAGTGAATCTTAGAATAAATGATGCTTCACAATATTATGGTATATAGTTTTCTTAACCTTCTCAACTGAATCTCGAAGTCAATCAATCAATAAATCAATCAATAAATCAATCAATCAATCAATCAATGCTAAAACTAGAATGTGGTGTCAAAGTGATTTTATTGCATATCTAGTTGATGTAGGTAATTATTTTGTTACTGTTCTCACGTGTTTTCCTGACCCTTTGATATATTCTCCACTACATTAGAGTCTATACCAACCTGCTAGCAGCGTATACAAACCCTTCAAATCTCTTCGTACTATCCTGTCTGCTGCTTCATACATGTAAAGTACTTCTATTGTGTTAATGCAGTCTTTGTGCCAGTAGTCTATGTATGCAAAGAATGAGCAGTCACGTGTCCTGCTGTCAACTTTGTCACCGTCACTGTGAGGCTCCTAACACTTGACAGGGTTGACATGGTTGACTGCCATGTACAGTTTGTCATTAGGTTCTTTATGGTTAATACTTATTGAAAATGTGATTTATTAACATAAATTTTGTTCCTATGAAAGTGTTCATATTTTAGTGCTTGAAAGAAAAACAAGACACGGAGAGCGAGTGGACAAAAAAGGAAGGATGGATAACAATGCAAACAAGCTCCTTAAGAAATACAGTGGTGACATGAAAGACGATAGGAATGGGAGGTAAACTTAAATTAAAGACATAGTTCTCTACAGGTACCTGTCGGCAGAACAAACTAATCAAATAAAAAAAATATTTCGAGGGTGCATTAGTGCCGTACCTGTAAAACTGGATATAAAGTGCATGTTGTTTTGATACACTGTAAGCTTGTCTGTCCGTTCGTCGTCTGTCATGCATGAGTGAACAGCTTATCTCATAGTCTGGAGGCCAGCTTTGAAACAGACTTTCATTTTTCCGCACTTCAACTTCTCCGAGAACTTCATAAACATCGCTAATATATTTGCTTATATTGACGACAGGTTGGTAAACAAAACATCTCTAGGACTTATCAAAAAGGCCATCGTTGTAACCAAAGCCTTGTCAGTAATTTCTCCTGGGTAATATCATTAGAATACGAGGCGTAAACTCTACCTACTTGTTGAAACTAATTTTCTATATATCACAAATGTTAAAATCGCAAAAAACCAGAAAATGGTTTAGGAGTTTCGTTCTTTCTTAGTTTTTTCGCTGGAGACAAGAACAAAACACGAATACAATAAGACTTTCACTACAAGTACCGCTTTGTATCCGATGTTGGAACGGTACAAATCTAATTTGTTTAAACAAAAACAGGTATCTTTACACAATTCGCTCGCTCGTCAGATTGGCACTAATGGGTGTGCGGTTTGAAAATGCCGAGAGGTCCACAGTATCATCAACTATTACATTTTATTTCTACTGGATCATGTAGTTCATACCTGAGCATGCGCAGGCCAATAGTAGGTGTCCACTACGTCCTGCAGCTTTCTGCCGAAGTCTTTGATGAAGAAATGAACAAACCTGTCATGTTGGTCTTTATCTCTTTCTCTAGTTTGATACATTAAAACATTCGTTAACATACGTAGAGATTAATGCATAGGACAGTTTACATTTTAAAATTAAGCGCGTATGTGGATATTAACAAATTTCTCAGTGTGCAGTAACTACCAGACTTTGTTAGAAATTAATCACACTCTAGTCTCAGCTGACTTAAATAATTGTTAATTGCAATAACTTCTGCGAGATTCGTATTGACAAGTCCTGCATGATTGTGTAGTCAACTTGCCTCCACTAAACCAAGTAGATATGCACATATAGTCACTTCTTTTATATTTTCCGATGTCTTTTTTCATTTTTGTCCTTTAAAAAATGTGGAAATGTATCAGTTTACAGCGAAGACTAAAACAAGACTTTTCTTACAATCAACGTAGTCGTCATCCCTGCTATTAAAGAAACATTTCAGATTGTTTCACTGTCAGTAAATATCAACAACACGTCACATTATTGCTTGTGTCAAGATTTTAAGAATGTTTGTTCATAAACTACTTTTGAACGTTTCCCTAGCGTAAACAAATACATGTTTTCACAATATTTAAAGCTATTTTTTTTACAGAAACTCTGACCTTAATGGACTGACAACTACTGTTTATCTTACCCGTTCGCTTTCTTGCATTGATTAGTTAATTAAAGGTAGAAATAGTAATTAATCAGTTATCCTTAAAAGAAGCTGACCTTAAGTAATGTTTTCATTGAGTTTACGTCCCAGAAGTCACAAAGATGTCGCTACTTGCAAAATACTGTTGGTCTTTAGTTTACTATAAAAGGCTCTATAATAAATTAGTGTCTTTTAGAAAGAGTGGAATATGTTGTCCCAGCCTAGCCCTGGCTAGCCCCGTCATATCACTGGTTGGTCTTGTGTCATAACAACAATTTGGCAGCAAAAGGAAAATTTAAAGGATTACTATTATCGACACGAGTCAGGTTTCTCAAACAGCAGAGCGGGGGAAACAGGAAAGATGAGAAATAAAATCTTTATTGTTGGAAGTACATAAAATAGAATTTTCTGCATTACCTAAGCTAGTCGTTCCCTGAACTTTTCTGTAGTTGTGACGTGTCCTTTCACCTGTTGCTGCACCCTTACAGACACACATGATGCTGGACATCGGGGTGCTTACGTACCGTTGATGAGCTGGCATCTCGTGCACTGGACATGACATGACAACTGTCAATATTCGACTTTTTCTTTACTAAAGTTCACAATGCTTCCGCAGTTGTTTCTTCAATGGAACATCAAACCATCCCTCACGCCATTCATCTTAGTGACCAACAGAGAGGATGACGTCAAAGGTGAAATGACGTCAAACCTAAATGACGCTTATCGCAATGCACGTGACACACCCTCTTCCCCAGTCTTCCGAAGAAGAGTTCGCTGAAACGTTTCTGTGACAACACGTTCTCATTATTAGCGTTCTACGTCACGTATTAGCGGCACTAAAGGTGTTTCATGATGTAATGTTTATTTGACGATCATTACTACAACGTTTTCATAACATTGCAGTACTCAATATTTGTTTCACACACATGATTGCAATATTAATACAAATATTTTTAAGTCTGAACTTTTCTACAACCATGTTAACACTTTTAAGCTGTTAATTAATAACCGTTTAGCGTGCTGTATTGGGTGGTAAATCTCATTTATGGAAGAAATTTAGAGTCAGTTGGAGAAAGTCGCTCGGGGTACGAGATATCCCAGGTATCAGGGTAACATACAAATATATATATGAAGAGTGGTAAGAGATAAACGCGAACATCGGGACCAAGGAACTTTCGGCGTAGGTTACAATGATGATGTAATTCTTGCCACCTACTTTGACATCTGCTGCAGAAGACACTTACATACACCGTTGACGTCAGTCTCTTAAAACCTCGCCACACAGCTCACTACACCGTTCCTATTATTATTCCAAACAAAAGGCTGAACAACATGTAATTTAATATAAGACAAGACACAAATTATTAACTTGCAAATCATGAAAAGTACAAACACACACACACAGACATAATACTCATAGCAAGCTATACTTTATATTATGTAGCAATTTTTCTATTCTGTAGTGCAGCGTTATTTCCTCTTCTAGACGGTCTTTGAGTAGCAGCAGGCAGCTAAGGATGGATGATCTTTGGAAAATGAGTAATAAGGGGTTAGAGGACTGGGTGAAGGAGGAGGAGTTAAGAAAGAGGTGTTGTTTAGCGGGTGGCGGCTTGTTTGCACTCAGCGACACTTGTCACGTGATGAAGCCCTCGACAGGTTTCCCGGAGAGCGCAGTGGTTGTGCAGCAACATTTACTGAACTGGATGCAGCTGACAGTTTGTAGCTGTTACACTCGATGCTGTCAAAGCAATCACTTGAAAAACCAAAGGAAAGTCTACAGTGTTTACAGTTAATTCATATTAGTGTAATTAAAATGATCTTGGAATCAACGCCCATAATTATTAAGTTTCGTCTCTATAATAAAGACCTGTAGGGTTGGCAATGCTGTTGAACCGAGAGGAGTAGGTACTTGAGATGGGCGGAGAATGAGCACGACACCTCTTGTATACTTTACACTCAACTATTTCTGCATCCAATTACGACATGTACGTACACGCAATACACTTACACTACATACTACACTTACACAGTACACATTAGACGATATACTTGCACTACACATAATACACACTACGTGCAATACACACTACACTTACAATACCGAATGACATTACACTACATTGCTCATTATCGTTTTATCCACCATAACAATATAAAATCTGTTTGAGTATTTAACAGTATAAATAAACACAGTACTCACAAGTACATGAACGTGTAGAATACAGGATTAGAGTAACATACGGGATCTGGCAGCTAGAGCAGCGGCCCTCCTACTACACACACCCCTTGACCCCTTGACCTCATTTCGCCTGCGAAATCGTCTTTAGGAGGGAGCACTTTCCCTGCTAAACACAACTGAGCGAGCTCTGACTCCTGAGCGCACATCTGTAAGCAACACAATGTCATTTAGTGTGTAATATATGCAAATTTGTGTAAGTTGAATGCTTTAGTTATTTCTAGATCGATCTTAAATATCAATAAACCACGCTTGACGTGTTATCTACAACTACTACTAGTAGAGTGAATTTAAATAAGGCCACATCCCGGCTCCATGGAGACGCCCTTTAGGCAACACAACACGACAAAAATTACAATTAATGTTTTGCCTATTCAAAAACGTAATATTAAATAAAACCCAACTATTGCACCTATCAGAACCAATAAAGTCTGTTTACATGCTCAGCAAGGATATGGAAAGACTTTGTACATGTTCCAACTTTTCTAACAAAGTCTTCACTAGCTAAAGAAGAATCCAACTTTCAATTTTCATCACTTTCATTTCAGTCTTGGACATTTCCTAATCACCTGACACTGACGTGGCTCTGTTTTGTCAATTGTTGTTTTCAATAAAAAAAATGCCCTTACTTACTGAACATGGAAAGTGTAGTGTATCGGTTTTTCGTAAAGAGATTTTACTGACAGTTGGTGAGGCCGGATGGTGGAATGTAGAGCATTATCGAACTTAGCTCTGTATCTTCCTATTTTTTTCTACTCCAATTAGCAGGAGGGAGGGAAAACTTTCAGGTCGTGATCAGCGATAAAGTATTTACTGCCCACTGGAGGAATGCTGGAAGTCATTGTATCCCCACTACCCCCTCGTACCCTCTACCCGCTTGTCAGGCCTGTTCATAGTCTCACCTTCCCTCCATAATCAAGGTAATGTCTTGTACAGTGTCACTATAACATTTAAATGCTCTCATTTCTGCTTGGGATATTTTCCTTTAGGTGCGCAAAGGGTGGCCTATTATTTCTAGGTATGCTGCATTTTTGAAGACACAAACCTCTAATTATATTTATTAAAATCGTTATTCTACAGGTAGAGACAATCTCGCATCGAGCGGATAATTAGAGACTATGTGTTTATTCTCTACTTACTCATTGGCATTTTGACTTTTACTTTAGCACCGGGACGGCTGTACAGGATGTATGATATTTTTTCTCTAATATACTCGAAAAAAGTTTAAAGATCAAGATCATTTTTAAAAGATTAACATACACACACATGATATATGTATTCACATATGCACACATTGTACATTTTTTTGATAAACAGAGTAGTTTTTATAATTTAAGCTTTCTGTTTTGTCCTTTTCTGCTATTTTTTATAATGGCACTTGATCTATAAAAGACGTTGATTTGCTTCATTTACCAAATTCAGCTAGAGACTATATTCAATTCTGTCAGGTAGTAATGTAAGTAGAAACATCACCTAGACAAAGGAACACATGGACCCTCGTCACCTGACTTTATCGCACTTCACGAGTAAGCAGGACATTCACACCAAGACGAAGACATCCCAGACCTTCCACAGTCCACGTGTCTCATCATGGCCAATGGAGTGACAGACATTGTCGTCACCAACAACACTGCAGCGGACGACAGACATTGTTGTTCTTCTCCAGACTATAACGCTTTAGAAAGATTTCTTCTCTCTTCTCCACATTTACCGATGTGGAGGTTTATCCCGCCTGCCATCGTGTCGTTTGGCACTTTTGGTAATGTGATGACGATGGTGATCATGAGGCGAATGAGCGAGGGCCAGTCATTGGACACTATGTCCTTGTACTTCACAGCCCTTGCCCTGTCAGACCTCGTCCTTCTGTACACAGGTCTGCTTCCCCTGTGGGTGTATGCTTACTTCCGAATACGAATGAAATCTCTTCATGTTTTCTTTTGCAAAACTATTTCGTTTCTAGGGTACTCAAGTGGGACGATCTCAGCCTGGCTTATCGTTTCCATGACGATGCAGAGAGTGATGTCGATTGTGTGGCCTCACCACAAGAACCTATCTTGCACAAAGAGAAAAGTTGGACTAGTCATGGCTGTTATTGTAGCTGTACCTTTTGCATTAAATGGACATAGATTAATTTGCTACGAACTAATGACCAAGCTCAATGAATATAATTATGAACTGTGTTACAGTCCCAGTGCTGAGGTAGGTTATTATGAAGATATGATATTTCCTTGGATCGATCTAGCAGTGTCTTCAATTATTCCATTTATTATTTTAATCGTGGGTAACAGTGTGTTAGTGTGGAAGGTGATTCAGTCTGTACACGTGGCCCGTGTGATGACCGCCGGAGGTTGTGACCAGGTCAACAGTCGCCAGAAAAAGGCCTCGTCACTCACCCTCACTCTCATCACCGTGTCGATGGTCTTCCTCCTTCTCTCCATGCCTGTGTGCGTTTATCTCGTCGTTCAGCCTTACGTCAACACCGACACGATGATTCCCTTGGCGAGCCTTCGATTGGCGTACGCTGTGTGCACCTTGGCTTTCTACCTGAACAGCGCCATCAATTTCTACCTGTACTGTCTCACCGGCTCCAGATTTAGAAATGAAGTAAAGTCTTTGTTCTACAGACGATCTCTAATGGTGAAAAAGTCAACAGCTGTCTTCAACATTAAAAATGACTCAAGCCTTTACAGTAAATCCCACAGCAAAAATAATCAACGGGACAGCGATTTTTGATTAATTTTAATGATATATATATATATATGATGTTTCGTTGCGTTTACTGGCTTACTTATTTTTTATATATTGCTGTCTTCTTATGTCGGAAAATTATTAATAATAATTTTAATTATGTAACCCTCCGAGGTCAGGTACTCCTACACTAGCTAGGTCAAAGATTGGAAGACGGTTGGTTGTTGCTGAACCATCGTTATGATACTAAACTGGTGCAGTACTACTTTCAGTTACCCCTGGGGTTCAAAAGAATTGTGTTGTACAACATCACTACTACAATATTACTACTACACTACCACTAATAAACAATCACTACTTTCAATAAAAGAGAACAATTGAGGCAATATGTGCAAAACTATCGAATATTTGCAGAAAATGACATGAACAGTAAAGTACCTACAAGTAAGCTAATTTGAATATTAAATTTACATGCTTGATGAATGTTGTCCTCAATGAACTGTCAGTTGAAATAAGGAATTATTTGGTGTAGTACAATATTCCATTTAATCTTGCATGCCAAATTCATATTCCGCAGGTACTCGAACATGAGTCACCAGGTAGTAATTTCCCTGAAAACTTGTTTAAAAAATAGGCACACCTGACATTATTCTTCACGGAGCAAATGACGAGGACTTCAAAACTAGCAGGTAACCTCAAGCTTTTTCTAGAGTGTGATTAATGTATAACAGTGTGTGGTATTTACTGTACACCTTACAGTGAGTAGCATCCCAATCCCAAACGTATTTAATTATGAAAAGGAACTGTATAAATCTTGTTGTCTGTTTACACATGAACTAAAACGCCTTTGTCTGTGAGAAAACACTGAAAGTGTAGTCCTTCAATAAAGACATTGTAAGTGTGCACACGTAGGAGGTGACTGCGCATGCTCAGGGTTTAACTTTTTTATATTATGTATCATAAATAGCCGTTAATTATATTTGGACCACTTCGCGTTGTCACGACGCACACACTCTAGTGCCAAACACACGCACACACGAATACACAAAGACACGAACACAGAGATATATTGTTACTTGTATATGTGAGTTTACACAAAACTGTTACCATAGCATCTTACTAAATATGTGTAGTGAAAATATTAGTGTATTGTTTTCTTTGAAATCTGTCAAGGGATCAGTATGGCAGGACAGCCACAAAAAGAGAAATTCAATGAAGAAAACAACAACAACAACAAAAGCGTTTGTTAGAGTACTTTGCCCATCTAGGACCTCAAAGTTCGTTGATATACTGACACATATTGAGACCAAGTAACAGCTGGCGCCTTGTGTTACAATAATATTAAACATGATAAATCAGAGTTAATAGCACTGAAGAGGGTTTGATTACAACGACCAAGAGATATCTCTGACTCAGTGCCAGGCTGTGGGTTTTTCACTGCCTCTTTAACATCGATACGATCAGAATACAAGATTCCTTTGTCATCAGGTCAAATGTAGGATTGATATCTTGCATCGACCCTAATATACGAATTGTTTTCCCCCCTGTGTAATCAACAAAACAAATATTGAAGCAGTATATATGAAGTGGATGGAGGAGGTGGAGTGTGGTGAGGTCCAAGACTGCGCCTCAACGGGATGCTCCAGGCTAGTGGTCCTTATGTAGTATCCATCCACCGATGCATGATAAGCACATTACATACAATACGACAACAACACACCATCAAAAGTATAAATGTAATATTTAGCGTCACGGTGATATGAAGGTGTGGGTGTGTGACTGGATGTTGAGCGACGTCCACGACACGCACCCGACATACCCCACCAACCGCTTGTTGTCTACACAACTCACGACCTCAGTCAAGTATTAATCTTCCAACGGTGACAGCCAGGCACATGGTTGTTTAATTTTGTCCTGAGGGGATTATTGACATATTACTGTCACAGAAGCTGCATAAATTATGAAGACAAAGAATTCAAAAGATCAAAGGGTATAAGCTACTCCACTGCCTTGTGTCTATCCAAAACCGTAAGCATTAAAACTTTCAGCCAGTAAGTAAATCACAACAATTAATAAATGAATGCAAATGTATAATATTAATTATTATAATTATAGGCATTATTAACTTATGTGCACACCTCTCTTTAAGAAGTTATCTATCAAGCCGGGAGTTTTACTACAAATGTAATAATGTTTAGTGTCGTTTATTGTGACACTGTATGGTATTTAGTTTGGACAACTGTTGCAATACTAGGTACCGATACTTTAACATACATTCCTACCTTTGCTCTTCAGTTATGACTGACAAAGAAAATGAGTCAATGTATGTAATAGGGTATTTGTTATGTACGTGTGATTTTGGGGCATAATGTTTGAGCATAGTGCATGAGGGTATTTTTTTTGCACGCAGTATGCGAGTACTGATATCGGATTTTGCTTGTGTTAACCTGTGGTTAAGCTATTGTCAAGCTGCTTCTGCAATACTTTAAAAGTTTCATTGTGGTGCCAGAATTCAGAAGAATGTCAAAACAAGCCGGAACTACTTCCTTTTATCTTTAAAAGATATCCTTGCGCCTCATAGCCTAGTGCAAATTGTCATTACAGTATTGATTCAGAACTTCATTTGGCTTAATATAGGCGTTTACAAGTTAATTAGTATTTGAATTTTTTTAATTTCTTTTATTTTTTAGACACATGAAATAAGTTTTGAAATTACTATTCAGGAGAAGCACTGACAACTCCGTTCCCCTCTTCCAATCCCCCTCCCACATGCACACTGTTGCTTTTATTAGTGTCACACATTCTTCCGAAATTTAGTTTTGGACTATAACAAAACGACCTAGAAAAATAATATATCAAAGTGGCAAAGGATTTTTTTTCCATTTTATAGAAAGCTACACACAGGTTTCACCTGATGACTGTTGTCATGCGAACTGTGGACAAAGCTGACGAAGATCATCGTAAAACTGAATCGTGAACTAAAATAATTAATAGTCAGACTTAACCTGTTCTGTGACAGCCAGATGTGATATATATTTAATTATCAGACCACTGTACACTGGATGAGTATATGTGCTGTGTAATCGTGCTGGCTAGGTACATTGTGATGAGAGGGGGTGGTCAGTACGGAGTCGCCTTTCGTATTCATAATAATTAATAATAGAAGTTAATAGCATTAATTACAGTTCTGTGAACGTTTTCGCCCGTTTATATGAACCATCATATGAAGTTTTCTTTGCTTTCGCCAAGTAATAAGTCTTCCCCTTTTCTTACCAGCAGCAAAGCTCTGTTGTATACTAGCAGTAGGTATGGCCAGGACAGACTGTCCAATCTCACGCAGACTACACGATGAACATAAGTAGTACACGGAAACAGAAGTAACATTTGAAAAATAAATTTTTTAAATGTTAATATGCAATGACAGAAGGCTGTCGATTTGCTAGAAAGCACCATGCAAGAGAAAAAAGTCCGTTGTCAGAATCAAATGTACTTGGTTTGGGCTTTGTTTTTAAATATCTGAATAATTTTTATGGAATATGACGGTTTTCAATTTTTATCGAGTAAAGCCTTTGTAGATCATTACTGATGTTTGATCGCCAATATTCTTATTAGAATGCAGATAACACTATCTTTTTTTAAATTTGCAAGAACTTGACATGATGCACTCAGTTCTTTGTCGTTTTATTGCAACATACGATATTTTCATGCAAATGTGAAAATAAATATTGCGCTCACAAAAGAAAATGCTTCTGTTGAATTATTTAAAATTCTGTTTTAAAATACAATGTGGAAATGATGAAGTTGATGATTTACTTTATTAGGTATAGAATATTTTATTTAGTGCAGGTACAAATTGACATATGCATGCGCTTCTTCATAAACTGCGATGAGGTTTGGTGAGACGAGGCATCATAAGAACATCCTCTGATCTTAATTTATCACAGTGGACTTTTAAGGAAGGGTTAAATCTGTCAGGTACTTCACTAAGTCTTCTGTAAACATACGGCAAATAACGCAAATGTTTTTGTAACATATCTTGTATCCATGTTTGAACAAGAACTGATCCTTCAAACGTTACTGTCTGTTTAAACTGACGGGAGAAAAGCTACAACCACGATTCCAGATGAATGGAGAACACAAAGTGTCTAGCAAGGAACGTACTAGAAAAACCAAAGATTGACATAAAAAACTCTCGTGACCCCTCACCATACATGTTAGTGTGCTAGTTCTTACATTCAGCATCATTTTCATCAATCTTAGTTTCATTCTGTCACAAAAGTCAACAGATTTGAAAGCCCAGATTCAACTTCCATACAGCAAGATAGTTTGTACAATGATCAAACATGACAATTTGAATATTAAAGAACAGGTCAAGTTTTATTTCTTAATGAGAACATAGCTTTATTTGCAAGTGCAAAAATCATTTTCGAGTTTATTATTATAATAACAACTGTTCATATGGACTAGAGTGGTCTAGAGGTACCGCGTCAAAGCAGCAGGACGGACACAGGCAGTGGAAGGCGTAAAGGTCAGAGGTCAAATACCCATCATAACACCCCTAGGCACAGGAGGCACAGCCAACTACATGGCTACATCATTTTCTTTCTTTCAAAGTCTTAAGCCTTGGGCTCAATGGTTGCATGAAATTGTTAGCCAGTGTTTTCTTGTAATTTCTTCTTAATCGTTGGTCCACAAAGAGTGCAACCTGATTCGACTATGATGCTCCGAAATAAAATTGTATTTCCTACTACTACAACAGCAAAAGCGCATGGGCAATCACAGACTTGCACAAATTATTATTATAGTGTGTTCGCGTGCGTGCTTGGCAAGAGCGGACGAGCGTCAGGAGCAGAAAAAAACAACAATAAAATTAAAGCTTACATAGGACGCTTTTGGTCATTTGTCAACATGCACAGTGATCTTAGGACCCCTGATTATTAAATATATTTAAAAAAGCTGTGTAGATGTTAATTTAAGAGAAATCTGGAGAGAAAAAGCTGCCCTTGTTATTTATTTATTACTTTTTTGTGTAAAAGCTTCTGAAAAGGGTTGTGCTGTCGGTCCCAAAGGTAAACGTTCACAGGGTCATCCACAAAACAAAGATTTTACCTCAGTTCTGAATTTAGAGCCGGTCAGGCAGTACAGGTAAAAGTTCACGGCGCTGTTACTGTACCAAGCTAAGTTGCTCGCGGTAAATAGAAACACGGACATCATACTGTGGACATTTAAGTAAGGTTTAAAAATGAAGAAAATGCACACGGGGAGAGAGAGAAGGAGGAACACCATCGACACGGTGATGAGAGTGAGGGTGAGTGACGAGGCCTTTTTCTGGCGACTGTTGACCTGGTCACAACCTCCGGCGGTCATCACACGGGCCACGTGTACAGACTGAATCACCTTCCACACTAACACACTGTTACCCACGATTAGGGTAGTGAATGGAATAATGGACGACAGAGCTAGATCAATCCATGGATATACCAAAGTGTCAAAACTGATTTCTTCCTTCTTAGTAATGACACAAAGTTTAGAAGCTGATTTAGAATTGGTAATCAAATCATATGAAATAATTTTATAAGCATTTAATGCAATCGGTACAAATAACACCGTAGTTATAACTAGTCCAACCTTTCTATTTGTGCAGGATAGGCTCTTGTGATGTGGCCACACAACCGACATCACTCTTTGCATCGTCATGGCAACGACAAGCCAGGCTGAGATCATGCAACTCGAGTAAACCAGAAATGGAAGAAGTTTGCAAAATAAAATATGAACTGTTTGGACATCAATGTGGAAATAAAATCTCAGCCAGTTTCTAAGTAACCCTGAATACAGGATGACGAGGTCAGACACGGCCAGCGCTTTGAAGTACAAGGACATAGTGTGTGACGACTGGCCCTCGCTCATTCGCCTCATCATCACGATGGTCATCACGTTGCCGAAGGTGCCGAGCACGATGATGACAGGCGGGAATAGCATCCACACCGCAATATGTGGACCAGAGACAGGAATCCATCCAAAAACGTCGTACTCTTCAAACGAACAACAGTCATCTGCTACAAAGTCACTGGCAGTGGTGTTGACAACAATTAGTTTCCTGTTATTAGTCATGTTTACAGAGACAACTGATGCCTGCGTCTGTCAGCGCGAGAAAAGCTGGAGCCATGGAACCAACTTCTTCCTGAAATCACTGAACCTTAATAATCAGGTGCCTGACACTACGGGTACTGCAAATGCTCTGGATCCTTCGAATAAAGAATGTAGGCGGTTTTTATAGACCATGTCGTTAATAAAATGGGAAAATTCTTAAAAAAAATAATAGAATTAAATAGAATAAAAATTATAACGCACATTTAGGCAATGTACAAACGGTGCGACATATTTATGTGTATGTGTGTGTGTGTGTGCATTTTTTAAGATGACACAAATTACAAAAATACTGCCTTTCGTCTGTTGTCTCCGCTCTCGTCTGTCCTTAACCACCATTAAATGTGTTTACCGGCGCTGAATTGTTTACGTGTGTTTCTTCTACAAACATGCACAACAGCCCTGAACAGCTCTCAACGTTGGTACGTTAATGGTGATTAAATAAATCGCACTTTGTCTGCTTGAACAGAAAATTTCTAATAATTAGTATCATGATATTTGTTGTCAGTAAAACAGTAGGCGTGAGAAAAGTGACCCACCCTTTCTACAAGTAGATAGTTTTAAGAAAATTATAGATAAAATAAATATAACTGTTCACAAAATTATCCTCAAATAAAAAAGAAATGGCAACGGATTGTTAGTAAAGGTCACAATACGAGTAAGTTGCTTTAAATCAAATACAACTAAATTAAAGATAATTATCACTGTGGTATTAATAACCATGTCTTCAGTGGCTTTGAATGAATGTGAAAGAAGTAGTGCATCGTAATATGGAAGAAAAATGGAAGTTACAGGTAATATGAGACACTGAATTGAAGAAAAGAGGTTTACATTAAAATACCACGTACACGTAAAATAAAACCAGAAACACCCTTGAAACAGCGAACATATCGGCTTTTGTTTGTTCTTCTAGTAAAATTTACATGACAGGTTGAGCTGCTCAGTAAGTTCGCCGCTTACTTACTTACTAAGCAACCCACGTGACCTGTCGAGGGCATTGACTTTAAGCGCTGCAGTGAGTAAAACACAAACACACCAAGAGAAATTGTGTTTCCCCTTTTCCTCCGCCTTTGTTGTTGCATAGACAGCTACTTACAGCTCCTGTTTACAGCCCATATTTCAGTCAAGAGTGTGAGAGGTGTTTTTTTAAATAATGGTTACTGACTAATTAAGATGAGATGGATGACATCTTGAAATTACTTTCAATTAGTTTTCTTGTAAATTATTTACGAAAAGTATGCATTGAAACTCCTTGTTTGATTCGCATAAGAAATGTAAGCCAGAGACCGGGGTACCCGGGGTGGGTGAAGGGGGTGTGAGGAAGGTGAGTAGGGATCTACCCAGTAGTCGTCACGGTTAGCGACGTCCAGGGATGGGAAGAAAGATGATGCTATGGAGGTCCAGCGATGGGAGGAGAGACCGAGACCTACAAAATTTCCTCCGATAGAGAATGGAAGGTAAGAAGAATCTCTGTCATCTAACTTTTGTCATCTACATTGGATGACAGGTAGGTAACTGACGTCGACGGATTCGCGACGTTGAGGAAAAGGGTGGAAACTGAACGAACTATGTAACTGTGAAATAGGTTTGTTGAATCGCTCACTTTCAAACACTCTGTGAAATTTTGTTATTGCTTTTTGAACATCAACACAGGAACGACAAATAACACTTGTAATATTCTATCCACTTGTGTGAAAAGTTTGGTTAATGATTTGTTATCACCAGAAAACACACATTGACTTTAACAATAGTCTAAAAGTGTAGAATTTTTTAAATTACAGAACTGTCAGGTTTATTTTTCTGAAAATATCTCTCACGCGCTGGGATGTGCCTTCTAAACAGGATGGTCTCCTCTGACCATCGCCGACATCACTGAACCTGATCGGTGTTCAGCTTTCGACAAAATGTCGTCAATGCTGTTCCATGAAAATAATCTTAGTAAATTTACACATTTATTTGAGAAACAGCTGATGACATCTCTGTCAGGCTTACAGTTCATCCTTAGCAGTCAGGACCAGTGGCTGGCCGTCTGCTATGATCATAAATACTACATTAGGAGGTTGTTAACATTTTATCACCAAATGCTGCAGTTGTCCAGTTTCTTGAGAAGACATCGGGAAGAAATTATTTTTTTTTCAGTGGTCACGGGCAGATGATAGTGTACAGGTAGAATCATGCTTTGTATTCCGTTGGGACTTTGATGTTCTGCCAATCATCAATGATGAGAGAATCTGACAGGTTCCAGATATTACAGCCATTGCTGACATCTATAAAAGAATTAGCTATATGTGATATGTGAATGGATGTTTGTTTTCTGTCTGAGATTGTGCTGCTGATGTTGATTTAAATGCATACATAAAATATCACACGTGTTCTGATGTCAGACTAAAGTGGTGTGGAGAAAAATGACCTGCATGTCCTGAAAAAGTGGTTAGTGCTACCATAGGGATGTACTTAGCTGTTGGTGTATGAAGTTTCCAAAAATGTATCATCAGTTTGGAGCAATACTTTACCCGGAAATTAAACTATTAAAAATTGTGACTTTAGAATTATTTGAGCTATAGAAAAAAATTGCTACCATCGACCTCAGAATTAAAAAGACTTATTATCGCTGGTAAGCAAAGAGAGTGAAAGTGATTTGAATGTGATGTATCATTATCATTATCATTATCATTACAAAAGAACGTGCACACTCACAAACACGTTTGCACAACTAAGCATCTCAATTCTAAAATCACATAATTTCCTACTTTAGTGGTAGGAAACTAAGTAACTCATGTTGGAAGTGGTTAGAGAACTGTGCAGTACATTTACCAGCTATAAAGATATTTTATGATAAATTTTATGATCAACAGCAAATGTCTACTTAATATTGACAAGACTGAATCCATTGTAGCTGCCATGCGAAAAAATCTTGCTCGCGTGCTTTTCGTTCTCTCTGTCCCAATGATATTAACTAACACTCCTGTTTCTGACAGTACCAAAGTCTGGGTGTTGTCAACACTCTGTCAAAGATTCAGGTTGTATTTCATGCTGATGTCATACTATAATCACCTCCGACGCATTTAACTTTATTCGAAACGATTTTCCTACTGATGTCACCATTTTGAATTTATCTCGTGCTTGTTCTTGCGTCGAGTGCTGTAAATTTATTCTTGCTGACCTTCCAGAGTCTGCCATCTATGTTCTCCAGCGTCTTCAAAACAATGCCATCTGTCACATTTGGCCGAAAGTTGACAACTCACTTCATATCTACACAAAGCTGCATTCTCGTTATTCCTCTTTCATCTTTCATCCTCACTTCACAGACTTTGCATTTCTCGAACTAGAACTGTTACTCATGAACCTACGCTTTCTCCACAGAAACATCTCTTTTCTACTTACATAGAGTGTGAGCACGTGTAGAAAATGCACTGAGCAAATTATTATTATGATAAAGCCACTGTGTGTGTTTGTGTGTGTGCGTGCGTGTCTGGCAGTAGCCGGCGAGCGTTTCAGCATCAGGAAAAGACAACAATAAATGAAAGCTTACATAGGACGCTATTGGTCGTCTGTCAACATGCACAGTGGTGTCCACATCGCCACGTGTTCACTTTGTCCAGCAGTTAAAGCCGCTCACAGATTGTTCCCATCAAGGTCTTTGTAACCTTCGCCGGTCAAAGGTCATGAGAATAATTATCTCACGCTGTCATGCTCAGTGCACAGTACACACATGACTGCACGTGATGCACGTGTCTCGGAGACAGTGACCAGTGATGGTGTGAACCTTAACATCTGCAGCCTAAGGTTTGTCTGGGAGCAGCAGGATATGTGTTTGCATCATTACATGATCTATTTGAATCACAACGTTCGCTAGTTGCCCTGAGGATGCTTCCAAAACTGTAAAAACTGTTCGATTTTGATCCATAAATATGTAGGATTTTCATTTTAAGTATACAACGATGCTCTTTGGCCTTTTTCTAAAAAATAAGTTCAGGATAATCTCAGAGAACGTTTTTCTTCCTCACAGTTGTTACATAAAATCAACATTATACTCTATAACAATAAAATAACCTGAACGTTTGTCACACTATACCGTGGTTTACTGGAATGGTTTGTCAAGAATTGAAATAACCAAAATCTCGTTAAACGTGCTTAAGAAATAAATACCATAAACTACTCACGTCTTGGTCACTAAACCTAAACGATAATATATATGATATATGATAGTTAGCTAGATATATAAACTAAATGTTATCAGTGTTTTAATTAAGTTACAGGTAGAATTCTTTACGTCAGAGAAAACTTTAAAAACTGCTTCCTCAGCTATTTTCGTCGCTGTAAACATTATTGAAAAGTATCGTCTGTTCCAGAGGAAGAAGTTGTCACTTTCTATGTTGAAAGTCCTCCACAAAACAAAGATTTTACCTCATTTCTGAATTTAGAGCCGGTCAGGCAGTACAGGTAAAAGTTCACGGCGCTGTTAGTGTACCAGGCTAAGTTGCTAGTGGTAAATAGAAACACGGACATCATACTGTGGACATTTAAGTAAGGTTTGAAAATGAAGAAAATGCACACAGGCATGGAGAGAAGGAGGAAGACCAACGACACGGTGATGAGAGTGAGGGTGAGTGACGAGGCCTTTTTCTGGCGACTGTTGACCTGGTCACAACCTCCGGCGGTCATCACACGGGCCACGTGTACAGACTGAATCACCTTCCACACTAACACACTGTTACCCACGATTAGGATACTGAATGGGATAATTGAGGACAGGGTTAGATCAATCCACGGATATACCAAAGTGTCAAAACTTACTTCTTCCTTCTTAGTAATGACACAAAGTTTAGAAGTTAATTTAGAATTGTTAATCAAATCATATGAAATAATTTTATAAGCATTTAATGCAATCGGTACAGCTGACACCGTAGTTATAACTAGTCCAACCTTTCTATTTGTGCACGACAGGCTCTTGTAATGTGGCCACACGACGGACATTACTCTTTGCATCGTCATGGCAACGATAAGCCAGGCCGAGATCATGCAACTCGAGTAAACCAGAAATGGAAGAAGTTTGCAAAGTAAAATATGAACTGTTTGGACATCAATGTGGAAATAAAATCTCAGCCAGTTTCTAATCAACCCTGTATACAGGATGACGAGGTCGGACACGGCCAGCGCTGTGAAGTACAAGGACATAGTGTGTGACGACTGGCCCTCGCTCATTCGCCTCGTCATCACGATGGTCATCACGTTGCCGAAGGTGCCGAGCACGATGATGACAGGCGGGAATAGCATCCACACCGCAATATGTGGACCAGAGACAGGAATCCATCCAAAAACGTCGAACTCTTCAAACGAACAACAGTCATCTGCTACAAAGTCACTGGCAGTGGTGTTGACAACAATTTGAATCCTGTTATTAGTCATGTTTACAGAGACGACTGATGCCTGCGTCTGTCACCGCGAGAAAAACTGGAGCCATTGAATGAACCTCCTGAACTCACTGAACTTTCAATGTAAGGTGTCTGACACTACGAATAGTACAAACGCACTTTATAGAATAAATAATGTTTGCGGTTTTTATAGACCACGTCGTTCGTAAAATTGGAAAATTCTTACAAATATGAAAAGAAATAAGGAAAGTAAATTATTATAACAGTCATTTTGTTGATCGACAAAATCTCCAAAATATATATATATATGTGTGTCTGTGGATGTGTGTGTGTGTGTATGCGTATGCATGCATACGCGCGCTCTCGTATGTATGTGTGAAAATGTGACAAATAACAAAAATACTGCCTTCCGTTTGTTTTCACTGTCGATTATAAAACACCTTCAAATATGTATATTGGCTTTGATGTTTTTACATGTTTTACTTCACAACTATGCTTAAAATGCCGTTAAATGCTACCTGTACACCTGTATGACACATAGTTGCTATGTTAATGACAGTTACATTGATTGCAGACGTTCGTCTATTTTATCTGCCCTTAACAGAAAACATGTAATAATTATAAACATAATCTTTGTTGTCAGTATAACAGGCCAAGAAAAGTAGACACAAAAATAGCCATAAATATAATTGCTTGCAGAATTACCTCCAGGTAAAAATACTAGCAATACACTATAAGACAATGTCTTGATTATCTAGAGAAAGTCAAAGTACGTGTAAGTCGATTCATAATTCAACAAAACTAAATATAAAAATATTTGTATATGTGGTGTTAATCGTTATGTCCTCAGTGGCATTGCAGGAAACTGTAAGAAGTAGTTTATCAGAATGCAGAAGAAAATAGGATATGACAGGCAACAAAGTAGTGACTGTATTTCGAACAACAAATTTACATTAAAATAAAACGTTAACAAAAAATATTATTGACAGTGCGAAAAAATAAATCGGCTTTCGTTTGTTCTCCAGCGATGGGAGGATAGACATGCACCTGCAGATGTCCCTCAGTCAGACAGATGCGTGAATTGACAGGAAGGGAGGAAACTGAAAGGGAACAGAGAGTCATCAGCGATGTGGTCAGTGATGAGGGTTGCAGTTAATACGCGCACTAAGAAACGATCAGTTTGCTTTCATTCGTTATTCCTCACTTTTGTTTCTATTTTTGTTTATTTCTTGGTCGGTCTCGCTTAGTGTCGTGGCATGCTAAGCGAAAGTGTGTGGTTGGCAAAGTGTGTCCCAGTGATTGTGTGTGGATTTGACATCATGCTACAATCTTTGATTCTTTCCTTCCCTCATCAGGTCCAGTCTTTCACTGATTCATCCCCTTCTCACTCATCTTTGCAAAGTTCAGCAACTCACTGATGCCATTCGAGTTGAGAGAGACAGTCCTTCAAAGGTAACACTTTAATAATTATCATGCAATTCCACAGTAAATTCTTTATTGACAACAAATACTTCACATACATCCTTATAATTATGTTTTGCTATACACAATAACCCTAACGACAGCATACAACAACATAAGGTAATTATTTTATCAAATAGATCCACCTGTATGTTTACTGAGTGTGTACCCACGATGGACAAATGGTAGCGAAACAGAATAGAAGCAACATGCCGGATCGGTCGAGGCCCGGATCACCAACGACCGCGCACCCCTCTGGTGGTCTCCAGGGAGGGGGCGACAAGTGTGCTACTGGAACCAAGTCTACACCCAAGTCTACAATTAAGCTGCCTACACAAGGAACTACTATTGGAACATGGAATGTTCGCACACTCTTTCAATGCGGCAAAGTGAAAGAACTCACACACGAGTTACAGCGTTACCGCTGGGACATAGTGGGACTTGCGGAAGTCCGATGGACTGGTTTCGGGGAGTCAACTACAGATGAAGGCCACAAGCTCTGGTTCAGCGGAGACGAAACCAAGCATGAACGTGGTGTCGCTTTCATTGTCAGGAAGGAGGTGGCTGGAACTGTCATCAGCTGCACCCCAGTCTCTAGCAGACTTATCTCCATCCGAATCTCTGCTCGACCGCACAACATCACCATTATACAAGTGTACGCCCCAACATCAGAACACGAAGATGAAGAGGTTGAGGAATTCTACGAGGAGCTGGACAACATCATCAAGAAAACTCCGAAGAAAGACATCTTGCTTGTCCTTGGCGACTGGAATGCTACAGTCGGCCCTGACGCTTACCAACAATGGGCAGGAACAGTCGGCAAGTTTGGCCTAGGCAACACCAACGCAAGAGGCCTACGGCTACTAGAATTCGCTCAGAGTCACCGTCTCACCATTGCCAATACCCTCCACCCGCACAAGAAGTCAAGAACTGTAACATGGCATTCGCCGGGAGGTCTGGTCCATAACCAGATTGTCTTCATCTTGCTGCCTCAGCGTTTCAAATCAAGCATCAACAAAGCACAAACGAGGTCCTTTCCTGGCGCTGACATAGGCAGCGACCACAACCTCGTCCTCACTAGCCTCAAGTTGAAACTGAAGTTGAGACGTGACAACAATAAGAGCCCTCGCATCCGATTCAACCTTGAGAAGCTCAAAGATCCGGACACAGAGAGGATCTTCCAGGCCCAGGTGGGGGGCAAATTTGCAGCCCTGGCTACTATAGACTGCGACATAGACGCCCTTGCTGGAAGTATCAAAGAGGTGCTACTCTCTACTGCAGACGAAGTGCTGGGGAAGCAGAGGAAGCGCAAACAACCCTGGGTGACAGACGACATCCTTGATCTTTGTGACGAAAGGAGAGCCTTGAAGAAAGGGAGAGGTCGAGACCCGACGTCAGCAGACAAGTACAGACTTGTCAACCAGCAGATCAGAACAAGGATGAAGGAGGCAAAAGAAGATTGGATCGAAGACCAGTGTTGCAGCGTGGAAATAGGCATGGCTAACGGAGACAGCAAGAAGGCATATGAAATACTGAAGGCCCTCACCAAGACTCAGCAGCGACCAGCCACAGTCATCGAAGACAGCGCCGGACAGCTCCTTACGGAAAACGCTGCTGTACTAAGTCGTTGGACTGAATATTGCCAAGACTTGTACAACTACAAGATCGAGCCAGACACCAGCATTCTCCAGCATCACCAGACTGGGACAAGAGAGGCTGAAGACCTGCCAGTCCTCACTGATGAGGTGAGAGAAGCTATGCACAGTCTGAAGGGAGGAAAGTCACCTGGTGTGGACAACGTACCTGCTGAGCTGCTGAAGCATGGAGGAGATGCAACAACCAAGGCCTTCACCACACTGTGTCAAAAGATATGGGAAGAAAAGAAATGGCCAAAAGAATGGGCTCAGTCTATCATCATCCCACTCCCTAAGAAAGGGAACCTGCGGCAGTGCCAGAACTACAGAACCATCAGTCTGATAAGTCACCCAAGCAAAGTAATGCTCAGAATCATCCTCAACCGCTTAAAACCTATTGCGGAGGAACTGCTGGCAGAAGAACAGGCTGGCTTCAGGGCTGGAAGAAGCAAGGTAGAACAGATCTTTAACTGCCGTGTTATGATAGAAAAACACCTGGAGCATCAACGTCAACTATACCATAACTTCATCGACTTCAAAAAAGCTTTTGATCGTGTCTGGCACGATGGACTCTGGCAGGTCATGAGATCATTCAACATAGAGGAGGGACTGATCCAGATGGTAGCAGCACTCTACAAGAACGCCTCCAGCGCGGTACTACTCAACAACCAACTAGGCGAGTTCTTCGCAATGACGATCGGGGTCCGTCAAGGGTGCCTACTCTCTCCCATCCTTTTTAACATCTTCCTTGAAAAAATCATGCAGGACACCCTCCACAACCACCTTACCTCAATCTCCATTGGTGGCAGACCCCTGTGCAACCTCCGCTTTGCAGATGACATTGACCTCATGGCAGGCAGTAACAACGAACTTCAGGATTTGACGGACAGACTCTCCAGGCGAGCGGGGGCCTATGGCATGGAAATAAGCTCAGAAAAAAGCAAAGTAATGATTATTTCCACCACCGACAGCAGCAGCAACATCGTCATGAACGGCCAGAAACTGGAGGAGGTCAACAGCTTCAAGTATTTGGGTGCCACCCTGACTAGAGATGGTTGCTGTACAGCAGAGATCCGTATCAGGATTGGTATGGCAACATCCGCAATGTCCAGGCTGGATAGGATCTGGCGAAGCAACTCAATCAGCTTCAGTACCAAGCACAGGCTGTACAAGTCCCTCGTAGTGTCAATCCTACTCTACGGCTGCGAGACTTGGACGCTGCTTGCCGCAACGGAAAAGAAGCTCCAGGCCTTTGAGAACAAGTGCTTGAGAAGGCTGCTCCGCATCTCGTACCGCGAACACAAGACCAACGCATACGTACGGAGCACCGTAACCTCCCTCGTGGGCCCACATGAGCCCCTTCTGGCAACAGTGAAGCGGCGCAAGCTCGCCTGGTTCGGTCACGTCACCCGCCACAACACCCTGTCCAAGACGATCCTACAAGGAACCCTCGAAGGGAGCCGTCGTCGTGGTCGTCCGAGGAAAAGCTGGGTCACCAACATTAAAGAATGGACCGAACGCGAGATGCCAGACCTGCTCTCATCTGCTCAAGACAGGACCGGGTGGAAAATTCTGTCTGTTGCTGCTGCCGGACGGTCCCCCCTACGCCCAGACCGGGCATGGGACTGACCTGACCTGACCTGACCCACGATGGGGGGGTCGGTCGTGTTCATTAGGGTTTGACTGGTCCTCTCCCGCCTCTCGCTGACCGAATGGTTTGCCGTGAGTGTGAGAGTGTGTGTGAGGCTGGAGAGTGTGAAAGTATGTAGAGCTAGCAAGTGTGATAGTGTGTGTGTTGGGGTCGAGAGTGTAATAGTGGCTCGAGAGTGTGAGATTGTTCGTGGCTTGTGTTTATACAGGTTTCTGTCCTAAATCACCACCCGCAGCTCACATCTCCACATCATAGTTTGTCCTCCAACACATCTCTTACACTTCATCCCCACAATTTCAGCCCACCTGTTGTAGAATAAGAGTTTTATTAATAGTTACTGACCTCAGCCTAATGATTATCGTCGTAAACAATATCTTAACATAACTTTCATCTAATCCCGTTGTCATTGTTCAAATTATTAATCTCTTTCCTGTACACGATAGTCACAGACTGAACATATTGTACACATATGTGGTAATATAATTGGTATACAGCGAAATAATATGGCTTTTGTGTAATCAACACATTTTAAACTAAGCTGCCAGAACTTTATTTTTATCCAGAAGATGCACTTCATGACAATTAGTTTCATGATGCTATACCTGTATGGACAAGTAACTGATATTCATTTGTGAAGTCTGCCCAGACATAGAATTGTTGGTCGTGTAATAATGTGGCTGTATGAAGTTGTAGGTATACTCTACAAATTAAAGATGAATGTTTATATGCTGTGCTATGATGTATCACTTGCCTTATCCTTCTCTTGTAACTAACAATTGCCTTTCATTTTTCTGGTTTTTTTTTTGTAATGGCGCATACTTCCTAATTAAATGGTGATTATGAAACAATTGTTTCAAGACTTATTGATGTGTTTGACATTTGTTCTCCTGCAGCCCTGTCTAACTTGTGTTTGTTACACGAGAGAGAAAAGAGTAGGAGCTTCTGTGTCCTTAGATATCTTATGATGTAAGCTCTTGTATGATTAAAAAAAGAGTACTTTCAATAAACTTCTCCTTGTCTTAACACCTACAACTAATCTCTCTCTCTCTCTCTCTCTCTTGTGTGTGTTTGTGTGTGATTTTATTAATAAAAGTCACTGATATCCTCAACACTCCATGGTAAGGAATTAATATACATTATACTCATGTACCAATTCGATGTTACATACAGTCTGGTGTGACACACAGCATCCAGAAAATTCTTACAGGTATGTTCGCCGAACAGCGCCATAGGAGTCATAGGACAGGCAGTTGGTGACCTAAGCAGATCCTCCATAGTGACCACAACAAAAATGTATTTCATTCTTTTAATAAACCACACCTGTATTTACAAAACCTACTGATTGCTGTTTACGGAAAAATTGTGTCATTCGAGGAGCTGAAACAACAAAGAAAGTTTATATCATGTCTGTGGCATAGACTCTATACAATCTAGGTTTGCCGGACGCAGCCACACATACCCCGGGTTTGCAGATGCGGCTATGGTCTTCATCACCGGCATGTAGGAGGCCAGACATTTCTACCTTGGTCAACACACCAGAAGGGCAGTATGCACAAACTTTAGAGTGATAGTTCCACAGAACAGTTTAGGTAAAACAACATTAATGCCTGGAACCATTGGGGTGCCGAGGAAGACAAACATCTTGGTGAAGTAAGCTAAGCAAGCACCTGTTGGACAAAGAATATTTTGTTTACTTCCAAATGTTGCTACATTACATCTCTGAAAAGCTGAACTTATCTAGTTTTAGTATTTGACAATGGTCAGTACCAGCTGTTGACGATCGCATACTTATCTTTTTGAAAATTTTATGACCGGTGCCTGGCCTTAAATAAAAATTCATCGATAATTCCTGAAGACGGTAAACCATCTGAAAATGTACAGCGGTGTTGACCTGCCAGAAAAAAATGATGACAAACAACAAACCTCTAATTAATTATGGTATGACTACATTATAATCAGTACCCGACAAAATCTTGCTCATATTCTTCGCTTTCCATCTCTCTAACTCAGCTGTAAATGCATCAGCTTGTACCCTCACCACCAAGTCATGCCATTCTCTTGCACGATTCAGCAGCCTCCTGTTGATGCTACAACTAAACATCTTATCTCCCTTGTCTTTTGTTGCTAGTCGTCCTTTTTCTATCGTCTACATTCTCCAGTGTGTTTAAAACAATGCTGCCCGTCACATTTTCATCAAGAATAAAACTGATTTTTACATCTCATTTCTTTCTGCACCCGCCAGCTCTTAGTTTCCAGATAAGTCCAGTCAGGTCAACACAAAATTCCTGAGGCTTTGAATCTCTGAAACCAGTTTATTTTTTCTTTTTTGTTTTTGTTTGTTTTGTTTTGTTTTGTTTTGTTTTTTAGTCTCCGAACTCAGAACGCGCTGGTTTAATACCCGATTAAAACCTTTCCCCAGTCGATCCACCTGGCAGGACTGGTACCTGATTCCATGGATGTCGGGGAAGGTAAGGCAGCGAGGGAGAGGAGATCGACACCGTTCCAACGTAAAGCTAGCCCCGAGAAAAGTGAGGTCTCCAAATTCTCCTCCTCCCCTCAACGACCTGAAAAGATTAGGGGAGGATCTTTACCTTTACCACATTCACCGAAAATCTAATCTTTCTCTTTTAAAGGTATCTAAAATATTGTTTTTCTAAACTTTGTGTCTAGGTGAGTAGAAAAAACTGTGTGTGTGTGCGCGCGTGTGAGTGTTTGAATGTATTTGTTTGGCACAAGCATGTGAGCGTCTTGACATTAAGTTAGGTCATAAATAAAATTAATAATAATATACTACAGTTCATGCTTGAACATGTGAATTGACCTCTGAAGTCCCTCCACTCCAGGTGTAAATGTCGTCCTGCAGCTAAAGCCGATCACAGATTTTTGTCTGCCAAGGTTCTATAATTTTCAACGGATAAAAAATGTCTTGTAATTGCTTTCTCTTGCACTGGCACTCGGTGCACCATATAGAAAAGTCTTGTTAGAATGCACATCTTCGTGACTTGTCGTGCGGCCAGGGACTGACTGATGGTCTGAACCACAGCATCTGCAACCTGAGGTCTGTCCAGGAACATCACGGACTGTTTGAAAGCAGTTTGTGTTTGAATTACAAACTTCACATAATTGCCTCGGAATTTTAAAAATTACGCGGTTTGCTCATGTTTGGTATTTTTTGAACCACAAAATACATCGATGTTTTGCTACATCCGCAAAAAGATAATTTTAGTCAAGCTCTATAAAAGAGTCGTGAGAAAATTTCTTCTCCTTCACATCTGGTACATGACATCATAAGTATACTTCATTACACTCGAATAACTGAAATATTTGTGAAAAATATATTTTATCAACAATTACAAATAAACTAGGAATTCCAAAGAATGAATACTATGAACGTTGCACAACTTACTTTATCATGTAGCCTAAATTATCACAAATATAGATTACAAATATAGAAATAGCTCACTGTATAAATATATATCCTACCGACAATTAGGGAAAAACGTGGTAGACACAACTCAAATCTTAACATTAATAATTAAAAATCATCGTCCGTATTATCTTTTTCCCTGTGACTAAAACAGGTTGTGTCGTTGGTTCCAGGGGAAAACTTTGACAATTTCTGTGTTGTGGATCTTCCGCAGAACAAAGATTTCAGTTCGTTTCTGAATTTGGATCCGGTCAGGCAGTACAGGTAAAAATTGATGGCGCTGTTGGCGTACCAGGCTAAATTGCACACAGTAAATGCGAACATAGCAGTGTCTAAAGACATCTTATTTTGGGCATATAAGTAAGGTTCAGCAATAAAGTAGATGCACACAGGCATGGAGAGAAGGAGGAACACCAGCGACACGATGATGAGAGTGAGGGTGAGTGACGAGGCCTTTTTCTGGCGACTGTTGACCTGGTCACAACCTCCGGCGGTCATCACACGGGCCACGTGTACAGACTGAATCACCTTCCACACTAACACACTGTTACCCACGATTAGGATACAGACTGGAATAATTGAAGACAGAGCTAGATCGATCCACGGATAGATGAAGTTATCGAAACCATACTCTTGCTCATTAGAGATGGAACAAAGTTTCGATGTGTATTTTGAGTAGGTAATTAATTCATATGAAATGACTCTGTAGGCATTTAATGCAATGGGTATAGTTACAACTGCTGCTATAACAGGTCTGATCTTTCTATTTGTACACGATAGGTTTTTGTAATGAGGCCACACGACAGACATTACTCTCTGCGTTGTCATGGAAACGATCAGCCAGGATGAGGTTATTGAACTAGAATACACAAGAAACGGAAGTAGTTTGCAAAGTAAAATATGGGCTGATTCGACATCAATGCCAAAGTAAAATCGCAGCCAGTCCCTGAGTAACCCTGCGTACAAGATGACGAGGTCGGACACGGCCAGCGCTGTGAAGTACAAGGACATAGTGTGTGACGACTGGCCCTCGCTCATTCGCCTCATCATCACGATGGTCATCACGTTGCCGAAGGTGCCGAGCACGATGATGACAGGCGGGAAGAAATTCCACATCGGGATATGAGAATCAAACAGGAAAAACAATTTCAAACCGCCATACTCTTCGGAAGAACAACAGTGTGTGTCGTCTGCTGTCACGTCACTGTCCGTGCTGTTGACGACAATTTCTGTTACGTCATGTGCCATGGTTGACGTAATACACCTGATGACGTGTTTGTGTCAGAGCCTTGCTTCTTATGAGCACGAGGAGATTAGAACAGATGTTTAGAAATTCGTGAACATTTAATGTGTGACCTCCATACTAAGGTATCTGACCACACTCAGAGTACACACAACACTGGTGCGACTAATGAAGCACCTACACGACCTTTATACACCTCGTGCCTCAGTAAAATTGGAAAACCTCTCAAAAAACAAATGACAAGACTGAAAGTATACCATATATCTTTATTGACAAAAGAAACAAGATATAGATATGAAAGTAAGTCCGTAATGTTGCTCAAAACTACAAGAAAATGTTTTCTTCCGTTTGTTTTTTTCACCGCCAGCGTATTTCCTAAAATTTCTTTTAATCTCTAAATTGGATGTAAATCTTTTATTTTTTTCCATTCCTGCACGAAATGCTCTAATTACTACCTGTTGAGCTCCCGCAAGAAGTCAATAAGGGAAAGAAGAGAGAATTATTAATGTAGACATTTGTTAACAGACCAGATTTTTAGCTACTTTTAATTAATATATATAATGAAAAAAGATATCTCTGTTGCAAACAACAGGTAAGCTTAAGAAAGGTTATCCACTCTTTCTATAGCGGTAAAGTTTTAAGAAAATATAGACAAAACTATAATTACACGCAGAAATATAAAATATATTACTAACACCCCACAACCCATTGTCTTGATTATTCAGTAACCGCCACCACAGTGTACGTATCAAATATATTTTATTTAAAAGTAGTTCTAACTTCAGTATTCATCGCTATGTAGTCAATGGATCTGAAATAAAAGGCATGATAAATGTGAATTTAGGTAAGTAATAAGTTAAATGTCGCATAAAATACTGAACATTAAAATAGCATTTACTGAGTACAAAGTAAACTTTCCACACCGCTGCCCTCGTTTGTTTTCCATCAGCTAATTAATAAAACAACGGGTAGAGCGACCAACAGCCAGCTGTACTCAACAAAACAGAATTATTGCACTTGCTAATGTCAGACCATTCAAGACTTACTTTCCTGACAATTTTCTGAATGAATGACACCTTCTATTGCAATGTTTTATTCACAGCTGCTTACATTTTCACACACATCGACATAATTGTTTAATAATATGTAACAACCTCTATTGCGACTTGACAGTTGGGACAGTCACATCTGACGTGAAAATCAGCAGATCCATTTCTTCCAAATACCGTTTTTTACTAGTTCTCTTTACTGTTTGCAGCTAAATTGTATTTTTTTTCTTTTGATTTTGTTACTTTTCATTAAGTAATCAATATATTTTTGTAAGAAACAACGACACAAACGAAAACAAGTTTTTTAAGTAGTAAAAATGCAAAGTTTAGCGAAAGCATACTATAATGTTTCTCTAACTGCCCTGCAGCTCAAAGATGTATTATACTTTAACTCTTCTTATTCTGCATCCTTTTGAACAATAACTCTTGTCGTCAATTTGTTTATCAACTTGTACATAAGGCATGGACAATTATTTAACGAGACAGTAGTAAACAACATTTTCAATATATTTTCTGGCTTCTCTCTGGAATGAGGCTTTGTAATTGTGATATAATACAAATACTGTAAATTACGGACTATAAGCTAACTGTCAACCCTGAGGCATGTTTACGGATTTTTTTTTTTCGATTCCAGGAGCATCACACCCTCGTCTGTTCTTAGCTTCTGAGTAACTCAGAATATGGTGTTTACTGTTCATTTTTCGATGAGTTCCATGTTAAAATGTTAACTGTTGCCGTTTTTACAGTGGTAAGCTTCACAGTTGTGATCAGCCGCATTCAATGTGAAACATTCAGATCATCAAGTGCATGCCCTCATTATTTCCAAAAAGAAATGAAATGCCTTCGATGTGGCTTGATTTGATGCCTTTGGACTGTTTCAAGAGAAATCCAAACAATACACAAACAACGCACGCAAAACAACATATATCATAAGCTACAGAAACAATGTCATGAATTAAATAGTCAACTATTAGTTTAATCTCACACTTAAAATGACTCATATATATATATAATTTGCTACATTATTAACTGTATAATTACTAGTATTTGCTAGTAGCACTGATAAACGGAAAAGCAGATGGATATTGGTAATACTTTTTAGGTATACATTTCTTTCTTAATAACTTCATCTTGGATATAAGAACATAACACGTGTTTCTGTTTGTACAACACCTGGACAAAAGGAACAAAACATGATATTAGCATCGTTACTTCAGTTGATCACAAAACGCAAACGATGTTTCGTAAGACATGACACCTCGAGTCAAAAACATATTAAAGCATCATGTGTTCTTTATGTTCGACATCACTCAGATATGTACATCACAAGAAAGCTATTTAAGTTTTCGATAAAATTAAAATCAAAATACACCTGAAGCTTTCGTAATAATTCCAAGATAGTCTGATGCCAATTATCATTAAGCCTCCGTTTAAGCACTATCATATACAAACTCACCTCTTTCACGCTGTTATTTTTCCCACAATACCCAAAACCTAATTTACACAATAAAAAGACATCGGTAATATGTGAACATCTAATGATTAAAACAAACTACTGTAGTGGTGAATGCACACCACGTGTCCACAACATTCGTCCATGACATCTCTTTTGGCACGACATGCAGCATCCTCAACAGCAAGGAAAAAAGATAAACGCGTTGAAAACAAAAATTATTCCTAGATATTTTTACACATTTTGATTTTGAACTGACCTTTACATGTAATACAACCAGAATAGGACCTTTGTTGATGTGTAAACTGATTCTGTAGGACTGTCTGGATCCCAGCTTTGAAACTAAGGGTCAATGTAATCATCCCTTTATAAGAAATGTATACCTGTGCCCTCTCCTCCTTCTTTGTACCCTGGCTTGCACGTGACGCGGTCTAGGACCACCACCACCAGCAGCAGCAGCGACAACTATGGGTCACTATGGTAACCATGTTGCATGACCAACGTCGGGTCTCCAGTGTGATATCGATGTTGTTAGACATCATTTGACGGGCACTTCAATGTGGTTTAGCATCGAATTACTCTCAATTACCCCTACCTGCAACTGTCGGAAGTAACTCTATAATAGTTTTGTCAAATTCAGAAACATTCCATTGCACGTTGATGAGAGGTCGACCGAAACTGAACTTGGTGGTGTCAACGGAGGACGTTCAGGAATTACCCTTTACCCTCTGAATAAATTCACTCGGTCCTTCTGGCTAAACTTTAACAGTTATTTGCATTGATGTAGTAATTTTTTTTCAAAAGAAATTACTTTATGATTTGCATCATTCATCAGTGAATCATTCTAGCTTTATAATAGTACGTTCTGGCTTATTTAATGCTTTGTGTTGTGAACTTTTATTGAGTGATGCTTCAAATTTTAACATCTTCTTGGTATTTATGCGCTTAACATTTCCTTCGTGTAAGCTAATTAACTGCTAATTAAGTTAATTGTTATTTTGACAAAGAATGTTCAATAGTCACGAGAGTATTGAATTGATCCTGAAAAGATATTAACTATTGAGCAAAAGACACCAGTCCAATTCGCTCTTAACAAAGTTTATGTCGGCAAGCTTAGAAGTTGTGATTGAAGTCAGCGTTGACTGTTCATAATCACACGGTAAATGCTGTAAGTATGCACTTCCCAAATTTTGCAGCATTATTATTATTATCACCATCATCATCAACCGTCTGTGCCCTTGACTCATTAGCAACAGACTGTTTTGGTATGTTACTAGCTGTCCTCACAAGGACAATCATGATTGTTTTAGCGCCTATTCCCATGTGTGCTCAAAACCGCTTGATTAAAAACTTTCTTCAAGAATTTACCTTCCAGCCTCCAACTTGACATTTATATCCAAGGTCCCTGAAGAAATTACCAAACAGCTATTCTTAACACTGAAAACTCTATTTCTTTGTATCTCCGGTCCTCCAATGACTTCCTTTGTTCGTCTGTCTCTCACAAGACAGTTATATCAGATGACTGTGTCTTCAATACACATTTGTTCTCGAGTTCCACAAGGCATTGTATTTGCTCCTTTCCTCTCTATAACGTATGCCAAGCTATTCTTTGCTGTTTTTCAAAGTCACTCTGTTTATGAACAGTCTTTCCTAGATGATAGTTCTACATCATCTGTTCTCTCGCTCTCACACACATCATTATACAGCTAATTGAAGATTACATTTCATATTTCAGGCTACGGAAGAAACAGATTAATCTACAATTTATTAAAGGTAAAACAAAGGCAATCATCTTTTCCAAAAGACGTACTGATGTTCTTCCACTGTCTATTTGGCATACTGATATCTTATCCCACCCCCATGACTGAGATAATACAGTTACTGGGGAAAATAACACCTTCACGTGAGACAAATCTTTTTTAAATAAAAACTGGATGTTACTTTTTTTGATAATTACTGTAATAGAAAATATAGTTTGTACACAAGCAAAGGTTCATACTTTGTGCATTGGAGGTCGTCCACAAAATAATGATCTCAGCTCGTTTCTGAATTTGGAGCCGGTGAGGCAGTACAGGTAAAAATTGATGGCGCTGTTAACGTACCAAGCTAAGTTGCACACGGTAAATAAAAACATGTCTACTTCCATGTATATCCTATTTTGGACATCAAAGTAAGGTTTAATTATAAAGTAAATACACACGGGCAAGGAGAGAAGGAGGAAGACCATCGACACGGTGATGAGAGTGAGGGTGAGTGACGAGGCCTTTTTCTGGCGACTGTTGACCTGGTCACAACCTCCGGCGGTCATCACACGGGCCACGTGTACAGACTGAATCACCTTCCACACTAACACACTGTTACCCACGATTAGGATACTGAATGGAATAATTGAGGACAGAGCTAGATCGATCCACGGATAGATAAAATTGTTAAAAAGGTCTTCTTCTTTGTTCGTTATGTAACACATTATAGAAGTATATTTGGAATCGTCCACTATTTCATATGAAATGGCTTTATAAACATTTAATGCAATCGGTACAGCTAAAACAACAGTTATAACTAATCCATCCTTCTCTTTTATGTACGATAAGCTCTTGTAATGAGGCCACACAACCGACATCACTCTTAGCATCGTCATGGAAACGATAAGCCATGCGGAGATCATGCAACTAGAATATAGAAGAAAGGGACATAGCTTGCATAAAGAAATATGAACTAATTCCACATTGATACCGAAGTAATAATGAAACCAATCTGTAAGCAACCCTGCATACAGAATCACGAGGTCGGACACGGCCAGCGCTGTGAAGTACAAGGACATAGTGTGTGACGACTGGCCCTCGCTCATTCGCCTCATCATCACGATGGTCATCACGTTGCCGAAGGTGCCGAGCACGATGATGACAGGCGAGAAGAACTGCCACAATGGGATATGTGGACAAGAGAGAAGAAACAATTCCAGAACGTTATACTCTTCAGAAGAACAACAGTGTGTGTCGTCTGCTACTGTAACACTGGCCGAGCTGTTGACAGTTTCTGTGTCCTCACTAGTCATGTCAGGCTTAGACACAACCGCAGACTTCTGCTTGTTAAATAATTAAAGCTGGAACTTACATCTGACACTACCGATACAAATTTGCAGCAAATCAAGCAAATGGATCAACTATACGACTTTTATAGATCATTGAACCAATATGAAAAAATGAATAAAAGTATAATTAAAATTATGAGACATTCTGTTTATCGATAAAAATGTATATATACATACAAAAGGGAGTGTGTGTGTGCGTGTGTCTGTGGGCGTAAGTATTTTAATTTTATTTTAGTTTTTGGCTATAAGCTCAGGGAGATGTTTATGTGTGCGATTGTGAAGATGTGACAAATTACAAAATTTTTTTCTCTATTTGTTGTCGATGCTTCTTTATCTTTAAGATGTCTTTTTTTTTAATTTTCTGCACAAAGCAGCCCCAAAGTCGCTAATAATGTTAACAATGGTTCTATTAAGCGCAAAGATTGTGTCATCTGCTTTTACAGTTTTTAAGAAAATTACAGACGTATCTATAATTACAGTTACAACTAATAGTAGCAGCCTGCAACTCACTGGTTTGATTATCAAGCCATGGCTACCCTACGTTCAATTCTTGCTTGTAACATCAACGAAAACTAAAGTAAAAATAGTCCTGGATGGTATTCACCACCATGCAATTAAAAGTTTTGCGGGAACTTGCAAGAAGAGGTCCATAGGAATGCAAAAAAAAAAAAAAAAATGCATATATATAGATCTAAAGCAGAGGGGGGAGCGGGGTGGAGTGGCCAGCCCTGTGGGTGTTGCCCCTCTGCCAGGTGACAGGCAACTGCGTAGTTAGTGGACGGATAGTTAAGCCGGAGGGTAGCTTCGGTGAAGGAGGGATAGAGAGCCATCCAGCGATCGAGAAGCTGATTGATACAGCGGCGGCTGTTAATTGTGTTAATTGTGAGTGGAGTGGATTGATGACGGACTTGCTGTACCGTGTTTGCTACGGAGCCGCTGCTGTTGCTGTGTTTGGGGATCGCAACTTCAGTAGAACTGCTGCTGAAAGTTCCTCGCCGAATCTGCTACTGGGAGCGGTGGACATCGCCGAGCTGAGAAGTTCCAGAGAAGAATAACCCGAGCCGACGACTATAGGCGGGCAGCATCTCATCACAGCTGGGGAGTGTTGAGCAAGTGGGCTCCACTCTCGTACCTGACAACGACGACGACACACCGACCGCGTGGAGTGCCGTCGCTGTCGTCTTTAAAAGTCGTGCAATGGAGTGTCGAGGACACTGACGATTTGATTGTCCGCTGATGCCGACAACGCAAAGTAAGACTTTTGCCTTTTGAGTTTACCTCCAGAGAGAGAGAGGGGGGGAAGGTCGTACCCCCCATTGTTTATCTCCACCGTCAACGTTAGAGGGAGAGTAAGACGGTTTACACGGACTGTGTGTATGTGTTTGATGAACATTACAGAGCACACGGACATTGCTGGTGGCTAGAAAAGTGCTCGGAGAGACGTATCGTGAGGAGTGTATTGAAACGGACATGTGTGTGTTGTCTTGGTGACATTAAGAGAACTGTTGTAGCTGTCGTAGTTTCGGTGTTGAACAATATATGATGTATGCCTTCTGATTTAGAACAGATAAGAGTGATAACTTGTGCGGTATGGTATAAATTGATTTGCTTGAAAGACTTGTATTACAATTTATGTTTTTTTCGGAATTTTTCGTTTTGGTGTATAATAAATAACAGAACGTCTCAATCTGAAGTGATCTCTTGTCGTTCTTCGTAAAGAATGCGCAATGTCCGACTGCGGGTTGTGACAATGCCTTTGGCGTTCCAAACAACACTCAATCAACGCACGAATAACAACATCCATCATAAGCTACAGAAAAAGTGTCATGAATTAAATAGTCAATTATTAGTTTAATCTCACACTTAAAATGACTCATATATATATAATCCGCTACATTATTAACTGTATCATTATTAGGATTTGCTAGTAGCACTGATAAACGGAAAAGCAGATGGATATTGGTAATACTTTCTAGGCATACATTTCTTTCTTAATAACTGCATCCTACGCATAATACGTGTTTCTGTTTGTACAACACATGGACAAAAGGAACAAAACAGAATATTAGTAATATTACTTGAGTTGATCACAAAACGCTAACGATGTGTCTTGAGATATGAATACTCGAGTCAAAAACGTATTAAAGTATTATGTATTCCTTATGTTCGACATCGCTCAGATATCTACATCACAAGAAAGTTATTTAAGTTTTCGATAAAATTAAAATCACAATACACCTGAAGCTTTCGTAATAATTCCATGACAGTCTTGATGCCAATTATCATTAAGCCTTCGTTTAAGCACTATCATAAACAAATTAACCTCTTTCTCGCTGTTATGTTTCCCACACATACTCAAAACCTAATTGACACAATAAAAAGACATCGGTAATATGTGAACATCTGATGATTAAAACACACTAGTGGTGAATACACACCACGTGTCCACAACATTCGTAGTGACACCTTTTTTTGGCACAACATGCTCCTCAAGAGCACGGGGGGAAAAAAATAAAAGTGTTGAAAAAAAATCCTTCCTAGATATTTGTACACATGTAGATTTTGAAATGACCTTTACATGTAACACAACAAGAACAGGACTTTTGTCGATGTGGAAACTGATTCTGCAGGACTGTCAGTAGCCTGGATCCAAGCTTTGAAACTAAAGTTTATAAGAAATAAGATTTACAGTGGAACCTCGGTTAGCGAACGCCTCGGATAGCGAATATTTCGGTTAACGAACAAAAATTTCGTTAAAAGTTTGTCTCGGATAGCGAACAAAATTTCGGATAACGAACAGCCACGTGAACCACACGTGACCGACCAGCATGTCATCATTCGCGCTCGAGACACAGTTACGATCAGTCGTTCTTTATCTATGCGCCTCCTTCTTATTTAGTAATTGTTGTGCTTTATTTTAATAAGATAATCCCCAATCATGGCTCCAAAGAAGATTAAGAACAATTAATAGTAGTGAGGTAATGACAAGGACGCGGCCAACAAATGAATTGAAAAAGGAAAGGATTTTATGAAGGTGGCATGCGTCTGTCGGATATGTGATGTTGTATTACCGAAGAGTTTTACAAAAAAGACAGAAGGAACAGACACTGGACAAGTTTTTACCTTTAACCTCAAAGCTACAGAAAAGGGAAGTCACCCCGATTTTATAATGTCACGTGTGCTCATGGAGGGGAAATCAGTAATTCCACCCCTTCCTCCCCACACCTGCTTCCAACCACGCCGTCAAAACGACAAGTTTTCTGATGTTTAAATGCTTTCTTTAATGTTTTTATGTTTATTTAACTCCATTTATATTGCATTATAACTGTTCTCATTAAAAATACCTTTATAGCCTGTAACTTTCAAATGTTAGCGAGTCAACAGGGGCTGGGAACCAATTAAATCTATTTCCTTTATTTCTTATGGAAAAAATTGTTTCGGATAACGAACATTTCGGATAACGAACAACTTTCCAGAACGGATTAAGTTCGTTAACCGAGGTTCCACTGTACTTCGGGCCTTGTTTTCTTTTTTTCTTTCTTATTTTTTTTTTCTTGTTTCTTCTTCTGGAGGGAGGAGACGTGGTGGTCGCATCCTGCGACGCCAATAAATTTTTTTTCTCGTATTGTGATTTAGTGTGCGTGTTTTGTTCCCACTGAGGAGTGATTGGTTTTCGGAACTGTCAGAAGTAACTCTGTAATAGTTTTGTCAAACTGTGAATCATTCCATTGCACGTTGATGAGAGGTCGACCGAAACTGAACTTGGTGATGTCAACGGAGGACGTTCAAGACCTACTCTTTACCCATTAAATAAATAAACTCGGTCTGTCTGGCTAACCTATAACAGTTATTTGCGTCGTTGTAGTCATCTTTTTTTCAAAAGAAATTGCTTTATGATTTGCATCATTCATCAGTGACTCCTTCTAGGTTTATTTCAGCGTTGACTGTTCATAATCACACGGTAAATGCTGTAAGTATGCACTTTCCAAATTTTGCATTATCATCACTTTTTTAATTGTTATTATCATCATCATCATCATCATCTATCGTTTGCCCCTTGACTCATTAGCAACAGACTGTTTTGGTACAGTTACTAGCGGTCCTTACAAAGACAATCATGATTGTTTTAGCGCCTATTCCCATGTGCGCTCAAAACCCTTTGATTAAAAACTTTCTTCAACAATTTACCTTCCAGCCTCCAACTTGACATTTATATCCAAAGTCCTTGAGGAAATTGCGAAGGAGCCATTCTTAACACTGAAAACTCTATTTCTTTGTATCTCGGGTCCTCCAATGGCTTCGTTTCGTTCGTATGTCTCTCACAAGCAGAAGCAGAGTTAGGACCACGCGGGGCCTGGGGCCGACCATCCGCGCGGGGCCGGGTACATGGAGTACGTGTATCAATATCCCTATTGATATGATGCCGAAAGCACTGATTTATATACAGTTAGATAGGCTGGATCGATTTCGCGAAATAACGCACGAATTTAGTGTTTTAATTGTTCGTAACCGTTTGTGCCAGTAGCGGTTTTTTCTTAAAGCGAAATAATATGGCGACGATAACTTAATAAACTGTTATTATTGTCGGGCTTAACGTGAAGACTTGGGTTCAATAATTTGCTTAATTAGAACTTAGAAGTGTTTTCTGAACGTCAATGTTTTTGTCACAACATGTTTACCACAGCTACATGTAGCAATAAGTCATAAAGATGACCTCGGGTTAGGTGACCAGACGTTTCGGGAGCGAAAGCGGGTCACGTGCCGATGATGGTTTCGTCACCGTTAAAGAACGACGATAAACATGGAGGGGGGGGGGGACTTTCCTCTGACTTTGCCGAGTAGTGATGCTTTCAACGGCAGATCTGTCCACGCTACTACAGTATTCCATTTTAAATAGAAAACCGGTATTTAAAATTTAAATTAAAATATTCCTGCCTTATCTCCCGCTCAGCCAACTTTGCGGACGTGAGGTGAGGCGCTGTGTAAATTATCGTGGCAATAATGGTCCGGCACCAAAGTGAGAGATGTCTAAGGAACTTGTTTCGTAGTTACTTCACGACACCGAGAAACTTTCTCTTCCCGTCTCTCCATCACCAAGCAAACTACATTTTCTACAACTCTATACCAGGGGTGGCCTTCAGTACAGCCTGTGGATGCCTTTGGATCGGCATCGTCTGCACTTAATGCCCTTTTTTTTTTAATCAGCGTAGCTTAATTTGCTTCAAATTTATTTTATCAAGTTTAACAGAGTTAGAAATCGACAGTCTGTAGAATTCCAACACAGACAAAGTAAAAATTTAAAAAATAATAACAGACTGATATGTCTGATGGAGTCGTTAGATGCTGCCTTCAAAGGAAAGTAAGCGACTTCAATCAGCTTCATTTTACACAACGAATTCGACAGGTGAAAGCCATTGTGTACTCATTTGTTGTCCATTCCATTATCACTAGGTTTGGGGTGTAGTCAGCTGTTGGGGTGGGTTGCCACTGGGATGTGGGGGAACTCGGGGAAAACCGTAACCAAAGAAGCTGACACCTTAAAGAGCAGACGACCACCGGCGATGTACCAGCGGAGAGTGCAATAAGATATCGGCCGGCAGGTCATTGTCGTCACGGGTCAAACACCGGAACCCGCAGAGCGACGAAAAAGAAATAGGGATGAGAATCAGAGTACGTTTTTTTTTCTTTTTTTTTTTTAGATAAGCGGGACTTTGATGGACTTGCCACAAAGCGGGACATTGGGTGTCCCCGCCCGGACATTTTATGAGCAGGCGGGACACGAGGTCAAAAGCGTCTGGTCTCCTTACGTCGGGGCTGAAGCGCGGGGCCCCTTCGAGTTCCCCAAGGCATTGTATTTGCTCCTTTCCTTTCTATAATATATGCCAAGCTATTCTTTGCTGTTTTTCAAAGTCACTCTGTTTCTGAACAGTCTTTCCTGGATGATAGTTCTACATCATCTGTTCTCTCGCTTGCACACACATACAGATAGTTGAAGATTACATTTCATATTTCAGGCTACGGATGAACCAGAATAATCTTCAATTTATTAAAGGTAAAACAAAGGCAGTCATCTTTTCCAAAAGAAGTACTGATGTTCTTCCTCTTTGGAATAATGATACCTTACCCCACCCCCATGACTGAGATAATTCAATACTGGGGGCAAATAACATCTTCACTTGAGACAAATCAATTTTAATAAAAAGTGGATGTTACTCTTTTTCTGTTGACAATTACTGTAATTATAGTTAATTACAGTTTGTATAGAAGCAAAGGTTCATACTTTGTGCACTGAAGGTCGTCCACAAAATAATGATCTCAGCTCGTTTCTGAATTTGGAGCCGGTGAGGCAGTACAGGTAGAAGTTTATCGCGCTGTTAACGTACCACACCAAGTTGCACACGGTAAATAAAAACATGTCTAGTTCCATGTATATCCTACTTTGGATATCAAGGTAAGGTTTAATTATAAAGTAAATACACACGGGCAAGGAGAGAAGGAGGAAAACCAGCGACACCGTGATGAGAGTGAGGGTGAGTGACGAGGCCTTTTTCTGGCGACTGTTGACCTGGTCACAACCTCCGGCGGTCATCACACGGGC
Source organism: Pomacea canaliculata (assembly GCF_003073045.1). Lineage (NCBI taxonomy): Eukaryota > Metazoa > Mollusca > Gastropoda > Architaenioglossa > Ampullariidae > Pomacea > Pomacea canaliculata. The sequence goes on from NC_037597.1 coordinate 16,429,332, forward strand.
CACGTGTACAGACTGAATCACCTTCCACACTAACACACTGTTACCCACGATTAGGATACAGAATGGAATAATTGAGGACAGAGCTAGATCGATCCAAGGATAGATGAAATTGTCAAAATAGTCTTCTTCTTTGTTCGTAATGTAACACATTAGAGCAGTTGATTTGGAATCGTCCGCTATTTCATATGAAATGACTTTATAAACATTTAATGCAATCGGTACAGGTAAAAGAGCAGTTATAACTAATCCATCTTTCTCCTTTATGTACGATAATCTCTTGTAATGAGGCCACACAACCGACATCACTCTTAGCGTCGTCATGGAAACGATCAGCCAGGCTGAGATCATGCAGTTAGAATACAAAAGAAACTTAACTAGCTTGCAAAAGGAAATATGAACTAATTCCACATTGATACCGAAGTAATAATGAAACCAATCTGTAAGCAACCCAGCATACAGAATGACGAGGTCGGACACGGCCAGCGCTGTGAAGTACAAGGACATAGTGTGTGACGACTGGCCCTCGCTCATTCGCCTCATTATCAGGATGGTCATCACGTTGCCGAAGGTGCCGAGCACGATGATGACAGGCGAGAAAAACTGCCACAATTGGACATGAGGATTGGAGAGAAGAAACAATTCCAAAAGGCTATACTCTTCTTCAGAACAACAGTGTGTGTCGTCTGCTGCTGTAACACTGGCCGAAGTGTTGACGACAGTTTCTGTGTCCTCACTAGTCATCACTGGCTTGGACACAACCGCAGACTTCTGCTTCTTTGTGTGTAAGTGCCCTGCTGATGTTGTAAATCGCGAAAGACTGGAGCTAAACTTGTTAAATAATTAAATCTGGAACCTACATTTGACACTACGATACAAATTTGCAGCAAATCAAGCAAATGGATCAACTATACGACTTTTATAGACCATTAAACCGTCCACACCAATATGAAAAATGAATAAAAGTATAATTAAAATTATAACTGACATTTTGTTTATCAATAAAAAGGTATATATGCAAAAGGGAGTGTGTGTGTGGGTGTGTCTGTGGGCGTAAGTATTTCAATTTTATTTAATTTTTGGCTATATCTCAGGGGGATGTTTATGTGTGCGATTGTAAAGATCTGACAAATTAGAAAAATTTTCTCTCTATTTGTTGTCGATGCTTCTTTACCTTTAAGGTGTTTTTCTTAAAATACTCTGCAGAAAGCAGCCCCAAAGTCGCTAATTATGCTAACAAGGTTCTATTAAGCGCAAAGATTTTTTCATCTGCTTTTACAGTTTTTAAGAAAATTATAGACCTATCTATAATTACAGTTACAACTAATAGTAGCAGCCTGCAACTCACTGTTTTGATTATCAAGCTATGGGTACCCTACTGTTCAATTATTCCTTGTCGCATCAAGAAAATTAAAGTAAAAATAGTCCTGGATGGTATTGACCACCATGCAATTAACGGTTTTGAAGGAACTTGCAAGAAGTCCATAGGAATGCCAAAAAAAAAAAACAAAAAAAAAAAATCTAAAGTAACAGTCAAAAGTCAATAGTGAGTCAGACACCACAGAAGAGAGAACAAGAAATAATTACCGAAATGCAGATTACAGTTAGGTACACAGCAAATATAACCTCAACAAAGTAAAACACAAACGGCTATCGTTAGTTCTTCAAGTGAACATCACCACAGAAGATAATTGAGCAGCTGTAGAGAGCCAGCATTACTCAATGAAACTCATTTCATCCCCATGCCACCCTCAGAGTCATTAACAAAAAAGGTAAACTGAGTGTTGACAGAGCAGTCGGCGATGTGGGATGAGCTGATACCCGCATCATGACGACCCTCCAGGACAAAGACCAACTGTCTGGAACCGCACTCTATGGCACATTGAGCAAGGCATCATGGTCGTGTACGAGTGGTTGTGTCATCCTGTAAGTGTGCTTTATAATGTAAGATGAAACATTTCTGACCCACCACTTGTCTTATCCTTGCTTGTAACTAGCGATTGTTTTCTCTCTTTTTTCTGTAGCTAAGTACACTCCCAAAATTATCATATTGTAATAAAATGTAGATATTTAAAAGTTCTCAATTCACCCTTTTTCTTGTAAATTTTCAAGCTCCTTATTACAATTAGTGTCATCTGAAAATTTCGTCTCGGAAGAAAGTTGCAGTTGATAGACAAACTTACACATATATGTATTGAGGCGTCATCACAACCCCGTGAAAAACAGACAGTAAAGCAATATTAGTGAAGATTATGGGCGAGCGCGCACACAAACACATAAACACACAGACGAACACACACACATACACACAAACACACAAACACACACACACACAAACACACACACACACAAACACACACACACACAAGAACACACACACACACACAAACACATTTGCTTTTACTATGAAGATGTAACACTAAGCTCGTGACATCGATTTCAGTGATACATGTCATCATAATGATAAGAAACAACTTTTGAACAATGTTTTATTTTAATGCAGTGTAGCTATCACACGCCCACACACCTATCTACACATAGTATTGTCTACAAAACCTTAACATGTACTGTAATAATACGTCGGATACGTCTGCTGTCACGTCACTGCCCGTGCTGTTGACGACAATTTCTTTTACGTCATGTGCCATGGTTGACGTAGAAACACCTGATGACGTGTTTGTGAAAGAGCATTGCTTCTTGGGAGCAGGAGGAGATCAGAACAGCGACAGAGATTCGCGAACATCAATGTGTGACCACCACACCTGCACAAAATGCTCTAATTACTACCTGTTGAGCTCCCGCAAGAAGTCAATAAGGGAAAGAAGATAGGATTATTAATGTAGACATTTGTTAACAGAGCGGAGTTTTGGCTGCTTGTAATTAAAATATAATGAAAACAGATATCTTAAGAAAGCTTATCCACTCTTTCTATAGCGGTAAAGATTTACGAAAATATAGACCAAACTATAATTGCACGGAGAAATATAAAAGTAATACTAACACCCTACAAACCATTGTCTTGATTATTCAGTAAACGCCACCACAGTGTACGTATCAAATATATTTTATTTAGAAGAAGTTCTAACTTCCCTATTCATTGCTTTGTAGTCAATGGATCTGAAATAAAAGGCATGATAAATGTGAAGTTAGGTAAGTAATAAGTGAAATGTCGCATAAAAAAACTGAACATTAAAATAACACTCACTGAGTATAATGTAAACTTTCGACACCGCTGCCCTCGTCTGTTCTCCATTAGCACATTAACAAAACAACGGGTAGAGATACCAACGACAGCCAGCTGTACTCAACAAAACAGATTTATTGCATTTGCTAATGTCAGACCATTCACGACTTACTTTCCTGACAATTTTCTGAATGAATGACACCTTCTATTGCAATTTGTTATTCACAGCTGCTTACATTTTCACACTCATTGTAATTGTTTAATAATATACAACAACCTCCAGGGCTTCTGCTAAGGCTAAATTCTTTGGGGTCCCAGGGACCCCCTTCTTCAGATTTTTAAGGAGTCCCTGTTCTTCACCCATATTTGAATGGGACCCCATTGACGAAAACTGAAGGGGTCCTCCGAACATTTAATGCGTACTGTACGCAATTTTTTGCGTAAGCAGAAGCCCTGAACCTCTATTGCGATTTGACAGTTGGAAATGAAACGCCTTCGATGTGGCTTGATTCGATGCCTTTGGCCTGTTTCAAGAGCACTCCAAACAACACACAAACAACACACGCAAAACAACATCCATCATAAGCTACGAATACGAATACGAATAGTTTATTTTGTTAGGCCTTTGGGACCATTCAAAAGGATTGTCATGCAACATGTCACAATAGATACAGAGTGTTATTATCGTGGAATAGCATCTCTTTTCTTTGCCGCTAAATATAAAAACTTGGCAAGATTGGACAGTATTGTTTCATTACTTGTTGACATAAGCATCTGCAGTTTGGAATTATTTGGTCTAGTGTAGTACATTGTCGGAATGAATTTTTTTCTCAGATCTTTCAGGCATGGACAACATAGTATAAAATGGAACTCATCCTCTTCATCAATTTGACACATAGGGCATATTTTACTTATATTATTGTCAGAATATCTTAAAGTATGTGTCATTATATCTGAAATACCAAATTCTCACTAATGCATTTCTGATGAAACTATTAACATCTAAACTCAAATACATCTCTATGTGAGTCACAGATTTAATTGACTTATAGAAACTATACCTAAAATCCCATTCTTGCCAATGACAATCAATCAATCTTTGTTTAAAACATTTTATAAAATTGCTTACTGATTCCACTCCTTGGTTTAGCCAAACATGTCCAAAACCATATCTAAAAAGAAGTAACCTGATCTCAGATACCCAGTTTTGCTTTCCATTATTCTTTAATCGTTCTAACATTTTGTAAGCTCTCCATGGGAGTCTTTGTTGCTCCATCGTTGTTAATTTTATCCAATATCTGACACAGCCTATGTATATGCTAACGAAAAGTGGATATCTGCCAAAATCACCGTATATCCTCATGTTAGGAGTGCGTGTACCCACACCCAAAAATCTTTTCATAGCATATGTGTGGACTTTTTCAATTTCTATACAGACATTTCTATGAAGGCCCCAAACTTCGGCTGCATAACATAAGACTGGTTTAACTTGCATGTCAAATAGTCTGGTAAAAACATTAACAGAATGGTTTCCTATCTTGTATAATGTATTAATGATGCAGAATACTGCTTTCTTGGCCTTAGCAGTTAGGTCTTTAGACGCACAGGAAAAACTTAATCTTGTGGAGAAGTAAAGGCCTAAATACTTATATGTATTTACCACATTTATTTGCATACCTCCATAGAGCCACCTTTCACTCGCTGCTAAAAACCCCCTTTTCTAAAAACAACAATATTACTCTTGTTTAGATTAACATTTAGGCCCAGTCGTACTGATGCGTTATATAAAGTATTTAGCTGGTGTTGTAGTCCTACTATAGTTTCGGACATCAATACAATATCATCTGCAAATAAAAGAATAAATATTTCCATAAATTCATGTGTAAAGGTTGCCCCATGTTTTCCATTATTCATAATTTCTAAAGCTAGCTCATTAATAAAAAGCGAGAAAAGTATAGGGCTGCACACATCTCCTTGCTTAACTCCCTTTGTGCACTCCATGTAATTCGTGAAATCGCCTCCACATCTCACACGGGCTTTAACCGTTTTGTACATATTTTGGATGCATGTGTGTAGTTTACCATGTATACCATGTTTGGTAAGGATTGGCCAAAGTAATTTTCGAGAGATGGAGTCGAATGCTTTTTCAAAATCAATAAATGCTACATAAAATTTACGATTCATAGCAAATTGTTTCTGGATGATGGCAAATAATGTAAAAATATGGTCAACCGTAGATCGATGTTTCCTAAAGCCAGCCTGGTTCTCCCCACTATCTCATTTAATTCTGCCCATTTTTTTAACCTGTTATTCATAATGTAGCTGTACATCTTACTACTAATATCATTTAGAGATATTCCACGATAATGGATCTGAGTGATCTCCCTTCTTATAAATGGGCTGAATGATAGATTCAGTCCACTGTTCTGGGTATATGCCTTTATCAAATAGGGTGTTAAAATATTTTACAAAAAAGTTTATAAAAGCACCATCTGAACATTTATAGACTTCACCAATTATGCCATCTGGACCTGGTGCTTGACCATTTTTTTAGGGATTTTATGGCTTGTATAATGTCGGTTTTAGTGATAGGGTAATCTAATCCCGTATCTTCTTGTAGTATATTCGGAGTGGGTGGGTTCTCTATTTCACTGTTGGCTTCAAGTACTGTCTTGAAATGGACAAACCACTGATCAACATCAATCGTATTTCTTGCCAAACCACTTTTGCATGATATATTCTTTATAGTCTTCCAAAACGATTGCTGGTTAGTGGAAGAGTTGATAAGGTCTGCACATAACTGTTTTTTGTATAGCTTCTTTTTCTTCTCGACTAATTTTTTGTATCCCTTACGTGCTAGAATATACATCTGACCATCTTTCCTATCAGCTGATCTACGGAATTTTCTTAAAAGTTTTCTTGTATTTCTTTTCTCTTTGATACACTCAGTGTCGAACCATTTTTGCTTATGCTCATTTCGGTCTATATTAATCCGTTTATTCATGCACTGAGTGAAGTTCAATAAACAACTGTTAAATAGTGAAAGAGCTTCGTTTATATCTTTATCTATCTTATCGCTTGCTTCCGTTAGTAGCTCCTGTATCTCCGGGGACTGGACAGCTTGGTGAAATTTCTGGATATTAGCGGGGTTCCATACCATCTTGCTTACAGATCTACTTGTTTTGATGGTATTCCTTATAACATGACCAACTGTCTGAACTTGTAGGCTAAGTTCTACTGGAAAATGTTTGGATTCAATCCTGTCTGCCACTATCATCTTAAAGTCAGATGACTTTTTATGTAGCAGTTCGTCTGAAGCAATGTAATAATCTATTGTACTATTTCCATTATCTGATAAGTATGTGAAACTTCCATAAGGGTCGCCATTACATACTCCATTTAGTATAGTCAAGTCCAGAGTAGAACACATATCTAGTACTAATCGGCCATATTTGTTAACCACCTTATCCTCCGACTGTCTGAATTTGGTAATCATTTCATCATTTTTTAAATGCATATCATACAATGTACTAATGCTATACATAAGGCAGTTTTCTGTCCCAGTTCTTGAATTTAGGTCCCATAAACATTTTTCATATCAGTTATACATTCTTCAAGTAAGCCGATGCCGTTATCGTTATCTGTTACGACATAGTAGACAGAGTGTTCAGGGGGCACATAGGCACAGACATATAACATATCTTTGTCTATTCCGAGGAGTTCTTTCTTAAGGATAAATGCGAGTATGTTGTCGAAACTATTATCAACATTCTTTACATAGGCCACTAATTTATTCTTGATCAAAACTAATAGTCCTCCCGATAATCTTCCGTGCATTGATAGTCTGATACCTGGCTTGCTGAACGCTTTGTGCTGGGGAAAGTTCTTCGATTAGAACTCCTTTATAAATGTTTCAGTTAGACATACAAAGTCAAATTTGGACACGTAAGCGATAAAGTCAGTGTCATGGGTGTCGTAGTCGAATCTCTTACCGTCTATGATCAGATGGTCGTAAACCATCTTACACTTTTTGTTTTCTTCTTTCGCCTTCTTCAATAGTGGGTAGAGTCCTTTTCGTATTTCTCTCACTCGTTTCGTAAAATCTTCTCCAATAAAGATATTTGTGCCTTTCAAGTTCCGTTTCTCTCTAAGGACTTTTTCTTTATCCTTGAAAAACGTACAACAATCGGAGAGTTAGCATTTCTAGAGTTCGTTCTATGCGCTCTGTCGAGAATGATGTTATCATCTATTTTTAGATGTTCCTTAAACATATTTCTCACTGTGTTTTCACATTGTTCCCACGTTTTCGGTTCGTCGCCAGTCTTCGGCGCACCATATATGATGATGTTGTTCTGCCGTGATCTTCCTTCCAAATCGTCCACTTTATGTTCTACTTCTTCTAGTTGCCTGTTCAGCTCCATATTTTCTCCTCTTCGTTTTCTTCTTTGAGTGCCTTTATTTCTGTCACCAAGTCTTTCACTTTATCTTCAAGAGATGTGATGCCAGCACTCACAGAGTTTACGTTTACATTCATATTGTCAATCTTGGTATTCATTTCGGATTTAAGTTCTTTTAGGAAACTTATCACATCCGTTAGGGTAGGTTCTTGCTTATAAGCTGCCGTAGGTTCAGAACCGTTAGTATTTGAATTCATCTTCTCAGGTGGGGGTGAGAGGCTGTTCAGTCGCACAGTACTCACATGGTTTCGTTGCTTGGCCATGTTTCCTCCAATCACTTAGTGTTGAGAAAACAAGAATAATCTAAAACTGCTTTTGTATTTAGTGCAAAACTTTGAGATATTCCGGAGACCACACTACAAGCGACCTTCTTCCCTGAGTACCACTCACCATCTCTCCATCATAAGCTACAGAAATAGTGTCATGAATTAAATACTCAACTATTAGTTTAATCTCACACTAAAAATGACTCATATGTATAATTTGCTACATTATTAACTGTATAATTAAGACAGCGGGATCGCGAGGGTCCAAATTAATTGTTATTTTGACAAAGAATGTGCGATAGTCACGAGAGTATTGAATTGATCATGAAAAGTACTGTTGAGTACAAGACATCAGTCCAATTCGCTCTTAACAAAGTTTAAGTCGGCAAGCTTAGAAGTTGTGATTGAAGTCAGCGTTGACTGTTCCTAATAACACGGTATATGCTGCAAGTATACACTTCCCAAATTGTGCATCATCACCATCATCATTTTTTAATTATCATCATCATCATCATCTTCATCATCATCATCATCATCATCATCATCAACCGTTTGTGCCCTTGACTCATTACCAACAGACTGTTTTGGTATGTTACTAGCTGTCCTTACAAAGACAATCATGATTGTTTTAGTGCCTATTCCCATGTGCGCTCAAAACCCTTTGATTAAAAACTTTTTTCAACAATTTACCTTCCAGCATCGAACTTGACATTTCGAACTTGGCAGCTATTCGTAACATTGAAAACTATTTCTTTGTATCTCCGGTCCTCCAATGGTTTCCTTTCGTTCGTGTATCTCTCACAAGACTCAGTTATATCAGATGACTGGGTGTCTTCAGTACACATTTGTTCGTGAGTTCCCCCAGGAATTTTTTTTCCTTTCTTTTTTTTTTATAATGTATACCAAGCTATTCTTTGCTGTTTTTCAAAGTCACTCTGTTTCTGAACAGTCTTTCCTGGATGATAGTTCTACATCATCTGTTCTCCCGCTCTCACACACATTGTTATACAGATAATTCAAGATTACATTTAATACTTGAGGCTACGGATGAACCAGAATAATTTACAATTTATTAAATGTAAAACAAAAATAATCGTCTTTTCCAAAAGAACTGATGTTCTTCCACTGTCTATTTGGGATAATGATAACTGATCCCACCCCCAATGACTGGGATAATACAGTTACTGGGGGCAAATAACATCTTCACCTGAGAAAAATCATTTTAGTAAAAACTGGATGTTACTCTTTTTGTTTTGACAATTACTGTAATAGATTAAAGTAACTAATTATAGTTTGTATAGAAGCAAAGGTTCATACTTTGTGCACTGAAGGTCGTCGACAAAATAATGATCTCAGCTCGTTTCTGAATTTGGATCCGGTGAGGCAGTACAGGTAAAAATTGGTGGCGCTGTTAGCGTACCATGCCAAGTTGCACACAGTAAATAAGAACATGTCTACTTCCATGTATATCCTACTTTGGATATCGAGGTAAGGTTTAACTATAAAGTAAATACACACGGGCAACGAGAGAAGGAGGAAGACCAGCGACACGGTGATGAGAGTGAGGGTGAGTGACGAGGCCTTTTTCTGGCGACTGTTGACCTGGTCACAACCTCCGGCGGTCATCACACGGGCCACGTGTACAGACTGAATCACCTTCCACACTAACACACTGTTACCCACGATTAGGATACTGAATGGAATCAGCGAAGACAGAGCTAGATCGATCCAAGGATAGATGAAATTATCAAAAAGGTCTTCTTCTTTGTTCGTAATGTAACACATTATAGAAGTTGATTTGGAATTGTCCACTAATTCAAATGAAATGACTTTATAAACATTTAATGCAATCGGTATAGCTAAAACAACAGTTATAACTAATCCATCTTTCTCTTTTATGTACCATAAGCTCTTGTAATGAGGCCACACAACCGACATCACTCTTAGCATCGTCATGGAAACGATCAGCCAGGCTGAGATCATGCAACTAGAATACACGAAAAACGGACACAGCTTGCATAAGGAAATATGAACTGATTCCACATTGATACCGAAGTAATAATGAAACCAATCTGTAATCAACCCTGTATACAGAATGATGAGGTCGGACACGGCCAGCGCTGTGAAGTACAAGGACATAGTGTGTGACGACTGGCCCTCGCTCATTCGCCTCATCATCACGATGGTCATCACGTTGCCGAAGGTGCCGAGCACGATGATGACAGGCGGGATGAACTGCCACAATGGGATATGTGGACGAGAGAGAAGAAACAATTCCAAAAGGCTATACTCTTCAGAAGAACAACAGAGTGTGTCGTCTGCTGCTGTAACACTGGCCGAGCTGTTGACAGTTTCTGTGTCCTCACTAGTCATGTCAGGGTTAGTCACAACCGCAGTCTTCTGCTTCTTTGTGTGTAAGGGCTCTACTACTATGTAAATCGCGAAAGATTGGAGCTTACTGGAACTCACATCTGACACTACGATACAAATTTACAGCAAATCAAGCAAATGTATCAACTGTAGATTTTTATAGACCATTAAACCGTCCACACCAATACGAAAAATGAATAAAAGTATAATTAAAATTATAACAGACATTCTGTTTATCGATAAAAATGTATATATATACCTACAAAATGGAGTGTGTGTGTGTGTGTGTGCGTGTGTCTGTGGGCGTAAGTATCTCAATTTTAGTTTTTGGCTAAAAGCTCAGGGGGATGTTTATCTGCTCGATTGTAAAGATGTGACAAATTACACAATTTTTCTCTCCGTTTGTTGTCGATGCTTCTTTATCTTTAGGGTGTTTTTCTTAAAATATTCTGCACAAAACAGGCTTAAAGTCGCTAATTATGTTAACAACGGTTCTATTAAGAGAGAAGATTGTTTCATCTGCTTTTACAGTTTTTAAGAAAATTACAGACGTATCTATAATTACAGTTACAACTAATAGTAGCAGCCTGCAACTCACTGTTTTGATTATCAAGCTATGGGTACCCTACGTTCAATTTTTGCTTGTAACATCAACGAAAATTAAAGTAAAAATAGCCCTGGGTGGTATTCACCACCATGCAATTAAAAGTTTTGCAGGAACTTGCAAGAAGTCCATAGGAATGAAAAAAAAAAAAAACAAAAAAAACAAAAAATCTAAAGTAAAAGTCAAAAGTAAATAGTGAGTCAGACACCACAGAAGACAGAACAAGAAAAAAATACCAAAATACAGCTTACGGTTAGATACACAGAAAATACAACCTCAAGAAAGTAAAACACAAGCGGCTATCGTTAGTTCTCCAAGTGAACATCACCACAGAAGCGAGTTGAGCAGCTGTAGAGAGCCAGCATTACTCAATGAAACTCATTTCATCCCCATACCACCCTCAGAGTCATTAACTAAAAAGTAAACCGAGTGTTGACAGAGCAGTCGGCGATGTGGGATGAGCTGATACAGGAATCATAACGACCCTCCAGGACAAAGACCAACTGTCTGGAACCGCACTCCAAGACTAATTGAGCAAGGCATCATGGTTGTGTACGAGTTGTTGTATGATGCTGTAAGTGTGCTTTATAATGTAAGATGAAACATTTCTGATGCACCACTTGTAACTGGTGATTGTTTTCTCTCCATTTTCTGTAACTAAGCACACTCCCCAAATTATAATATTTTAATGAAATGTAGATATTTTTAAGTTTTCAATTCACCCTTTTTCTTGTAAATTTTCAAGCTCCTTATTACAATAGGTAATTAGTGTCATCTGAAAATTTAGTCTCGGAAGAAAATTGCAGTTGATAGACAATGTTACATCACATCCCAATGAAAAACAGACAGTAAAGCAAGGCTAGTGAAGATTATGGGCGAGCGCGCGCACACACACACACACAAACACATTTGTTTTTACTATGAAGATGTAACACTAAGCTCGTGACATCGATTTAAGTGACACATATCATCAATATGATAAGAAACAACTTTTGAACAAATGTTTTATTTTTAATGCAGTGTAGCTATCATACGCCTACACACACCAATCTACACATAGTATTATCTACAAAACCTTAACATGTACTGTAATAATACCATCTGCAGTAATATTTTTGGTTACGTCAAGACTAAAAAAGGACTTATTAGGTATTTTTATTTTACACCGATTAAAAATCGTAAAAGTATTACTTTGTTACTTTAGCGGTTAATAAGTTTTAGGAACCGTTACAAAATATGGTCGCGAAAGTAATACCACCTAGGCACTTGCAGGATCCATCATAGTTGCAATCCACGAAGTGACCACTAAAACACACACAGCTTCACTCATTACAACACTTTGCTGTGTTTGTAAGAAAAAGGTAATGGTCCTATTTATATTTACAACAAACTGTATCAAAATCACTGACACTGGTGCTGCACTGGATCACTAATTAGCTTGGCTAACTCGATCACAAAATATTAACAAGTAAGCGGATAAGTCCAATTATTATCACATTGTTGCTTTACATCTGCTGTCCTTTACTTTTAATTAACCTCACTGTCCTCATGTTTTGCTGTGTAGAGACTTGTCCTTCCGGTTCTAGCGAAGCTGGCGAGTGATGACAAATCGTTCATTGCTCTCTGTGCCTCTTTCCCACGATTCTCTCAGTCACAGATGGTGATAGCAGTGGTAGGTAGGTAACACCACTTTGAAAGCACCGACGTATCGACTCTTGGGTTCATCGTGAGGTCACTGCGATTAGCGACTCGTAACTGCTCATGTTTGCCTGTGTGTTAAATGATGAAGCCGATGCGTCAGCTCAGGTGACATTCACAAACCCATTTCTTACAGGTGTCTCTGTGACTGTAATATGACGAACGTGCACTTACCTTGCATAACACACACGCACGCACGCACGCACGCACGCACGCACGCACAGAACGTTTGACGAGCCTCCCGCAGATGACGATGATGATGAAGAAATTTGTAGGTGCCAAGAGGCACAAGATCAGAGGAAAGTCGCTGAGAGAGACATAAAGAAGATGGCGGATGTTCAAATGTATACGGAACGAGGCAGCCTTATTGGCATATATGAAAGAAGGTCAAAGATCAACCAATCAGTGTACTTCGAATAAAAATAAATAAAAGTACCTCATTAGTCACAAAACTCTCATTCCGCCATAATAGAAAGCACAGGGGAAGGCCGATGTGTCGTCAGGGGAACATGAAACTGTTCGTAATTTATGAAAGTTTCTCTGTCGGTTTAGTTTAATGAAGGTGATATGCTTTTAAATGCATGTGCTTGTTCGGATCACCATATATTCATAGCGTTATAGCAGCTCACAATTTGTAACTATCTAGCCAGTAAATACACACAAGACTGTAAGGCCACATTTCGAGGGCATTGATTGGTTGATCTTTGACCTTCTTGTCCAACATGCATACATTATATAATCCTGTATATAGCTGTAGAATGAATTCTATAAGTATAAAATACATTAAACAGCTATAGAGAGAAAAATTAGAGAAAATTACCCTCTTGGCGCCCCATATTATTGTGTTCTCGTCTCGCCAGCCAATCGTTATTTTATCACATCTTGGCTCAAACCCTCAGAATGAAAGAATTAACGCTCACAATCTTCTGTAATATTAATTAAATACATATATTCAGAAGGAAGGTATTAATTGTATTTTCAGCGATTAATTTAGTCATAAAACAACGTGCGGTAAATACTAGACTGTTAGAAATGAACCAATCATTACTGTAACAACACAGCAACAGTCACTCACAGTGAGAAGCATGCAGCACGTGCATTGTGTAAGCTTTCGGTGGTGTGGAGGCACCAGTAGGATGTAAGGACCTTTACAAAACGATCAGACCCTTTTTTTCAGTACAATTCCCATTCTGCTTGCTTCTTCAAAGCCAGAGATTTGAAGAAGGAAGCGATTTTAATGAATATATTTTTCTCTCAAGAGATTTGCATCTGGGTATTAAATGTTTGCTAAAATATCTGTTTATACGGCAGAATAAATATATCCTTTGGTAAGGAAACCTTGACATTCGGAGATAGCGACGGCGGACCATCTTCCAGCTGTCCTCCCAAGACTGTAAGAACTATTGGACCAGAAGTTGGATTAACTTATACTGTTGACGACTAAGCCATCAGGACAAGCTGTCGTGCACACAGGAGAGAAGAAATTTGGAATATTCCTCCGCGCTGAAAAGCACCCGAGTGTAAGTGATTACGTCTTAGTAGGGTGGTGTTCGGCGACAGCACGTGGCAGTGTTCATCCAGGCACCTACCGCTGTGTACTGTACGACAGTCAGGTAAACAAACAGTCGTCAAAGAAGGCACCTGTCTTCCCTGGACTGGTACAACAATCGGTATCCGTCTGCCATGCTGCTCTATGATGAGGTTGGCGACATGTGGGGACATGATGACTGACAGTCACACGGGGACTATGAGAGGTGACACCTTAGCTAACCATGACTCTCAGTTTTACACCTGCTATTTCCTTCATTAAAAACCTGGAGAGACTGAGACGAGAAAGATGTCGCAGTACAATAGTCGAACAACTGCCAGACCTAAGCTGATGTGCGTTTGTATTTAAGAGTGGATGGTTGTTTTAACGGTAGTTAACCGCTCTGTAGCTTGGAAGAACGGGTAGCACGTGTAGTATGACATCTCAATTTTAAATCAGCCAAACATGTACATATATGTATTTTGCATAATTCCCACAAGAATTGACATCGCTGATAGATGTAAATACTGTTTAGTGGAAAAAGCTTAATTATAGTCTAGAGTTTCGTAGTGACCCAGTGCAGCACTGTGTCTGTACCCAGATAAAGCAAACAGCTAAATATTTATACACCTACTCACGAAACGAGGCTCTTAGTTACAGTACCTACCTCCAATGATATATGTCCTCAACAGGTTGACGATGAGAATGTCATAGAAACAAATAATCCTACTAAAATTCATAACTAGTATTATTAGTGAAATTGACGGCTAAACAAAGAGAAAAAGGTAAACTCTCAGCCTGCTTTATTAGTTTGGTGCCAACTTTACTGGAGGTCGTCTACAAAACAAAGACTTGAGCTCGTTTCTGAATCTTGAGCCAGTCAGACAGTACAGGTAAAAATTGATGGCGCTGTTAGAGTACCAAGCCAAGGAGCACACGGCATGTGCGAATCTTCGTCTAGCCAAGAGTATCTTGGTGTCCGTGTTCACATAAAAATAAACGATAAGGTAAATGCTCACGGGGAGAGAGAGAAGGAGGAAGACCAGCGACACGGTGATGAGAGTGAGGGTGAGTGACGAGGCCTTTTTCTGGCGACTGTTGACCTGGTCACAACCTCCGGCGGTCATCACACGGGCCACGTGTACAGACTGAATCACCTTCCACACTAACACACTGTTACCCACGATTAGGATACTGAATGGAATAAATGAGGAGAGTGCTAGATCGATCCAAGGATATATCAAGTAGTTAAAAAAGAACACCATTTCGTTCCTTATAGTACATTCGGAATCATTTGGGTTGGATGGGATAACCACTTCAAACGAAATGAGTCTGTGTACGTTTAGTGCCGAAGATGTAGCTACAATAGTAGCTATGACTAGTCCAACCTTTCTCTCTGTGCACGAGGTGCCTCTGTAATGTGGCCACACAACGGACATCACTCTCTGCATCGTCATGGAAACGATAAGCCAGGCTGAGATCAGAGTACTTGAATAGACAAGAAACAGCAACAGTTTGCAAATGGAACTATGAAGTATTGCAACTTCAATATCAAAGTAATAATACACCCATTTTCTAACCAACCCTGTATACAGGATGACGAGGTCGGACACGGCCAGCGCTGTGAAGTACAAGGACATAGTGTGTGACGACTGGCCCTCGCTCATTCGCCTCATCATCACGATGGTCATCACGTTGCCGAAGGTGCCGAGCACGATGATGACAGGCGGGATGAACTTCCACATCGGCATATGAGGATTGGAGAGAAGAAACCTTTCCACTGCGTCATACTTTTCGGAAGAACAACAGTTTGTGTCGTCTGCTGCTACATGACTAACATTGCTGATAGTTTCTGTGATATCAGTAGCCATGACCGGCTTAATTACATCTACCGTGGCATCTATCCTCTGCCTGTAAGAACCCTGATTGTTCCTAGGTATCAATAAGGTCTGATGAGAAAAGCCATGAGACTAAAATTCTTGGTCTTCATTCAGCTTTACTGACATCAAAGTGCACGGGACACCTCCATCTTGCGCGGGATAAAGAGATAGGAAACTAAATTACATCTTTTATAGATCAGTAGTAATGTTGGTAAAGGACTTAGCAAAAAAAAAAAAATAAATAAATAAATAAAATAAAAATAAAAATAAAAATTCTACCAAATATTTCGTTAATTCAAAAGAAAAGTTTTTGCTCATTTTGGTTCTACACATATATTTAAAAATGAAACACTGTAATTACTTTATGTCCAACCCGGACAAGCGTACCCCACATTTAAACGAGGAGGGTAATACTTAGCGAAGAGAGGTTCTGTAATTAATAGTTCGATACTGAATTTTACTGGCTTGTAAAATAACGATCATAACAAACATAAATAAAGGTCTTTGTTTATCAATATAATAGTAATATAGATGGTATGAAAATATTCAGCTTGTTTTTTATACTTGCGACGCGCGAAAATAAAATGAAGTCGTAACTATAATTACAAACATGAATGAAAACACTGGAGTTAATCCTAAGAGCCTACAAGATAATTACCTTAATTTACAATTTTAAAGAGTAGGTTACTAGCAGACCTGAGCTGAGTGTGGAGATGAGTTACAGAGAAGCAAGTGGGTGTAAAGGGAGGCTGGCTGTCAAGAGATTCAGTGTTACTGAAGCAGAGTTTGATGACTGCGATGGTCCATCCCCAGGCCCAGCCAGTGAGGTGGGGGAGACTGGAGGTGGAGGAGACTGGACGTGGGGGAGACTGGAGGTAGGGAGACTGGAGGTGGGGTTCGTGCTGTGTTTGAACTATGAACTGAGCTTAGCTCACAATAGTTTTCAGCGATTGTATGAGCGATTTGGGACTGTGGATTTAGCGATGTCGAGGGCTATAAATGTTCTGAATCCCCTTTCTAACCTCACTATCACCCACACCCAGTCCTCTATCCTGATACATCCCCTTCTCGCTTATCTTCACAAAGTTTCCCAACTCACTGGTACCTTTAGAGTGGAAAGTGCTAGAGCTTCGACAAAGTAGTTATCTTACAATGTTCCTACCTACTAACACCTTTTAATCATTATCATACAGATACGTGTTAAATTTTTTATTTAAAAATTGCAAATATTTTATATCTATCGAGATAATTAGTTGTTTAGTTTTAGGCAACAATATATATTGACTTGGACATGCTCTTTAGGGGAAGTAATTTAGCATGCTTTGTTGAACTTGTCATGCTTGGGTACAGTCCCTTTACTGCTGGTACATGAACATGATTTTAATTTCAATTTTTCTTTGTGTGTGTGTGTGTGTTTTGAGCACCGATACCAGAACATTATAAGAATGAAAACTACAAAAATTAAACAGATGTTTAGGTAAAATGTCTCTCTAACAGCCTACTTTACATCAGTTTGCAAAAAAAAAAAAAAAAAAAAAATTGAAACAACATAATTTTTCGTATATTGAGAAAAGGGCGCATTTTTTTTTATAGCAAAGATGTCATGTTGTTAACTTCGAGATAAGAGTTTTTTCATGTCTTTACTCTAAAGTGCTGCTGCTTACAATCGTTAATAAACATTTTTGTCGCCAGAACTTTCTCTTTCTTCCACGAGGTGGATAATACTCAGCACAGTCTGTAATTAACAGTTCTTTGCGAAAAGTCCTCTCAGGTAAAAGTAACATTTTTAACAATATAATTAGTCTCTGTAATCAATAAAAGAGACACACGAAAGTTTGACACACTTATTTTGTCTGAAAATTGAAGATAACATTATTATTGCAAGCAAAAACATTTAAAAGTAATAGTAACTCTGTGTCTTACTTATCAATGGAAGGTCCGAGCACGAAAAGACCTGAGGGAGGGGCAAGGGATCCGGTGTTCCCCATCCCCACGGCGGTAAAGGTGGTCTGATCCTGGTCTGAGCTTGAATATTTTCTTTACTTATATTTGTGTAGGGGACAGGTAGAGTGCTGTTGACCTAGGTTCACAGCTCTCACAAACTCACCTGTTACTGTATACAGAAGTGTCAGGTATATATCTCAATCATTAGAACTACAAACTTTTCCAGGCATAGTGTGTACACCTAGCTTAGCTTACTAAATTAACTTTAAAACTACATTACCAAAGCTGTTTTTTCTGTAGCGAAGGCAAGGAGCATGATTAATATTTAAACTTTACTAAATAGATGTACAGTATGATGTACATTTATGACTCAGGCATGTTGTTTAGCAAAATATCTCGTGAACTCCACAAGTCGATATGATACACTTTCTTTGTTCTCTAACATAACTTTTTATTTGTTTTGTAACAAAGCTTTTTCCCACGGATCGTTGCCATGACGATGCAGAGAGTAATGTCGATTGTGTGGCCCCATTACAACAGGAGAGAGACAATTAGTTGTCATAAGTACTATTGTGGCTTTATCTTTGTTTTAATGGACACAGACTCATTTCAAGTGGTAACCACATCCAATCCAAACGATTCCGCATGTATATTTATCAGTGATATGGTGAACCACTTTCACAGCTTGATATATGCTTATATGATTTAGCAGTTTCTTCTTTTGTTCCATTTATTATCTAATTAATCTAACACTTTTCTCACAAAAATAATAAAAACACAACAGAGTTGTCACCTGTGGACAATCAGGAATTTTATTATTAACCGCTTCGCATGGAAAAATTGTAGCATGGGATTTTAGCGATGCAATTCATCGCAAACCATTTAGCTCCTTTAGGGTGAGCATCAGTAAATCATTTTGGGAGATTAATTAAAGCCAAAAATACTATTAAATTATCAAAATATTCACATATCGCAAGATACTTTTGCCAATATTACAATAAAATTAATCAAAGTAAATGAAAGAAATACTGAGTGCATTTAGAATCATAATAATACCATAAAACAAGAATATTCACCTACCATCAAAAATAGAATTCTTTTACCTGCGCGATAAAGAATTCATAGTGAAATATTTCTGAGCTTTCCTCCATTCCTCGTACAGACTATGCTAGAAAAAAAATCCACACTGATGTTAAATAAGAAAAAAATGAAGCATAAAAATAAGAAAATCCCTGTTTCACTTAAGTCGGTGGAAAATACTTAAAACTGACAAGTCACTTTATACTCTTAACTATTTTTGCCATAGTCAGACTATTAACAAGCTTTCCAATTTTGGTAGGATTTCCTCCATACCATACCTTGTGCCACCTATTGCTGGAGCACTGTCCTTCAGCTTCCTGTCATGGAAAAAAAAAAAATGGCATTCCACACTTTAGTGCATGATTGACATCAAAGGCTTTTTCCTCAAAAACAAAAATATTCTATTAAATCTGATATGTGTACATATATATATTAAGCGTATTTTCTATAAAAATAAGTAATGGAGTAATGTCTCTTCTCTTGACCAGCTCGAGAGGACTAGGTCTCTGTATTTTTGTGGTTGTCTCCGTTGTCCACAATAGAATTCGATTTTTGTCGATGTCTGTGTTTTGTTATTTGCGTGGATTTTGATAAACTCAGGATGAAGATTTTGCAGCTATCACACACAACTTGCACTTTAACAGTTTAAAATGTATTATACTTTGTACAATGATAAGACACATCAAACCCCGTTCTTTTTAATCACAAAATTGTGCACAGTACTAAATATTAGCAAAATACGGATACAAAATAAGCAAAGAAACCTCTCTTTTGCTTACATAATGATTATTATGCAAATATTGTTTTTTATTTAGAATCAGAGGCTTTCAGTTCCTTGTCTGATTACTGCGCCATCTGGTATTAACATGTAACTGTTATAAATATATTTCTGTAGTCTTAAAATGCAATTGCTGAAACGCGATGAACACAAATATGTATTTTTTATTTACTAGGTAAATTTCAATAATTTCAATAATTCAAAATTACCAACCTACAAGTTCTGACTTCAAGTAGCAATTCTGGATATCATTTTGATTACATTCTCAACTGTGACAGTCATGTTGCCCTAAAAGACTCGCAACTAAAATTCAGAAAAATTAAGTATCGTCAGTGTTTTCTTGTTATCTCCAGAGAGATTAAAAGAACGACAGAAGCAAAACATGCAACGAGAACGGAACGAGAAAAGCTTTCGCTAAAGATGTCTACCCGTGAAGTAGTCACTAACGCACTAAAGAACTTTTTTTTCTTTGAGGATAATAGAGTATTTAGCTTTTAAAAACGAGTGAGCATTTGTAAAGGATATATATATATGTTTATAATGCGGTTTATATACCAAAGATTTGTATGACAGATGCCTTAAAGAATGTAGACAAAATCTTAGCCTTGTGCTCTTACAAAGAAAAATGTTGATTAAAGGTCAGTGAAAAGCACTCAGTACAAAGGTCAAGATATGCCGACCCACCATACACTGCAAATAGTGGAGTACAACACATTTATAGTAGGTCTAGTATGGCGGAGACAACTTACATGGGCCCTGCAGAGGTTTTTATCTGCCCCTGTGTCATCGGCATGAAAAGAGGTTGTGACGATGATTGTGATGTTAACATAGGGGTGAATGGTGATAAGATAAACGTTTACTACAAATGTTATTCTCCATAACAAGCGTGACATCATCAATAAGTGATTCTCTTACTTACCACAGACTCGGTTCAGCATGTCTTGGCTTTTGGAGCAGAAAGACTTCTATGTATACGTATATAGTGGTTAATTTACAGGCAATCAAAGCTTGTAATAACAGAAATTCCTGTTTGTATTGATACCTATACCTATACAATATATACATGCATGCGTGTGTGTGCGTGTTTGGGTGTGTGTGTGCGCGCGCGTGGGAGGCGACTCATTATTTCTAAGTTTATTACCTAGGCTTTTCCTAAGTGAATACAGACTTGTCTATTTTTTGTTCTACTTTTACAAAGCAAAGTGAATTCCACATCGAGCTATCAATGACTATAATTCTGCTCGCAGCCATTTCCGATTTTATAAGATTCTTTGTTAAAACTTTTTCTTGTAAGTACTGTACAGATAGCAATTAGGAGATTTTCTGTCGAGAGAAAACGCATTCCGATCAATGCCCAAACCCATTTTTAAGATTTACAGAAGAAAATCGTGAAAAAGAAATTTGCTCACATTGTGTTTCAGTTTGCCACATCTTTATACATATACGTGGGGTTTTTTTTTCAGTAACTTTCATTCTCTCACCCACCAATGCCAGTACTTAGGACACCCGCCCCCCGTCATGAATTTTGTACCTTTTCTAAACGATGAGAATGTCTATTATTATTTTTCATCAAAGACATTTTTTAATGACTTATTGTATAAAATGCACAGTTGCGTGGATTTTTTCTGGCTCTGGCATCAGATCACATTTAGTATTAATAATAATGTTAGTAAAAGGTTACTTTCAATGCTTCTACTTCATTCATCAAACCGCATTCCAAGCTAAGAGGCAGCAAGATCGTTACCCAGACACAAAAGACAGAAGACATCAGACCTGGTGGGATAGGAGTGTCTAACCCTGATCATGGCTTATGATGTGACAGATATGTTTGTCAACACCACTGCCGGCGACCTCGCAGCAGACGACACACACTGTTGTCCTTCCGAAAAGTATGATCCATTGAAATCATTTCTTCTCTCTTATCCACATATCCCGATGTGGAAGTTCATATCGCCTGTCATCATCGTGCTCGGCACCTTCGGCAACGTGATGACCATCGTGATGATGAGGCGAATGAGCGAGGGCCAGTCGTCACACTCCATCTCTCCATACTTCACAGCGCTGGCGGTTTCAGACCTCGTACTGTTGTATGCTGGGTTACTCAGGAAATGGCTGTATTACATGTATGACCTGTTTGTCGAGAAACTTCATACTTCTCTTTGCAAACTGCTTCCATTTCTCATCTATTGTAGCACTATGACCTCAGCCTGGCTGATCGTTTCCATGACAATGCAGAGGGTAATGTCGATTGTGTGGCCTCATCAACAACGTCTGTCCTGCACAAAGCAAAAGGCTGTGTTAAACATAGCTGTTGTCGTCGCCGTACCTGTTACATTAAATGTACATAGACTGATTGCAAATGAACTGGCGACCTCAAGTAATGACACTGACGAAATGTATTACGTTTTAGACGAACAAGTAAACAGATATACGGAAATTATATACCCGTGGATTGATCTCGTCCTGTCCTCTATTATCCCTTTCTGTATTTTAATCGTTGGCAACAGCGTGTTGTTGAAAAGTGTGATTCAGTCTGTACACGTGGCCCGTGTGATGACCGCCGGAGGTTGTGACCAGGTCAACAGTCGCCAGAAAAAGGCCTCGTCACTCACCATCACTCTCATCACCGTGTCGATTGTGTTCCTCCTTCTCTCCATGCCCGTGTGTATTGATCTTATCGCTGCTCCTTATGTCTTTGAGGACAGTCCCATAGCGTACGGTAAACTCAATTTTGCATATGCCGTGTGCAACTTAGCTTTTTACACCAACTGCGCGATTAACTTCTACCTGTACTGTCTGACAGGATCCAGGTTTAGAAATGAGCTGACATCTTTTTTCTATGGACGATCTCCAGCACTGAAAACGTAAATGGTCATCTCTCTGACGAACGGTCCAACATGCTTCAGTGAACATCGAGATAAAACAAGGATTTCGAAGATTTTTCTCTTGTTCGACTGTTCCCGACTTCAGGTGGACCATGGCGAAGTATTTCTCACGAATTTTGGCTGCAAACTTATCTGTAGCATCTTGCCGTCTTGAGGGTCAGTACACTTTGCAACTGTTATTTTTATCAACCTTCTACTGGATCAAGTGCTGTGAATCAGCTCAGTGAACCGTTACAAGAATGGGTTCCAAGCAGGCATCAAGCGACTAGAATGCACGAAAGCCTTCGACTTCCGTCCTCAACTCAGTCACGTGTCTTCTTCCCCAGCTTGACTACTTCCACCTCCCCCTTCATTAGGTGTATGCAGGGGCTGGTTCATCTTTATAATTTTTTTTTAACTAAGTGGTCTGGCTACTTGGTGGCATTTGTTTCATGGTCTAGATCCTTCTTTAAGTTCTACGAGAATAAACATTTACCGTTTTGACCTATCCCGACATGGCTACACCTCTGTGTTGAAATTCTGAAGGGTTTAGGCTTCAACAGGTTTTTGCCAAGTAAAGTTTTTTTTTATCCAGCAATTATCTTGATACCTCATATAAGAGAAGTAAACAAGATAAAATGATAAAAATATGAACACTAGTACTGATTATTAACGCACTTATTTGCCGTTTACGAGAAGTAATTTTCTACCAATAAATTCAATGGCCATCATTCGTTTATGCACCTACAGTTACTTCACAAGATTCGGGAATAATAAGAAGTTTGATAAAGTTTGGACACGACGAATGCAAGTCTTCTTGCCTAAAGAAGTTTTGAAATTTTCTTGTTTATGATGTCAGCAGAATATCACACAGAACCATCCCGTCTAGTCCAAATATTGGGTATCGGCTGCATGTTTATCTTGTTGGTAAGTAGACTTTCTAACTCTTATTTAACTATTATTGTTTGTCAACCTTTTACGGGATCAAGTCATCTTAAACACAAGGGTCAAACGTTGGCAAATCCTTGTTCCATGCGGGTATGAACCGACTGAAGTGGACGCCCCAGCCACAGATTTCAGAAACCAATCATGTTTCTAATTTCCCTCATCTCTCCCTTCATTTGTTGTGTGTGCAGGGGTTCGTATTTATTATATGTTATTAGTTTTTGTTAACTAATAATTTGATTGCTTAATGGCACTTGCTCCTGGTCATGAGCTGTACAGGGACAAACTCTTTTTTTAAACAATCACATTTTCAGGACTCGCTTAAAAACAGAATTGTTTTCCTCGCGCTGAGCTGACCAATGACGACTACACCCGCCGTCTAATGTCCATCTTTCAGTTCCCGAGGAACTCACATGTCGAGCCTGCTTACTTTCTCCAGCTTATTCGGGGTGGTTGTAAACACTTTATGACGAATGCCTAATGTTTTTGCAGTGTCTCATATTGGGTCACGTGGCTTTGACTTGACCAATGTCTTTATGATGACGTCATCAACCTCAGTGAGGCTCCATGACCGAGGAGAGTCGTTGAAATCGAAATTATGAAGCTCACTGAAAAGATAGCGATATGTCAGAAGGGCAATATGTCATGGACTGATCTTTGTTCTTGAGATAAATAAACGCCATTAAAAAAACAGAAAAATACCTCATGAAGACAATCTAATCTGTTGATGGGCATGCGTATCTTTGTCTTCCAGTTCCTGTTGCCATTACAAGGCAAGTGAAATACCCAATATTGGTGCATACGTGCTTGTTATTATTCTTATTGCATAGTCGGGCAAGATTGTTCGCACAATGTTATGAAGACTGATGCAGGCTTGTGTCTGACATTCAGTTACTCGCCATTGGTTGCCACTATCCGTATGAACGACAACAGATGCGGAGGACTAAGGTTTTTCGTGGTCAAGAGACGAACTGAGCTGTGTATCAAACTCTCGGGCATACAACCAGTGAGATGCTGACTCTTTATTTTGCAGGTGTAACTTGTTTCAAGTTATACAATGTGCGATGATTCATTATTCTTCATGATTTTCTTGCTTACAGCAATTGACGGAAAATACAATGAATTACCGATTTCAAGACCCGCCTACAGTTTGAAACAAAAAACCTGTCACAGGTTGTACTTCGACAGTTTTTTTTTCAAAGCTAGCATAGACTATTGCCAAGAATATTAACATATTCCATTGGAGATAGTAGATATTAGGGAATTTACCTCCCTAGAATACAAAAAAAAAAAACACTTTATTTTTTTAAATCCGCTGAACAATGCAATGGACAGTATAAATAAAACTATACCCCAGCAATTACATCCAAAACTAGAGAGGTGCATGGGTATTCCGCATTGACCGGAAGTTTCATTCAACAGACGAATACAAATGTAAATTCACTCACTCATTTCTTTCTTCCCACTCGGGGTCAACTATCTGAACGGTCGTATGTCTCCACAAACTTGTTATTGTAAAACATTTGTTTAATACTCAGTGCCAGTGAACATCCGTAAAAACCTTCCTTCCCTCTATCATGGCAGATCCCGCCCACCTTCGTTTCATCTACATCGATGATAGTAATAATTAATAGTAGTCAACATGCCAAATATATCGATGTCACGAACGGCGTATACAATTTAATTATTAGAACCATTTAATTAAAAATAAAATACAGAATCGGTATAGAATTGTATTGACTGAGCAAGGAGTATTATCAAAACCGATTTTGTGTGTGGGTGGGTGTGTGATGTAGATGCGCACATGATTATTCTTGATGCAAGTTGTTGTTTGTTTTATAATAATTATATATGAATAATTGGCCTTCATTTTACTGTACATCTTAACGCTGCACCTTGCAGTAAAGGTGTTCTACTTTTATTTTTAACCAACTGTAACTAGAGCACCTTCCCATGTTTACATTGCCCACTGGGACCAATAAAATTGATCATTGTCATCATTGTCATTGTCATTATTGTCATTGTCATTGTATGCGGTAAAACAGGTCGTGCTTTTGTTAGTGGTTTCCGATTATTTCTAGAGAGATTGAAAAGAAAGACTGCAGAAACGAAAGTATCAACAAGTTAAAAAAAAAAAGGGAACAGAAAAACGCACTGTGAAGTTTCCTTGCACTGAGCTAATTACCTACCCGTCAATAACAAAAGTCTGCAAGGTTGTTTAATTATAAAAATGTGTGTCTGTGTGTGTGTGTGTGTGAGTGTGTGTGTGTGTGTGCAAATGTCGTCTACCGCACGCGGACACAACCACGGCCGCTAGTCCTGACCTCTGACACCATGCCTCATAAGTGGAGACTTTAATTAAAAATGAGCATTTGTGAATTACTTGTCTGTCCTGAATCGGTCTGAACCATCATCAACTGTACAGTCGTTTGTGGCATCTCTACCAGGCTTCACAAATGTATGCTTCCATTTCTGTAATAAAGTGGAAAGTGTAGTAATGGAGAAATGTAGAGAATGTCTATGATTAATCACTACACACTACTCATCAAGTGCACGGTGATGTCGTATAGTGAGGTGGAAGCTTGTTGTGACAGAGCAATATCAAATCTTTCTGGTTGATTGCGAAATAAAGGAAACGGTCTGAAGTCTCCAGTGCTGATGAACACATTTACAAAGAAAGTTATGAGAGGATGGCGCACATGTGTTGGTCGATGTGTGCTTGAATGTGTCACATCTCTGCTGCTTCGCAATTTTCTTACTGACATAAATCGTGTAAGACACACTTCTCGCAGGTAAGACCGGTATTCTACAGCCACAAGTATGGACATACCCTGCGTCATCAATAGTCGGTGTCCAGTCATCTTCCGACACAAAGCTCCTCCATCTTGCGCTGTTTACACCTCCCAGAGCTTCAGAAGTGGCCAGACCTGAGAATAAAACACAACAACATTAAATTTCAGCATCTCCATATTTAAAGGTCTGCTAACAGAGCCCCCGGCTAACATAGCCCCCTACTACCTTCACGTGGTTTGATTATTGTTTGTTTGTTGATTATTGTTTGTTTAATCCCCATCAATGTTTTAGTTCTGCGTCTTATAATATTTTTTTTTTCAGTCCTACTTTATCTTCACTATCTGTCGTAGTTGTGATCGTGAGCCGCCCACTCAGGACAGGGTCGTTTGCAGGTACACAAAGTACCGCACATCCTGCAGGTGTGGTCCATCCACTCCAGTTGTGTGCCTTGTGATGGTGTTTATCATCACCTTGCTCTTCTCTCTGCTGATCTCCATCCTGTCAGTGTGTTTGTTTGTGAGGGTCTGTAACTCACTGTCGCTGTTACTCTTAGACTGGCCTCTGCCTGATAATCAAGACATTGTCTTCAATAGTGTTTTTATTGTTTTTAAATGGTCCAATGTTTGTACAGATTCATAGTTATACCTACAATTTTCTTTTTAATTTTTAAATAAAAATGTGGCTCATTATTCCATTGCCTATTGACATCAATAATTAAAATATTTTTATGTTCATGGTGGTCTCTCTTTTACAACCAGCTTCCTCGTTGAGTTTTAATGCTAATCAATTTCAAAGATTTTTACCTACCAACGAATGCGGTCAATCTAACCCTCCTTAAATTATCGAATTTGTTTGAGGAAACTGTAAATTAAGCAATGATAGCGTGTTGTGCACATTTTTTGGAAGACAAACTCATAAAATGTAAAACACAGACCCACAGATATAACGATGCTTTAAGTCCCAAAACTAACAAAAAAAAAAAACCAAAAAAAAAAACAAAAACAAAAACAAAAAACTGGATTTGAAATGTTCCCTAAGTCGATAAACAAAAATATCTGTAATACCTTCAGTTTTACTTTATTTTATTTTTTTATTTTTAAGACTTATAGGTTTTACTCACACACATGATCTATAAAAGTCGTGTCATTCTTTCATTAACGGGACCCGGTGCGAGTAGTCAGTCGTGTCATGTAAGTAGATGTTGTGATGAAGTAGGACAAAGAACTTTGTGCCGCGGTCCCACCCACCAAACCCTATCGCGATTTGCTAAGAAGCAGACCCTTACAAAAAAAAAAAAAAAAAAAAAAGAAAAGAAAAGAAAGTCATCATGCTTGCCACACAGTCTTCGTCGATAATGGAGGACGAGGTCACAAAAATTGTCGTCAACAGCACTGTCAGTGACTGGGAAACAGATGACACACTCTGTTGTTCTTCGGAAAAACAAAGCATTATAGAATGGTTTCTAAACTTCGATCCACAAGTCGTGATGTGGCAGTTCATCCCGCCTGTCATCATCGTGCTCGGCACCTTCGGCAACGTGATGACCATCGTGATAATGAGGCGAATGAGCGAGGGCCAGTCGTCACACACTATGTCCTTGTACTTCACAGCGCTGGCCGTGTCCGACCTCGTACTCCTGTACTCAGGGCTGATCAAGAATTGGGTGTATTATTTGTTTGACATTACTATCCAAGACAAAGCTCTTTTCCTCTGCAAACTGTTACCATTTCTGGTTTATTCCAGTTGTGCCATCTCCGCTTGGCTCATTGTTTCCATGACGATGCAAAGAGTGATGTCTGTCTTGTGGTCTCATCATAGTAACCTGACATGCTCAAAGAGAAAAGTTGAAATAGTCATAGCTACTATAGTAGTCGTATCTTTTGCACTAAACGCTCATAGACTGTTTATATATGAATTACTAATCCAACCTAACACCACTGATACTATATGTGACGTCATAGTGCTATACCAGTATAACTATTTTATCTATCCTTGGATCGATCTCGCCCTGTCCTCATTAATTCCGTTTAGTATCTTAATCATCGGTAACAGTGTCCTGGTTCGGAAGGTGATTCAGTCTGTACACGTGGCCCGTGTGATGACCGCCGGAGGTTGTGACCAGGTCAACAGTCGCCAGAAAAAGGCCTCGTCACTCACCCTCACTCTCATCACCGTGTCGTTAGTGTTCCTCCTTCTCTCCTTGCCATTATGTATTTACCTTATCGTTGAATACTACATCAACACTGGCGAGGCTGTACTTGTGTACGCCGTGTGTGACTTATCATGGTACGCTAACAGCGCCATCAACTTTTACCTGTACTGTCTGACCGGCTCCAGGTTTAAGAACGAGCTCAAGTCTTTGTTCTGCGGAAGATTTCCAGCACCGAAACCATCAGCCCTGACATCTCGGACCAACCAGCGCTTCAAGTAATACATCGACACAGTAATGTGGACATTTCTTTTTGACTGTTTTTCTCAGGTTGAGCTGTTAGTCACACGCACAACTGTAATTAATTTAATTATGAATTTCGGTAGATATCAGTATATCTATACTCACAGTTTTAATGTTTTGCAACGACCTTTTATTTAATTGTCGAGTGCTAAAGCAGTTTATTGAATGTTAATAACATTCATTTCTCATGTAAGCTAAATCTCAATGGATAATCCGATGTTTGATGGCAGCTGATTAATTTTAATTAACTTTTTCAGTCAGTATACTTCTACCTTGACCAAACCTGAGGGATAGGACCCAAATAGTTTTGCTGTTTTTTGTTTGGCGGGTGCGGAGATAAATAAATATAAGGACTGCTTTGATTTTGTGAACAAAATATCGTAGATAATAATGATAAAATCTGAAGAATCTATTAAATGTTAGACATTTCCTGTGGACTGCTAGAAGAATTAAAAAACCCAGCTTGTCCGTCACTCGCATCACGTGATGGTCCTGTAGGACCTACTGTACGTTCGCCGGCAGTTAGTCATTGGTCGTCAAACGTCCACAAAGGTCAGCGCTGGGTCAGCTAGGTATGACGTCACATATCGCACACGAAGTTTTCACCTGGAACAAACTTGTAAAGATTTCAGCACCCTGATTAAAATGAGGTGTAAGTCATGGCTATAGTTTTTATTGTTCCTTGTTCTCAAATCACACATTCACCTGTGCCAAACACATACAAACACACAAACACACACACACACACGATTACACGAACGCTTTATCTATATACGTATTTATGTGCTAAATAAAATGTCAAATCGTAAGAGTTAAAGAATGTGGCAGGAAAGTGAGCTGTGTAGAGTTCTCTTCTAATCTTTCCTTAGAAAATTTAGTGGTTTAGGATTAGGGTTTTTACTTGTGTGAATATGTTTGTCTGTGTATAGTAGATATGTATTGGTTTGGGCGTTTATGTGTGCATACTTTTCATATTTAAAAAGTTTTTGTTAACTACAACCACTTACTGAAGTCTCCTAGCGGGTAGAAGGGCCGGTGCTTAGAATTTTTAACAAAACGTAGGATAAAAGTTTCGTGAAGAATATAGAGGAGGCGCTATCACGGATCAAAGAGGAGATGAATAGAGATAGATGTTCAATATTTTTTCACTTTAAGAAGCTTTGTTTCCCTTGTTGAAGATCTATAGAAAACAAATATCACGCAGGTAGTCAGAGCAGCAGGACACAGTACACAGGTGGGAAGGGAAGTCAACGGTCAGGTTTTGTTATCATCGTTATTCTCAGGCATTCCTTAGCTACAGTGAAACTAGATGCAAAACAAAAAAATTCGAATTAAAACCAAATGTTTTAAAGATTAAGTTCACAGAAAAAATTGTGTAATATGGTGTATTGCCATTTATCACTAAATAATGTGTCCCCACCATAGAAAAATCTTATCTATGGCCGTCAGTTATAAATTGTCATCAAAGTCAACAGGTCTTTCTTTTGATCGAGTTTTGAAAGTCTCCATGGAATAGAAAGAAATCTGAAGATATAATTTTAAAACTACCAAGGCTTTATAACTAAGGAAGCGGTGGAATACTCAGAAGATAAAAGATGGTGTTTGTGGCTTTTGTTTTTGAAACTAGCAATTCTATAAGATCCGCAGTAAATGGAATTAGTGAAGCAGTTGTTAATGTATAGTTATTTTTTTTATATAATATATGTGATTGTCATTGCAGACATTAGTGAGGAATTGTTAATGTATAGTTATTTTTTATAATGTATGTAATTTTCAGTGATAGACATTAGTGACGATTTTACTCATTTTCATCATGTACCATTGACCATTGCACATTAGTTAGTATAAATACGAAGGTGCAGTGCATATTGCAGTTTAAATTATTGCCGTTTATCTTTTCTTCGGAAGAAAATTCAGATCAGAAAATTTAAATTCTACTAATATTTATCATCGTAGAAAAACAAAAATTACAGTTCTTCCTTGCGTGGCTATGTTTTCACAACTTTTTTACATGATAAAGTTCATGCTTTCAGAGAGAAAGGCCTGAGCCAAAGGGGTACGACGAATATTTCAGGTCTTCTCGGTCGCTGAGACGTTTGTTTTTATTGTTTGTTAACAACGTATGTTTCATAAGTTTTCTACAAAGTTTCCATACAATATCTCAGGGTACTTGTGGACAATGGAAGTGTATTTACCCATGAAGCACTATTCTTCCCTGTGTATGTGTGTGTTTAAGCGTGTTTTTTCTAGTGACTAACCTTGTTTTTAATTACCTTGCCCTTCGTGTTACCAGAAGCAGAAACATTTGATATGATTACACTTTATCCATCGGTCAAGAGTTAGACCTCATACTCTACTGCCAACTCCCGGGGAATTCTTAATTCAGATTTTTTGTGACCAAGTCGAGACATATTACATTCAAATCAGATGTACCTATTCTTACCGTTTGTTTGTTTGTTTGTTTGTTTGTTGTTTGTTTGTTTGTTTGTTTGTTTGTTAATTATGCTGTACTAGACCAAGTAACCAAATTACCATTATGGAACAAGAAAAGATCAGGCACTTTCTTTCTGTTGCTGGGTGTGATGACCTGTGTCACAATGAATGTAGTTTCTTTTACAAAGAAAGCGAATTGTGATAAATTCTGTCCCTTCCCTAATAAAGGATAATGAAGAGTTCTCCCTTCTAATAAGCGTGTTGCAGCACGGGATGTTATTAAGCTTACAAGAAATACAGTTCTTGTGATTAGAATGGTAATCAGTCTCAAATAACAGAGAGTACTAAGTAATTAACCAGGTTAACACCAACTCTTTGCAGTCAAAATGTGACTTTTAAAGGCAGCTTTTCATTTTGTAGACTCGCACAAGTACATTTGTGTGTTTGAAGGAACTGTTCATCTCATTTATTTATTTCGCTATTTACACAAAAAAATCCTCTTTACAGCACTGTTTGAAGGTATTGCGAGGATGTACACATTATAGGAATTTATGTCCGGACCAATGATACACGATTCTCTTCTTTTTCCGAACCTGTGTTTACAGACATCTTGAGCTCTTCATCCTTCTTAAGTGTTAAAGAAAATAATAAATAATTGACAGCAAATTGCATGTGTAAAATAGGCCGGCTGAGAGCGCGTGCGTATATATATATGTGTGTGTTTGTGTGTGTGTGTGTGAGAGAGAGAGAGAAATGTATTTACTAAAATATGGACAGACAGAAGTGGATTATCCATGACTGCACTAGACAAGGAGAATTGTGTATCCCACGTACAATACACAAGTATCCGCAGACATTTTTGTGAGAGAGGATTGTTCACTGACTTAATTTAAAAAAATATCTACAAATACACAGTTCTGTTGTTACTAACAAAGCAATTCAAGTCAATAACATAGAATTACGAAGATTCTCCTAATCAGTGACATCTCATGACATTTTCGTTCTCACCTCTCAAACTGTTATTAAATGTTTCGAACATTTTAAATTGCATGAATGTGACTGCTTGGTACTTATAACAACAGTTATTGATAATGTTACTGCTTGCAGACGATTTTTCCAGTTAACTCCCAAAACGGAGCGGACAACGTTTCCGGTTAAGTCACATTCATTGTTTAGGTTCGCCGAGACTGACAGCGGAGAACTTGGCAAGAAGCTAAGCGTTGGTCTCGGCTGACAGACAGCAGTCCACCTATACACGTCCGTGCTCTGACGCTGCAAATGTTGATCAGGGGAGACAACTTTTAACGCAGCTAATACTACCATGCTTGAGTTAGCTCCCGTTGTGGTAAGCCCGTGAAAATACACTGAATGTTTTCTGCATGTTGTTGTAAAAACACATCAAGTCGGAAAAAACAAAAACTTGTGTGTTCAAATGTTTCTTAAAAGCCTTGTTCCTCACAGTGGCAAACATTATTACATGATGATTTGTCCGTTTGTATTTCAAATTACTTCGAACTGTATTTTTTTTAAATTGACATATTTTATATTTAACTTTTTATATAAAGCATTTTCAACTCCAGATAAAATTGTCACCTGTGTTGCTCAACATCTTGGAGAATATCATGCAAGAAACCCTTCACGATCATCACACTTCCATCCTCATTTGTAAAAGCCTATTTAAAACCTACTGTTTTCAGACGACATCGATATAATAGCAAACACTAACAGAGAACTTTAAACCTTACCAACAGACTGAAAAACAGTTCGAACCAATATGGAATGGAGACCAGCGCTGACTAGAGTAAAGCCGTGGTCAATGAGAATAGAAAAGGACATGAACGGGGTTAAGCTCAAAGAGAGAAACGACTAAAGTACTATAGACCTCCACTCACCAATGCTGGCAGGTCCACGATAGATATCCGCATCAGAATCGAGATAGCAACAGCGACAATCGTAGGATGGACAGAAAACGAATGAATTTGTGCGAAGCACGGTCATCACACTCGATGACCCCAGGAACCCCATCATGCAACAGTCAAGAGATGTAAGTTGGTCTGGTTGGCCAGATGTAAGTTGGCCATCTTACCAGGCAAGACACTTGTCGAAGACTGTTCTTCAAGGGATCATGATGGACGCCGTCGTGGCCAGGGGAAGGTTTGGCTTACAAATGTGAAGCAGTAGACTGGGAGTCTGTAAGCGTTTAGTAGACATTAACATCTACATAACCAGACCTGTGTGTGTTTACTTGTGTGTTCAGAACACACCACATTACCATTTCCAGAGATAGATCCAAAACGATTAATACTAAGTCAGGTTTTTTAAAATGACTTCCGTGACTGGAAGACAAGGATAACAAACCATAAGAATCTACACTAGTAATATCTCTTAACCTCGGTTTCATATAACATAATCCTAAATGACATATCAGAGTAATACAAAATCTAGTTTTAGTGACATTTCTGAACAATGTTAAAAACTCGGCCTTAGTTCGGCGTTTTACAAAGTCACACATAGAAATATATTGGTAACGCTCGTGTATCTAATAACATATGGCAGTTGATCATGTATGGACGGATGACATCGATATGTAGACTTTAACCTCACTCCATTCTGTGACCTTTAGAAAGACTGTTTTAATATTTTTCTGGCTAGTGAGAAAAAAGATATGAGCTATATACGCTATGCAACTGAAGTTATTCCTCTACACGGGACGTTTTCACAAAGAAATCTTGTCTCCAGCATTTCATAATAAAAAATAACACGCATGAACGGTGTCGACTATTGATGCAACATGTTATGCCACTCATCATTGTAATGGTTGGAATCGACAGGTATTAACTCTGTAGTCTCACTGTCGGTAAAGGTAAATTAAAGGTAAGTATAGAAAAAATCATGATATCCAAGTAGTGTATGCTATTAAAAGCAACAACAAGCTTATAACACGAATGTCCAAATAAGACAGGGCTTGAATAATTATAATTAATAGTTTAATTATATAGATTATTTAACTATATATATATATGTACAATTACATTTAATCATATACATTTGTAGCTCAGATAGAAGACTAAATATTTCATCTTTGCTATGGGTGTTGTACTGAATGACACAGAAATTTTCAAAAGTCACCGCCTTCTAGATAATGTTTACTGTGGAATTTACTGAAGCTTATTCGGTCAATACACTGAGCGGCAACTATTGACATTTTACTCCACGAAATCGTCGGCAGGACAAAGATGTTAGTTCGTTTCTAAACCTGGATCCAGTCAGACAGTACAGGTAAAAATTGATGGCGCTGTTAGTGTACCAAGCCATGTTGCAGACGGACCAAGTGAACCTGACTGTTGCCAAGGAGATGTCAGTGTCTGTGTTAATGTAGGAAATAGTGATCAGGTAAATACATTCGGGCATGGAGAGCAGGAGGAAGACCAGCGACACGGTGATGAGAGTGAGGGTGAGTGACGAGGCCTTTTTCTGGCGACTGTTGACCTGGTCACAACCTCCGGCGGTCATCACACGGGCAACGTGTACAGACTGAATCACCTTCCATACCAACACACTGTTACCCACTATCAATAGACTAAATGGAATAATTGAAGACAGAGCAAGATCAATCCAAGGGTAGATGAAAGAATCAAAGTTGTCTAACTGCTCGTTCGTCATGTAACATAAAACTTGAGTGGAGTTCATTTTAGGTACCAACTCATACGAGAAAAGAATGTATGAATTAAATACCAATACTGGGGATACAATAGTTACTATGACTAGTCCTACCTTTCTTCTTGTGCAGGATAAGCTCTTGTAATGCGGCCACACAACCGACATCACTCTCTGTATTGTCAAGGAAACGGTAAGCCAGGCTGAGATCGTGCCACTAGAATAGACAAGAAATGGCACTAGTTTGCAGAGCAATATAGATATTTCCTGGATAGCGATGTGAAAGAAATAATACAGCCATTTCCTAAGCAGTCCAGCATACAATATGACGAGGTCGGACACGGCCAGCGCTGTGAAGTACAAGGACATAGTGTGTGACGACTGGCCCTCGCTCATTCGCCTCATCATGACGATGGTCATCACGTTGCCGAAGGTGCCGAGCACGATGATGACAGGCGGGATGAACTTCCACATCGGGATATGAGGACTGGAGAGAAGAAACCTTTCCAAAACGTTATACTCTACAGAAGTAGAGCAGTACGTGTCGTCTGCGGCTACGTCACTGTCAGTGATGTTGACAACGTATTTGACGCCATGAGCCATGGTCAGTCTTGACACACGGACTGTGACAGGTCCTATGACTTCTGTCTGTCGGCTTTACATTTTAGCGATAAGTATGGTAAGACGACAGCGGCACGGAATTAGTTTTTATTTATCACAGACATTTTTTTTTTTCACGTACCCGACATTTCCTCAAATTCCGTTTGCGCCGAATCCACAAATGAAGCGAAGCTACGACCTTTATAGAAAAAGACCGTTAGTTTTTAAAAAAAATCAAAAAGCGGCTTTATGAGTGTGTGTATGTAAAAGAGAAACACGGAGAGAGATTTGCATGATTATTTGTGAAACTGCTTCTGGCGATGCTGACTGTTGACTTACCATGTCAAACAAGCAAACTAAATATGCTTAAGTGGTCTTTGGGCTATGAACCTGTAGGCGTTCTTGGATGGTATATTTGAACTTGATATTTCAAATATTACACGAATGGAAATAATTGTTTCTTTGCCAAGCCCTGACAAGCAAAATTAGTTTAGCAAGCAAGGAAATCAAGAATTCAAACTTTCTTTCACAGTCTTTCTTTAACTTAAACTCGATACAGAATTTCACCTGCATATAATAGGGAGATGTCGCTAATGTCAAGAAACTAGAAGGCCTAAAAATACTGACCCACCCTTTCAATATCTACATATCTAAACAAATTGTAGCTATCATTATCATTACACAAGTCTAACAATTTAATGTCAACAGTAACACCCTACAAGACAAAGTCCTGATCGTCTAGACGAGTATACCGTCTATGGTCGATTTTTATCAGGACCTTTTCCTCTTACTCCAGCAGAAGACAACAGTCTCTGACTGTTTTCAAAGCCCTTGGGAGCAAGATTGAATAAGTGGGACCAGTTGTGTTAGAACATAGATTACTACCTGCTGGCACTTGTGAATTTAAAGAGTAAGTTGCTGATCCTCCCACAGGTGTAAAGGAGTGAACTGCGTTGACCCTGGCCAACTGTGTCACCGGAAGCAAGCGAGGCAGCGGTTGGTGAACCCCACCATGACACCGGATGAACTTCTGGACGTCTGCGGGAGATAGGTAACGGATCGTCGCCGCCGTCATCCATTACATGAGGCAATCGTTGCTGGGCACCAGGAGGACTCCATCAGGAGCAGGTAGCCGTGGCACTGCCGTGCTTACCTGGGCCACGTTCCGGAGGCGAGCAAGTGAGAATCCAGACGACCGCGAACGCTTGACCCCATGTCCGGGCGTAATTATAAATAAAAATATATGACACTGTGAAATTTTAATATTTTCCGCTCAGCGATATGTGTGTAACTTTTTTCATGATGCCGTTTGTAGTTTAATAATATTTATTTAAATTGTTTTCATGACTGTGTATATAATAGTAGTTTGCTGACGGGAGTGAAAGGATTTACCTGTGCCAGAGCGGGAGGACGTGTGAAATGGGGTGAGTGGGTGTGAGTGGGTGGAAGTCGGGTGTGAAGCGAGCCAACAGAGTTAGCTCCCTTCCCCTCGGCGATATAGTCCATGCCTTCTTCCTTCAGTTTCGTCACTTAATCTCGGATCATGCCATCATGCCAATTACCAGCATTACAACTACTTCCATTTACAGAAATCGACAAGAGAAAAGTTAGAGTAATTCATTTTATTCCTAATTAAACAGTTTAATGACTGCCATAACTGGAAGAGATGTACATAAATTGACACTATCTAGACACTGTTTATAATTGAGTCTACATAGTGATAAAGGGCATTTGACACTACTGCAGCATTTAGTTATATTAAAATTTCCGATTAATATCAAAAACACTTTTAATGAAATTAACTGATAACTCTCAAAGTCAAGGAAAATCATACTTAAAGCTTAGTGTTGATATTCGTACACCTAACAACATATGGCAGTTTAGAGACTTTTTATCATGCGTGGACGGATAACACTGATATGGAGACTTTGATATCATTCCCCTTTCTCTCCTCTGAGACCTTTACACACATGGTTACAGTACTTTAGAAGCATAGTGAGAAAAAAGGAAACAGCTATATACTATATTATTGAGGTTATTACTCTAAGAGACCTTTTCATAAAATTAATAAATTATGTACCCTGCATTAAAAGCTGCTTATGTTTTTTTTCAAACAGAGAGAACTGTGAGTAAGGCTATGACAACCTGAAAGCCCTAACATATGGAGCAGCATGGGATTGTATTCAACGCTTCTTGGCTGTTCTTTATTCAACTTTTTCCAGTGTATTATTTTGAAACAAGACACTAGCTCTAATTAAAGGATTACATTTGCAACGTGTTCAAACATTTTAAATATTATACACATTTCACACTCACAAACCCAAGCGCGCGCATTTACACATCTAGCACAACCTAATTTTTAACTATTATTAATTAAAGTGAAATATAATTTCATGACAGGAAGTCCAGATAAAGCAGATAAAGAACGATCTGACCGTTCAGTTATAAATAGCTGTGTCGCGTGTCTCGGCCTGTTACTCTCTCCGATGAAAACATTTTCGGTCAAACTGAGTCTATGAAGACGCATACAAGCGTGAGATAGTGTTTATTTATATGTGTGATTGTGTGAATATCCACACAAAAAGCGTAATAACTACGTGCAATCGCTACAATATAAATAAAGCTCGCACTACATATCACACAGGGTTCTGTAGCTCATCTTTCAACCGAAGCACTCACCTGTGGAGGGCCTTTTTCGAATTCTGTCTGTCCTTCAGCGTCTATCAGTCGCGAATAAATTTGTGTCAACCTGACCTAGTTCAGAAAAAACTGCTGACTGGCTGTCTCAGTGGGTTTTTTAAAAGTGTTTTCCTATTTGGTGTTTTGTTTTTCGATGTGACTTTTTGCAATACTCTTCTCAAAAACACACACAGTACTCTTATTACATTATACCAAAAAGACATAATTAACTTATATATCTTGCTAAGGAATAAATGTTTCCCTTATCCGCAGAAAACTTACTAAAGTATAAAAATATTTGATTTACAATAACTAAAATTTTCTATCGACATATATCATTTCTTTGTTACGCCTTCTTTATCACTTTTAATAAAATTGCATATTGAATGAAGATCATCACTTTCTAGTACCTAGTTCATCTCAGTCCATGTGCTTTAAATATATTTCATCGCTTCTTTTGGTATCGTAGTACTGCGGTAGCCTAGTATCAAGCCAACTTTAACTCTTCAGCCAACCTCAACGAAACACCGACAGAAACAATATTACTTAGACGAAAAAGCAGAAATGTGGAACTCCTATCTGGAGTGCATTACATGGAAGCCATTTTTTTAATCCCTTGATTACCCAGACGTTAGTCGATGCAACAACCACTACTCTCCTTACAAGTAGTAAAACACAGCAACATGTGTTCTTCTGTTAATGAGGCTAGAAACAGCTTAGAGAATTGGGGAAGGATACTTACATAGATGACATGTACTTAGCGAAACAAGCACAATCATCTCACAGATATTCAGCTACACGTCATGACTATTATCATATTGTTGTGCTACCACATAAAAAAATAATAAACCTTCGAAGGCAAGATTCCTTTTTCTGTGAAATTTACTTAAATGTGGTTTCTCTTTGACTAAAGTAATAACCATCAACACTTTCAGTGTAGAAGTTTATATGCAAAGCAAAGACTTGAGCTCGTTTCTGAATCTGGAGCCAGTCAGGCAGTACAGGTAGAAGTTGACGGCGCTGTTGGTGTACCACGCCAAGTCGCACACGGCGCCCACAAACTTGACTGTTGCCCGCGATATTGGTGTGTCCTGACTGACGTAAGGAACAACGATGTAGTAGATGCATACAGGCAATGAGAGAAGGAGGAAGACCAGCGACACGGTGATGAGAGTGAGGGTGAGTGACGAGGCCTTTTTCTGGCGACTGTTGACCTGGTCACAACCTCCGGCGGTCATCACACGGGCCACGTGTACAGACTGAATCACCTTCCACACTAACACACTGTTACCCACGATTAGGATACTGAACGGAATAATGGACGACAGTGCTAGATCGATAGAAGGATAAATAAAATAGTTAAAATAGAATACCTGTTCGTTTCTAACCCAGCACACAGCTTCAGTGGAATTTTGGCGGGTTACAAATGCATACGAAATGAGTCTATGAGCATTCAATGCAAACGAAATGGCTACAATCTTAGCTATGACTAGTCCAACCCTTCTTTTTGTGCATGACAAGCTCTTGTAGTGAGGCCACACAACCGACATCACTCTTTGTATCGTCATGGCAACGATAAGCCAGGCTGAGAAGACACAACTTGAATAGACGAAAAATTGCACTAGCTTGCAAAATGTGATATGAAGTGTTTCTAGAATAATATCAAAATGAAAGTACAGCCATTTCCGAAGCAGCCCCGAGTACAGGAGCACGAGGTCAGACACGGCCAGCGCTGTGAAGTACAAGGACATAGTGTGTGACGACTGGCCCTCGCTCATTCGCCTCATCATCACGATGGTCATCACGTTGCCGAAGGTGCCGAGCACGATGATGACAGGCGGGATGAACTTCCACATCAGAATATGAGGATTGGAGAGAAGAAACATTTGAAAAGCGTTAAGCTCTTGAGAAGAACAATCGCGTGTGTCGTCTGCTGATGTGTAACCGACAGTGATGTTGACATCATCATCCATGATTGGCTCAGACACACGGATTGTGACAGGTGTGATGACTTCTGTCTTTCGTCTTTACAGCTCGAGACAAGCTTTAGTGCGACAAGAGCAGCTCTACTTACATCTTTCCATATCCGACATCACAGAAAATACAGTTTTGGGCCGAATCCAGAAAAAGAAACCTAGCAACGGCTTTTATAGAGTGAGTAAATTTTTTAAAAATGTAAAAAGTAAATAGATATTGTAGTAGACAGTCTATTTAGAGTAAAAAAAAAACAACGATGTTTTTGTGATATTTTGTGTGTGTGTAGAAAAAACAGTGAAAGAGAGACAGAATGGAGAGGAAGAAATACACGAGTATTTGTGAAAGTATATCAAACTGTTTAAAACCTCCCTTCCGGCGATGCTTCTAGTTCAAGCACTTTCTGAATAAACGCAGGTAAATCTGCTTAAAAAGTCTTTGGGCTTTGTAGTTTGAAGGAATATTTGAGCGTGATGCTTAGAATATTATATGTATGCAAATAATTTTATTTTTACAAGCACTAACTGCATTAGTCTCTCCACCTGTGTCGCCCTGACAAGCAATTTGATGGTTGAACAAGCAAGGTTATACAGAAACTAAACACTCTCTAACAGTTTCTGTTTAAGATAATTTCGATGAAGACTTTGGCCTGCATATAATAAACATACAGACAGGTGTTTTGTCAATAACCTGACAGACCTAGGAGGACGGATTCACCCTTTCTGTACATTTGCAACTGAAAGGAAATGGTAGCTTTTGCTATAATTACATACATAATATGACACTTCAAAAAATAGTTGCTTTCTACAATTTCTCGATTATCAAGCAAAGTGCAAGTACGGACAGTCAAATCATGATAAATGTAGATAAAACTGTTTCAAGGGGATACTCGCTTCCGTCCTCACCTGCTAGTGTGGTCATCGCTTTAAAACTGTTTTAGCACTGAACTGTTAGAAGTTTACAAGGATCAGTCTGTCTTAAAATAATTTTACAATGACCATGAAAAAATTCTTCAGCAGATTAGAACGGGTTTCCTAAAACACTTCTACACTAGCGTCTGTGTCACGTGAGCGCGCTGGTTCCACGCAGGTGTAAGTAGGGTCACGTGGGAGACGGGGAGGGATGTGGGGGCGTGCTCATGGCCGAAGGATGCTGGACTACTTTGTGCTTCGTTTTCCCCAGGCTCAAATTCGTCATTAATCAAAAACAAAAAAATGTCCAAAATACCGGATGTTTGAGGTTTTTCGAAAATTTGTCTTCAGTCCAGACCTATGTCTTATGTTCCTTCAGTCTTCATCTCCAGACATCGTTTCTCTCGTCATCCGCGTGATCGTCGTACTTTTCCTGTCGTGAGGACGGACTGTGAGATCGCAGAATTTCTCCATGGACTGTCGGCCATTGCGTGACGCAGGATTCAGGTAGAGTGCTCCCCCTTATGTAGCTCTCCCGATTGGAGTTACTTTTATTATGCCTCTCTAGTTGGTTTAGTGAGGTGTTCTTGTCACAGCGAATAGTTATGCCCCTGTCCGGTGCTAGGCTCCGCTGGTGCCAGTTAATTTCTTTTGTTTAATCTTCTGGGTTGTTTGTTTGTTTGTTTGTTTGTTTGTTTGTTTGTTTGTTTGTTTGTTTGTTTGTTTGTTTGTTTGTTTGTTTGTTTGTTTGTTTATGCAAAAATTCAATAAATGTGAGAAGTCACGAGTCGTTGACAGCAGAGGCCGTAAAAGGTGATTAGGGTCAACTTTTTATCCTTTTCTGTAAACAATAAATTCCTTGTTCCTTAAATAAAGAGGATAGTTTACAGTTGTATTAAAATGAAAGGAAGAAATTGTTTTAAAATGTATTTTAATGAGGTACGATGCCGTGTACATTCCCTCTTTTCATCAGGAAAATGACAAAATGATCACATTTCTAATGTTCATTTGGTATTGCATCCCTGTCAGAACCCCATAATATTATACTCAGCAAGAAGCCCGGAATTTCTATCTTCAATCTATGATTGATTTAAATATTAGCATCAAAGACTTGTTTGTAAAAGTTTAGGGGTAAACAATTCAGATAGCAGACTCTAAAGCGATTGTATGGGAGATTCAAATATTGAAGTTTCTTTGAAAACGAAAAGTATCACGTGGTGCTATTGACTGGAGTGAAGAAACTCACATTTCATATTTTTTCATCGTGCGAAAGATGTGTAACACACAAAAGTGGGCGAAAGAACTTGCGAAGAAGTATTAGCTTTTCACTATTTTAATTGATCTTCGACTCCTAGACATACAGACCAGGTAGAACACGGCAAACTAATTACAATATTTCGATGATTTGCAGACGAATTAGCGAGATTTTTGATGAGTCTGAGTAAGGAATACTTTGTCGAGCAAGAGCAGCAATGATTCCACTGACAAAGATGTATATCCTACATCTACATTTATCTCATTTTGTGTGGCAGGTCACATAATAAACAACAGACATGAGGTCCCTGTCTCCTTCCCAACAGACAAGGTGTCCATGATGCTGTCCACCATATCCTACTTACATCATCTATGTCATAGAGCCTTAGTAGAGCCCAGACTACATGATGATGCCACTTGTAATCTTGGACCATGCTGCTTCCGAGGGCCATGATCACGGATAATTATAAATACTGCTCTCTGTTCGTTTAGTCTCCAAAATGAAACTTTAAAAGTAGCGAGGTAAATATCTAAAGAGAGACAACTGCAGCCGACGAGTCTACAACCTCTTCACCTCAGTTTAAATGAACTTGCTCTCGATGGTCAGCTTTAGACCTTTAAGTAAAATGACATGAAAGACATGAAATAAATATAAAAATAATTTTTATTCTTCATTGTCATTTGGTAAAAAAAAATTCAAAAACTGTTTACAAACTGATGTATCAAAAACTCAGTAAAAAGCAATCGGTTACAATCAACTAAAATGAAGCATTCCACTTAATCTTGACAAATTGCTCGTGTCACTAATAAAATTTATTGTTGAGCTTGTCAACACTTCATCTAGACATGTATTTTGTTCAAACTGTCTACCAAAACAGTAGTAGGGTCAGTGTTTTCTTTGCACTGTGTGTGTGTGTGTGTTGATGGATGACCGATCCAGAACTGACCAACAGGCCATATGGTATGTAAACTTCAATCTCGCTACACGGCATCTTCCCTGGAAAGGTCACAAGCATCGTTACAAATACTTATGTTTCTACTGATGGCAGTGAGAATAAAGTCTCTTCATGAAGAAGGCCACTCTAGTGCTATAGCCCAGTGCTCAGCGGAAATCGTTGGAAACAGAGAATAAAGAATATATTGCGGTGTTATTTTATGACGAAAAGGCAAGATAAATATTTTAGAAATGTTTTCCTCTTAATCACACTTGGATTTGTCAACAAGGCAGAAAGTGACATAATGCGGTATCTTTAAGAAGACTTTAAAGAGGCAATGGCAGCCCTCAGCTAAAATTAATAAACAGGGGCGCAATGTTCGTTCAGGTGGAGATTTTATTTATTTCCTAAAGATTACGGCTACATCATCAGTCGTATCCTTATGGAGCACAATACTATAAACAACTGGCAGTGTGAGGGCAACATTGATGTGCGAGCTGGAATGAGCTAAACAAATATAATAGTAATACTAAAATTGAGAGTGACAAACGCTAAAAGGGAACACGTGCAAGTAATTAAACAATAAATTTTGCATTCAGCTAACAATTATGAATAAGAAAGAAATGTTTTTATATAAACCAATATATATATATATCTTAGATGGCGCTGCTTGAGGAGTCATTGGAAGAACGTGGAGAGCCACCAACCAATGACATGTCAGGCACTCGCGTCCACGTGGACTTCCGGACATTTCCGCTTTTTTTCTTCAGAAAACAACTCTGTCTCTTCTGTAGAGGTGTATGCATTAAATAAATATATACTATAGCAACTAATAAAAAAAATCCATCAATCCTTACTATTGTCTCAGATATCTGATTTTAAACACTGTCTTGAGGTAGTGAGAGAAAGTTCCTTCTCTTGGTTGAAGATCAAACATAAAAATAATACAGTTTATATTTCGGTACAACACTGAATTCACTGATGATTAAGCAGATGACACTCACAATTTCATTCAGTTGGTATTGTTGTTCAACTGTATCAACAGTCACTGGGGACTAATGTTCCAGAATCCAAATATATAGCTTCCACACACTCACAAATTATTTTATATCCTAAACATTTCCTCTTGGGGTCAGAGGTTGT
Organism: Pomacea canaliculata; assembly: GCF_003073045.1. NCBI lineage: Eukaryota > Metazoa > Mollusca > Gastropoda > Architaenioglossa > Ampullariidae > Pomacea > Pomacea canaliculata. The sequence continues at coordinate 16,473,758 of NC_037597.1, forward strand.
TCCAACGGGCGCCGCTTCTTGGGGACCAACGGCTTCAGCTTTCCTGAGCAAAATACTCCAGGACACCAATAAAACTTTAAACAGCTCACAAAACAAAAACTCTTCAAGTACTCCATGGCGTCTGCAAGGCCCATCAGTCCATGGCATTAAAACAGCCTATTTATGCGTCTATTGACAGTTACAATAAAGATAACACATTACTAGACTATATATAGACATAGACATCTTTTAAAGAAATGAAGGAAAAAGTCAACATACAAAAGATCCGAAATACAAAAACCTGAGATGCACAAAAATATAAACATCGCACCTTTCTAGGCAGAGGCAGCATCCACTACACTCAGTGTCCCTTCACTTGCCGGGTTTCCTTGGGAACTGAAGCTCTGGCCTACGACAGTTAATTAATTGCTCCTCCCCATTTCTTTCCCACTTTCTTAGAAAACCCTATTTGTCATGCGACAGGTGAGGCTCGGCCGCCATCGCCGTGCTGGCTGTGAGCCTCTTGTCACCCTGTGACGTCACATAAGTACGTGAACCTTCAGATGGTGAGAACATGGATAGGTTCCTATTTTATCTTGTCAGGACATTAAAATACAGAGTAGATGAGTATTTAATAAATCTGAACTATGCATTATTAGCTAGTTTTAGAGAGCTGCTAGTATTATCATAATGGTCAAAATCATATACAGTGGAACCTCGGTTAGCGAACGCCTCGGATAGCGAATATTTCGGTTAACGAACAAAAATTTCGTGAAAAGTTTGTCTCGGATAGCGAACAAAATTTCGGATAACGAACAGCCACGTGAACCACACGTGACCGACCAGCATGTCATCATTCGCGCTCGAGACACAGTTACGATCAGTCGTTCTTATCTATGCGCCTTCTTATTTAGTGATTGTTGTGCTTTATTTTAGATAAGATAATCCTCAATCATGGCTCCAAAGAAGATTAAGAGCAATCAATAGTAGTGAGGTAATGACAAGGAAGCGGCCAACAAATGAATTGAAAAAGGAAATGATTTCAAAGTATGAAGGTGGCATGCGTCTGTCGGATATGTGATGTCGTATTACTAAAGAGTTTTATATAAAAAAAAAACGCAGAAGGAACAGACACTGGACAAGTTTTTTTTCCTTTAACCTCAAAGCTACAGAAAAAGGAAGTTACCCCCGATTTTATAATGTCACGTGTTCATGGAGGGGGAATCAAAGCAGTAATTCCACCCCTTCCTCCCCACACCCGCTTCCAACCACGCCGTCAAAATGGCGAGTTTTCTGATGTTTAAATGCTTTCGTTAATGTTTTTATGTTTATTTAATCCATTTATACTGCATTATAACTGTTGTCATTAAAACAAATACCTATACATGTATAGCTGTAACTTCAAATATTAGCGAGTCAACAGGAGGCTGGGAACAATTAAATGTATTTCTTATATTTCTTATGGAAAAATTGTTTCGGATAACGAACATTTCGGATAACGAACAACTCCCCAGAACGGATTAAGTTCGTTAACCGAGGTTCCACTGTACTACATTATCTACTTTACATTTCCTCCTCAAAAAGAACCCGTAGACTTCCTCGTTCCTCCACACCCCTCCATAAGAAAGACACGAATTGTAACAACTGTGCACACCACACATTAGAGATAATGTTACAAGTAATACACTATATCACATTTATCAACTTATTCATCAGAGATCATCTTATCATCTTCGACAAAAAATCATAACCTTTATTGTATTATGTATTAGTAAGTACATTAATATGTAAACACTAGTGATCTCTAAATCTGGCAACAATAATTATAATTCAGAAAATGTAATCTACTAAAATACATGATAGGTTGATAAATACCCCTCTCTACCTACAGTCCACACCATGCTAGTCCATCTTCCACTTCCGTCCTTCTCGACAGAATCAGTTGTTGTTACAGGTTACTTTTTGCGTTTTCGATGTTTGCCTTTTATCAGTCCTCTTTTATCAGTTATCAGTTCTGTTGTTTATTCTTTCGTCCTGAGTATGTTGTCCATGTTTTGTTCTTGTCTCAAGAGCAATGAGCATGCTCCTTACGAGCGAAAATATTCCTTATATAATCCAAGCGTTGTTTATTATTTTAATGAGAATACCCCACATGACAGGGCAACAACAATTATAATTTAATTCACGTTGGTCGTCGAAAGACAGGACTGAATGATTATTATTTGACATGTGTGTGGTAATATATGATATTTGTGAGAGAAATCTTCAAAAGTCGCCAGCTTCTTGATTATGTTGACTGTCAACTTTACTGAAGCCGGTTTTATCACAATGCAAAGAGGAGACTATTGACATTTTTAATGCTGAAGGGCGTCCACAAAACAAATATTGGACTTCTTGTCTGAACCTGGAGCCAGTCAGGCAGTACAGGTAAAGTTGATGGCATTGTTAGTGTACCAGGCCACGTCACACACGGCGTACGCTAATTTCCGACTCGACTTGCCTACGAGATGGTCTCCGACTCCGTGATGTAGGGAACGACAATAAGGTAGATACACACAGGCAAGGAGAGAAGGAGGAAGACCATCGACACGGTGATGAGAGTGAGGGTGAGTGACGAGGCTTTTTCTGGCGACTGTTGACCTGGTCACAACCTCCGGCGGTCATCACACGGGCCACGTGTACAGACTGAATCACCTTCCACACTAACACACTGTTACCCACGATTAAGATACTGAATGGAATCAGCGAAGACACAACTAGATCGATCCAAGGATATATAAAATCAAAGAAGTACTTAAACTGTTCCTTCGCCATGTAGCACGAGGTTTCAGTGGAGTTAGCTTCAGTTACCACTTGATAGGAAGGAAGGAGGTATGAATTATACGCAAAGGTTACAGACACAATGGTTACTATGACAAGTCCTGCCTTACTCTGTGAACACGAAAGACTCCTGTAATGCGGCCACACAACCGACATCACTCTCTGCGTCGTCATGGCAACGATAAGCCAGGCTGAGATTGTCCCACTAGAATATATGAGAAAGGGAGCAGTTTGCAAAGGGAAATATGTGTTCTTGACAAATACACGTTGAAATAATAATACAACCACTCTACAAGCAGCCCTGAATACAGGATGACGAGGTCGGACACGGCCAGCGCTGTGAAGTACAAGGACATAGTGTGTGACGACTGGCCCTCGCTCATCCTCCTCATGATAACGATGGTCATCACGTTGCCGAAGGTGCCGAGGAAGAATATTACGGGCAGACAAAACTTTATCATCGGAATGTGAGGTTGAGAGAGAAGAAACAATTTGATAACATTCCGCTCTTCGGAAACACAGCAGGGAGTGTCGTCTGCTGTGTCGTTACTGTCAGTGATGTCGACAAGAGTTTCATTAGCCATAATCAGCTTGAACACACCGGTTGTGATAGTTGTGATGGCTTCTATCTATTGTCCTGTAAGCGCCCTGATTCTTGACTACATGATGGAGAAAAGTCTAATAAAAATAGTCGCCACAGTAAATTTGTTTGTCTTCATTCCTGACAGCTTTTAATCCGATGATTAACTAACTACAGCTACTACCAGACTCACAGCAGACAGAGACAAAGCTGCGGCTTTTATAGATCAAGTGCACCCCACAAAATAAGAAAAAGCAAGAAAATAAGAAAATACATTGATACAATTTTCTGTTTTCACGCACACACTCACATATATATATATATGTGTGTGTGGAAGCGAAATATCTAAAATGGCTTGTAAACAAATATCAAAAGCAACCCTCCCTGTTTTTCCGAAAGACTGTAGTTTTACGTGAACCACTCCGAGAAGCTGCAGAGATATTTGAACAAGCAAAATTAAACCTGACACTAACGGTATTTGGAGGAATCTCTAATTAGCATTTCAGCCGCGTATCTTGTAAAATAAGAAAACTGATAAATGTAGGTCTCTAGTGTCAATAACACAGAAGACATAATGACCTTTTCATTTCAACTAAAGTAAATAGTAGACATAATTACAAAAAACGCTTCGAATATTTCGCAATAACAATAGTGAGATTGTTTGCATTATCAATTGAGGACGAGGAAATAGCACTTCGAGTTTAAAATATCTTGAAAAAAATTTAAAAACTGTGTAATGAGTGGTATTGTAAGGCTTTTACAGGACGGACTGCGGGTTGGCCAGGGGGACACCATGTGACCATGATGTGTAGGTGGACTGCTGTCTGTCTACCGAGACCAACGCTTAGCCTCTTGCCAAGTTCTCCGCCGTTAGTCTCGGCGAACCTAAACAATGAATGTGACTAAACCGGAAGCTTTGTCATCTAATGTCTCGTTTTTGGTAGTTTACTGGAAAAAAATCGTCGTCCGGCAGTCCAGTAATACAAGTTCGTGATGAGACGAAGCAGCCGGGAGGGTTCACCACTCAGATCTGTCATGTGTTTATGAGATCCCCATGTCCCGTTAGTGCCAGTTATGTACACGTGGCCCGTGTGATGACCGCCGGAGGTTGTGACCAGGTCAACAGTCGCCAGAAAAAGGCCTCGTCACTCACCCTCACTCTCAGAGTGATATATAACAAGCATAATTTAATAATAAATAATAATTTATATATATATTGTGCTTGTTGAAATATAATGCATGTTTCAGTGGGACTAAAACTCTCTCAGGACAAAAGCTCCTTTCAGACCTGTACCAAACCTTGTGAGAAATAAACTGTGTATCCTGTTGTTGCAGAGTTTGGTGATTCAGACACAGATATAGAGAAGTGTGGAAAGCAGTCTGAATTCTACAAATCATTGAGCTGTTGTCTCCAGCAGTTCTTTGTCTTTTTTTGCCAGCTCTAGTTCGAGGCTTAATAATTAATTTCCAGTATATGTCTACCCGTCTATCGACTGATCATGCTAGAAGCTGGAATGTTTCGCAGAGGATAATTATGTCCGCCAGCTGCAAATACGCATTTTGAGACCGTGAACTAGGCCACCGGGAAATATCTGTTCCATCCTTTGTTAGTGTCTGCTTCAGCTGATGCTTTGTGTTTTTTATTTCTCAAGCTTTCTGTCTGAACACATTTTGTTTCAAAATTTACTTTTCTTACACTATATGTTAACATTTACTCTAGCGATTTCATACAATTCTAGTACATTCTTCCTATTGTATGGTTGTCAGATTCTCTCTTTCTCTCTCTCTCTCACACACACACACACACAGACATATGTTATCAACTGTGTCTGTATGTACCCGACTAAGCTGATCCTTTATATTATATACCTTATAACAAGGTGAGCAGTGAGCAGTGTTCACCTGTTTCTAGCAGGTGAAATAATTTGCTTTCAACTGAAAGGTTTGGAGGGTCTCTTCCCACGAAGCATTCAAAATTGGCTGTTAAATGACAAGACTTGTAACGAGAGGTTAGAGGTCAAAGTTTATAGTGACAACATTTCACAGCAAGCTGCACACTGCTCATGTCATCGTCTGAACATCGACTTCTAGACAGAAGCTCACGTGAAGACATACAGGTATTGTCAGGGGAAGGAAGGTCAGTGACAATATAATGTTATATGTAGCTTAACATAACTACATTACATTGATTACTATTGTTTTTAATAAAGCTTAATTTATTCACTCATTTACCAGACATAAGCGAAAAGAAAAAAAAAACGCCAGCGTCCCGAAATAATGAAACATCTCCTGAACAGAATGTTATCACATAATAATAATAATAATAATAATAATAATAATAATAATAATAATATATAATAATATAATAATAATAATAATAATAATAATTTGATTAATTTGAATAATTGCAATGTTCATTTATTTATGTACCCTATAATCAAATTCAGGCTGAAAGTGATATACAAAAAGTAGTGCACTGGCACTGGTACTATTTATTCCAGCGCTTACAGGAGACGGACAAAAGGTTAATTTCCCTGAAACTTGAGATAAGTTATAATAATGTCGGTAACAGCTGTAGTTTAAAAGAATCTTTACAAGTTCTTTAATAACTTCAACTAAATACAACCACAGATTGGACTCACGAGTTTCATCAGAAATTTGTATCGTTGGAAGAGCATTACAGATGACACACCTGTTTACAAGCGCAGACAGGCATAAATGCATAGGTTACTAAACTGAACCCAGACCTTTGTTGTAGTCACTTCAGCAAGTGTGACAGACATGCTCCCCCACCTCATAACCTGCCCTCTTCTCCCACATACTTGTTCTTCTCCAACTATCCCGACACATGGCAATACAGTGACAACAAATAGGTCTGAGACTCACGGACACTTCCACCCGTTTCCCGCTTTCAAAAGAAAAGTACATGACATATTAGTAAAAAAATATTTTTACAAATGCAGCGCAGCTAAAACTAACATACTCGAAGAAAGATCGAGTGAGTCTGTTGCTAAAAATTGTTTGCATGGAAATAGAGAGACGAAAAAAGAAAATATGAAACTGTGAAAGTCAATATAGTGGAAAGTGCACTAAAATCTGTAAAAAGTGTTACACAGCACGCGTGGTGGGAATGGCTATGAACAGATTGAACTTTACAATAGCACTGATGCTATTACTATGCCTGTTTCTATCTAGCGTTTGTTTATCAGTCTGTTGGTAAGATGTCAGAGTTTCTTTGTTAGTGCCTGCTAACAGGTCGATGTCGTCTGCAAAGCATAAGTTACAAATCGGCATTTCACCGATAAAAATTAAAGTGTGATGGTTGTGGAGGGTCGTGCATAAGAGATATTGAGCAGCACTGGTGAAAGAAACGGGGCATCCTTGATGAACATCTACTGTGGTGCAAAAATAAACTTCTGTTTGGTTATCCAGCAGTACAGCACTCACTGAGATATTACACAGAGCTCCGATGACTATAAAGTCTATAATGTCCACAAACTTGTGACAAAGGTTCCCCTGATGTTGAAGATGCTAAAAGAACACGACAGTTGAAGATTACAAAGCTGCTCTTCTACATGGTCTAATGACAGACTATTCTTCTGTTGTTACTTCGTGGAGGGAATGATTCGGTTTTGTATGGCTTTCAGCATGATTTTGCATGGGTAGATGATCAGGCTTCTGGTTCTGTAGATATGACACTATTTGTTGCTGCTTTTTTGTGGTAGGAATATGACAAGTGACTGCGTCTGTTCTTGTTCCCAGACTCCTTGGCACAGAGCAGTCAGGGCCTTTGTAGTTTCTTCTCTACCCTGCTCATGCAGCTCACCTGGCTCCTTTCCTTCCTTAATTTCAAGCTGTATAAAGTTCTTTTGACCTCTTACAGTAGGACTGGTAGGTCGGCAGGTTCCCTATTTCTAGTCTGTTGTTTTGAAGGATGTTAGCGTCTGTGTCCAGCTGGAAGTCGTGCCAATCTTTACAGTAATCGGACCATCGGTTAAGTCCATCATTACTTTGCATGTCTAAGGTCTTGAGGAGGCTTAGTACCTTGCAGGACTTTTTGCTGTCACCTCGTACCATTCACTTCTTCATGGTTCAGCAATGAACCTCAACTCTGTTCTTCCTGTGTGCCTTATCCCTTCCTTTCTTGCATATTTCCCGTCTTATATTTGAAAGCTGCTTTGGGTTTGCTCTTCCTTTCTCTCTTCAAGGTCTTCTTTCTGTCACAGATATCTGGGACGTCGTTTGTGATCCATAATTGTTTCTTCCTTTTATTTTTATTCCCTAAAACTTCCTAAACTGTTGACAACCACTAAGAGTATGCCTGCAATACATACAATACCTATAGGTTGATGATTTAAGTACCACCGTAAGGCAGGACTACAACAATGGTAATTTAAGTATTGTTTGTCGCCCATGTACAGGGTTAAAAATTATTCTTTGACTTACGCGGGGTACTGAATAATGCATGGGATAGAAATTTAAAAAAAATTAAAGTCGCCACTTTCTTGAGTATGTTTACTGTCAACTTTACTGAAGCCGGTTCTTTCCCTTATGCAAAGAGGAGACTATTGACATTTTAAATGCTGGAAGTCGTCCACAAAACAAAGATTTTACATCTTGTCTGAACCTGGAGCCAGTCAGGCAGTACAGGTAAAAATTGATTCCACTGTTAGTGTACCAGGCCAAGTCACACACAGCATACTCGAACTGGCTACTGGACGTGCGTGTGATTGTCTCCGAGTCCGTGATGTAAGGAGCGATGATAAGGTAAACGCACATGGGCAAGGAAGAGAAGGAGGAAGACCATCGACACGGTGATGAGAGTGATAGTGAGTGACGAGGCCTTTTTCTGGCGACTGTTGACGTGGTCACAACCTCCGGCGGTCATCACACGGGCCACGTGTACAGACTGAATCACCTTCCACACTAACACACTGTTACCCGACTATCAATAAACTAAACGGAATAATTGAAGACAGGACGAGATCGATCCAAGGATAATACTAAAAAATTGAAACTTTTTATCTCTTCGTTTACGACGCAAAAGGTTTCTGTGGAATTAGGTTGAGTCAATACTTCATAGGAAAAAGCATGTATGTATTATACGTAAGCGTTAGGGCTACAATGGATACTATCACAAGTCCAACCTTTGTCTTTGTGTACGATAAACTCTTGTAATGAGGCCAAACAACCGACATCACTCTCTGTATTGTCATGGCAACAATAAGCCAGGCTGAGATCGTCCCACTAGAATATAGTAAAAATGGCTGCAGTTTGCAGAAGTAAATAGGAAATGTTGTCAAAGAAACATCGAAGTAATAATACAACCATTCTCTGAACAACCCTGTATACAGGATGACGAGGTCGGACACGGCCAGCGCTGTGAAGTACAAGGACATAGTGTGTGACGACTGGCCCTCGCTCATTCGCCTCATTATCACGATGGTCATCACGTTGCCGAAGGTGCCGAGCACGATGATGACCGGGGAGATGAACTTAAACATCGGGATGCTAGGATTGGAGAGAAGAAAACACTCGATAACGTCATACTCTTCGAAAGAATAACAGTGATTGTCGTTTGCTGCGACGTCACTGGTAGTGACGACAATTCCTGTGACGTCATTAGCCATGGTCAGCTGATTCATGTGAGCTGTGACAGATTAATGACCTTGACTTTTACCGTCTAAGGTCTCTGCTTCTTTCTAGGTTAAGGTAAAGTGTAATTAATTTGTCTTCACTCATGCCGTGTTGTGAGTAGACCATCAGCTGCCTGCCATCGCCATATTAATGAGACAGAGACAAAGCCCAGCCTTTTATAGATGGAGTGCAACTCTTAAATCAAATTGGTCCTACAAAACTAGAAAAATAAGAATAAATATGTGTGTGTGTGTGTGTGTGTGTGTGTGTGTGTGATTGTTGCGATGAAATATCTAAAATAGCTTGTAAATATTTATGTACCAGATCTCAATCGGACACAAACAACCCTTCCCTTTTAACTACAGGACTGACATACAAGCTACATAGATATTAGAACAAGCAAAGGTATACTTAGCGCTCACGGTCGACAGCAGAGTTGTAATTAGCGTCTTAGTCCTAAATTTTTGTTACCTTGTATTATAAAAATTGTGACAAAAAGATTGTCGCTGGCGTGAACATCACAATCGACCCATTATATAACGAACCATTTTCTTCCACACAAGCAAAAATTAAATGGTAGATAAAAATAATTACACTTTACATACTTCGCAATAATAACTTTTAACGATTTTCTTTGCATTATCACCTGAAGACCAGGAAAAAGTCTTAAAACAGTTCAAAACAAAAACTTCTAAACACTGTATGGATGACAGTACAACAAACGGCGATGTCAGGGTTTGTACCGGACAAACCTCGGTGACGACGACCAGACAAGCCGATGACGCAGATGGACGGACTTGCCATTAAGGTCATCGGTGTAATTGTTTAGCAAATCTCCATCTCCATGTTCCGGTTGGTGGTAGTAAAGAGAGTGACGACGACGACGACGACGACGACGACGACGACGACGACGACGACGACGAAAAACCATTGAATATAAAAGGAACCAAACGGAATCTTTAAGAATTTTCACTTTCCAATATTAGCACCTACCCAAACACATTAGAAATACACTTTTGATCTTTATTTATAATCATTGTCAGTATTGTTTACAAACTGTATCATAATATCGTCTATTAATATATCATTCAATGACAAAAAACAACTAAGTACCTTAATGAAACATTAGGCTTAATCAGGAAAGTTACAGCATCATTATATTTACAGTTAATCTTGACAAGACTTCACTTTGTTGATAGTACAGAGACATGTGATGAGCTTCACTTTTATTTGTTGAAACAAATCATCTAATTTGGCAACATTTTTGACGGATTGACATATAACAAGGAACATATAATCTAATACTAAATAACACTGGACCCAAGTGAACCCTAAGGAGTTATTTCCATTTACAGTTCATCTCAAAATCATCCTGCTTTACTGAAAGGTAAGTGTGGCTACCAATAACAGTGGTGAGTGTAGATGTAAACAATATCTGACCGTGGTTTCCTTGCATATCATGTTTGGACAGATGCCTGATCCCAGCTCTGACCAACAGACTTGTTACAATATATTATTGTTCATATGATTTAATGGCCATAAGACCTCTCTAGGATGAAAGCAGCGTTTAGAGTTATACCCCATCTGAAAAATATACTGGTGCCCTGCTGTTAGCACCTCCTTGTGATTCTTCTACACATAGATATCAACAGTTGTGGAAATGCTATTAAGATTCAAGATTTGTTCTCACTGTCAAGGATACTGAGATATTCAACATTTAGTCTTTATTGTTATATACAATGTAAACCCTACACTTATTGTATAGTGTGTTAGTGTGTGTGTGTGTGTGTGTGAGACAGAGCAACTCTAAATACTTCAGAAAGCATCAAGCATTACACATAAGAGTAAATCCAAATATAAGGCTGAAGGATGTCGAGCCTCCAATCATTTTAAATATCCAACCACCCCTCTACTACCTCAGTCTTCAAGCAAGGTCTCGTGAGAATCATCTAATATTGTCAGGGAACAGAACTCCCCACAGTGGTGCTGTCTACCATGTGGAGGTTAGCTCCCTTTATTGGAATAGAATGCAAATATAAAATATTCTTCACCAACATGAAAACTTAACATGTTACAAATATAACGGTTACCAGTTCAGTAAAATAAATTAAGGTGTGTGTGTAAGTGTATGTGTGTGTATGTCTGTGTACATGTATGTGTTTGGGAGGTGGGGAAGGAAGGATAAAGCACAAATGCGTAAAATAAGGTTAAAAAAAGGTGTAGACGGCCATTTTTGTTTGCCGCTGTAACTGTAGTTCTAAGCCCTATTTCTTAAAATAAAAAAAAACAACAAATAAATTGGTAGAACAAAAAAAAATATTTATGGGTGGATGTTTCACCCAATGCAGTGCACACATTTGTTGTGTTTTCAAGAACATTTCAAATAAGTTGCACTCGATGGTATAAATTAGACCCTGAAAGTAACCCACACACAGTAGAAGGAACTTTTTTATTATGTAAATGTTCATTTAATAGAACAAAATCAGTGTGAGCATAGTTTACAAAATGAGCTATCATATAAGCTTTTATTGTATCAGTAAATAACAAAACTTAATACGGCACGATGATGAAACATTTGGTTTAACATGCACAAACATTTATTGTCACTAAAATCTAAAGCTTATTTTCACATAACTTTATTTTGTAGACAAGGCAGTGACATATTAGACCCCTTAATGTTATCCCCTCCCCTCCAAAATCAACAAACGAACAAAACATCTATCTTGTCATAGGAAAACATATAACCTAATGATAGGTACAGGACTAAAAAGCTGAGGGTATAATTTTTATGGCAAGAATAGTCGGGTTTATCTCCACATCATCTTGTTTTACTGAAAGGAAGGCGTGCGTACCAATAATCCTATTGACGTCTGTAAATGTAACAAAATTAATGTCTTTGCATTTTGTGGGTGGACGGATGGTCGATTCCAAAACTGACCAACAGACTTGAGGAGAATATAACATGTCAACTTGGACCTTTATATGCTGCATCTTTCTGGAAATGTTGCAAACATTGTTACAAAATATTTTGTTTTTACTAAAAACTGTTTTTGAAAGAATGTCCTTTCAGCGCAATACCAGATTTCGTGTTAAATAAATCATGTACTCTCATGTTTTCAGCGTTTTATGATTCTATCAGACACAGATAAAGAAAGTTTTCAAAGGCATAGCCCAACTGAAATCAGTGTGTTGATTAACCAAATCGTTAAGTCATTGTCAACAGAGGATTTTAGAATATTTTTAATTATTTGTTTCTTATTGCTAGCTGGCGTTAGATCCTGAAAAATTGTTTCCCAAACAAGACCCTAGCAAGGAGAACTTTCGCAAAAAAGCGTAATTTATGTGTGCACGCTTATGAGTTAAGGGCCTTTAAATTAGGAAACTTAAATTAGGCTAAAAATAGTCGCTATCCCAATTTTCAGGGACCAGACGGTTCTAACTGGCTCAGGGAGAGCAATCTTCAGTCAAGACCCGCTGTCCGCCTGTTATATTACACCTGAACACCGCGCTGCTCGTCTTGGATGGGTTCAACACCATCTGGCATGGACAATCAACAGAGGATCCTCGTCCTCTACACTGATGAAACTTACTTTGCCAGGTTCTTCCACAATGGCCGAATGCGTGTCTGGAGACGACAGAGAAAGCCTTACCACATGTCACTGTGGCGGGCGTGATGGCTATGATGGTGGACCCAATGGTGTGGGGTGGGATGGGTAAGCTCTCCTCTACTTGGTGCAAGGCAACCTGATAAGAGTGGCATAGAGATATAACAGTTTACAGCCTCGGGTACTCCAGCACTGCAAGCCAGTGGACCAGACGTTCCTCTTAATGATGACAAAGCCAAACCGCACCGAACCAGGGTCGTCAGTGAGGTCTTGCAAGTTAACCGACTGGACCAGCCAGCCTCTTTCTCCCACATCTGAATTCCATTCAACATCTGAATGATCTCCTGGGTCAGCGACTTTGATCCCACCACCCGCATCAGCTGACCTCGTCCATGAGACAACGGTTCCTTGCCTTCATCCAGGCAGGTGTTGGACCATGACGATATTGACTTTATTTTTCTCCAAAATTACTTTTCTAAAATTTCAAAACATGGATTATGTCAGTCCAAGTTGCAGACCCTGTTGTTTAGAATGACTTGTTTTACTGAAATCGTCTGATACTGCTTCATTTAATGAATACAGAAATCTTTTTTTAGTTGTTACTGTCTGTGTGTATATTGTTTGCTTCCTTCTGTTTTTGTTATATATATTTTATATTTATGTGTATATATATATACGCGTGCGCTTGTGTGAAATTTAAAGACATGGAAAAGATTCAAGATTATTGGTCAAAAAAAAAAAAGGTAGAATGATCCTCAGGGTTAGTTAAAGCTTATACTGCAATATTTCATTTTGACATCTTCATTTCTACAAAAGCTTGTGCTAGGACAGCCTCGGAAGAAATTCAATATTGTATTACTCATTACTCCATTAAAAACTAACACATTGCATTAGTGTGCACTGCTTCTAGTGTGTTTCTCCGATGTACCTGAGGAGGGCCTTCGCTGTTCTCGTCTTCATATCTAACATTTACTCTCGCAACTTCAAACAACTCCAGGACGATCGTTGGATTCTAGTTTTATGCACTATTTTACATGTGTTTGTCACTTTTTACAAATACACACATACGTGAGCGTGCGTACACGGACACACTCATACAGACAGATGTACACACATAGAGGTACGCATGTATATACAAACACGCATGGATGAACAAACACAACGACAGAAGCAAATCCGCTCATTTCTCCCACCTCGCCATTCACACTTTATTAAATGCTTCACATCTGTCTTTCATGATGGCTCTGCTAGAAGACATTTCCCTTCTTAAGGCAAAAATAATTTGATACCAATAATGCCATCACATCACAGTGCTCTTCCTCGGAACTAAATGCCGCCGATTGAACTCTTCTTCAGCCTTTGTGTTTATCCATAAATTTTACTTCTAATGGTAGTAAATGGCAGTGAGAACTAACGGGTCTAGACTTTACATTTTACTCCGGACTTATTTGTATTTGACATTTGTTGAAGTACTGTCTGACAGGTTTTGTACTTTTATGTTTTGTTTTTGAGTACTTGGGTTTGCTTCTTCTTCCACTAACCCAGTTATCTCATACTGTAAAATGGTTTGTTTGAAGAAAGGTATCCCCGACAAACTATCCAACCAACCAACTTGATCAGTGGAGGAAGGTTGGTGGATGGCACCTTCTGTTATCGGTTTGAAGGTACGGAGGTAGTGGGGTAGGACATGTTTCAACCTACCAACGTTTTTGTGATCGACGTTCATGTCAAAGGTGTATTCAAAGCTCACATCTCAAATTCCACTTCCTGTCTCTGCAGCAATCTCACAGTGAGCACGTGACAAACTCACCTTTGTACACAGAGGTTCCCTGAACTGAACAGTGAGTTTTTTTCACTCTGTGTTGCAGCACCGGACGCCTGCATGGCGGCCATGGACGGATACCTGTCTGGACGAGCAGTTATGATACGAGAGTAAGTTGTTGCCCCAGGGACACACGTCTGGCAACCGTACTTACAAGGTGGTGTTCTCACTCTGTGGATTTTGATTGAAATGACTTATTCTGTGGCAGCTATGGCTACAGGTTTTAAGCAACATCCAGTTCGACATTACGAATTACACACGACATCGTCCACACCCTGTGGATATTCCGTCAGGGTGCTTTATCCGAGGGACATAAGACACAAGTTTCACACAAAACTTGACTACCTACCGTCTACCATATATACACACCGAGCAATGAAACCCGCATTGAGCTTGCGAAAGGAATAAGTCTCAAAATTATCTCACTATTTCACTGAAAGGCCTTCCTGTAAATAGGCCTAATTACTACAAATTATTTCACCATTCTTGCTCTTTTGATGACGAGGAAGACGACGACGACGACGACGACGATGATGATGATGACGATGATGATGATGATGTTGTTGTTGTTGTTGCTGACGATGATTATGATGATAATGATGATGAAAGCCCCGGTAAGCCTGCGAATCAGGTCAGCAAAGAGTGCGCACAGTATCTCCGTGCTTGGGTCCTTAGACAATCTTAGCCACACACACGTGACACCAGCCCAGCCTTCCAGTTACAGACACTATCCCATCTCAGTTTTACAATTAATACCGGCAAGCAAATCGGCTAGAACCGTAAATAGTCACGTGACGTACAAATGCATGAAAGGACATCGTTGTCGTAGTCCTCTCCATTTTCAGGCAATGTTATAAATTTCACATTTGACACACGCAGACAATAGTTCTTTATAGTCTAAGTATAGATAGTTACTAGTGCCGTTGAAAGCTATATTTGCAAAAAAAAAAATAACCTTAAATAATGAAGTGTATGTTAGTGAAAGACATTAAAAGATATGGGTTCATTTATCAGCGCCGCTGTACGACCGAACGACAGTTTCACAGACTTGTCTTCAAGAGACGAGACAAATATTGATACTTCGAAATGCCCCTGGTATTGAAGGATAAATACTGGAGTGATCTTCAAAAGTCAGCTTCCTCTTGATCATGTTGACTGTCAAATTTACTGAAGCCGGTTTTGCCGGTATGTAAAGAGGTGACAACTGACATTTTTAATGCTGAAGATCGTCCACAAAACAAAGATTTGACCTCGTTTCTGAACCTAGAGCCGGTCAGACAGTACAGGTAAAAATTTATGGCACCGTTACTGTAGTAAGCCAGGTCACACACAGCGTATGCCAATCTACGACTCGACCGACCTATGGTGGTCTCCGACTCTGAAATGTAAGGAGCGATGATGAGGTAGATGCACACAGGCATGGAGAGAAGGAGGAACACCAGCGACACGGTGATGAGAGTGAGGGTGAGTGACGAGGCCTTTTTCTGGCGACTGTTGACCTGGTCACAACCTCCGGCGGTCATCACACGGGCCACGTGTACAGACTGAATCACCTTCCGCACCAGAACACTATTACCGATGATTAAGATACAGAATGGAACAATTGAAGACACTACTAGATCGATCCAAGGATATATAAAAGAATCAAAGTTGTCCAGCTGGTTATTCGTCGCGTAACATGAGCGGACAGTGGAATTGGGTTCAGCCACGAGGTCAAATAAAAACAACATATACGAATTCAATGCGAATGTTATGGCTACAATAAATGTTATCACTAGACCAACTTTCCTCTTTGTGCAGGACAGACTCTTGTAATGAGGCCACACAACGGACATCACTCTCTGCATTGTCATGGAAACGATTAACCAAGCTGAGATTGTGCCACTAGAGTAGATAAGAAATAAGAGCAGCTTGCAGATTGAAACATCAAGATCTCTTAAATAAATGTCGAAGTAATAATACAACCATTTTCTGAGCAGTCCTGTATACAAGAGTACGAGGTCGGACACGGCCAGCGCTGTGAAGTACAAGGACATAGTGTGTGACGACTGGCCCTCGCTCATTCGCCTCATCATCACGATGGTCATCACGTTGCCGAAGGTGCCGAGTGTGAAGATGACAGGCGGGATGAACTTCCACATCGCGATATGAGGATTGGAGAGAAAAAAACTTTCAAGAGCGGTATACTCTTCGATAGAATAACGGTTTGTATCGTCTGCTGTGAGGTCACCGGTAGTGGTGTTGACATCATCAGCCATGGTCAGCCGAGACACGTGGGCTGTGACAGTTGTGATGACGTTGGACTTTGCCTTTTAGGGACCCTGCTTCTCCCTAGGTGGGAGGAGAGTGAAATAAAAGGAGTAGCGGGAGTAAATTTCTTTTTTTTTCTCATGAGTCTCTACTTCGATCATCAGCTGCAACTACCACCAGACTAGAAGCAGCCAAAGCGGCGGCTTTTATACATCAAATTCGACTCTTAAATCGAATAGCCCCACCAAACCAGAAAAAGTAAGAAAAGAAAAAAAATTACATTTTCTTTATCATCACAAATGTATGTGTGTGTGTGTGCGTGCGTGAGTGCGTGTGTGAGTGTTAAATAATCAAAATGTCTTTCAAAGATTATGTGGCAGATATTAAACGCACGGAAAATCCATTCCTTTCTTTTTCAAGCTATGTGCATATTTGTACAAGCAAAATTATAATGATCACTTATGTAATGAGCATCTCAGTCCTGGATTTTCGCGGGCTGTAAAATAGAATTTGTAATTATTAGGGGTCTCTGTCCGTCAATAACACAACGTGATATCACGAAAAATTTTCTTACCGAGCAACTTAAGGAAATGACAAATATAATTATAATTACTATCAACACTTTGGATATTTCGCACCTACGGGGATTGTATTTTAGTAAGTAGGAAACTAGTATTTCCCGCTTCAAACCTCTAAAAAATAAAACTTCGAAATGTTGTATGGTTCAGCGTGCAAAACATTTTTCAGGACGTCCTGCAGTGTTGCCGAGAGCACTCAAAGAGAGCAGCAGCGGGGAGGACTTGCTATTGAGGTTGGTTAGGTGTTTGTTAAACAGATTTTCAGGTCTGGTGCCAGTTAATAGACTGGTGGTGGTGGTGGTGGTGGTGGTCGTGGTTGTGGTGGTGGATCTCTGCTTTGGAAAAGACACGCGTCACGTGTCATGTCCTATAACAGAAGAGTCACTATTTGTGGGTGATATGATATGATTTACAGGACAGAATAATTTTTTTTAAAACTAACTTTTAGAAGTACAATGCACTGAAAAACGTAATTTTTCCATTATATTTCGGGATTGTCTTTAATAGATAAATATATAACTCAATATATATAAAAGTGTAAGAGACATTAATAACACTTAAATAAAGAATAGACAAAAAAAAAACATGTAGTGAGTTAATTAAAAATGTGTAAAAACTGCATTACAATCTTGAAAAATGTATAAATGTGCGTACATGAGTGCTGAAAATCATGAGAAAGCTAAAGAACTTTTAATGAACATTCATATTTTTGAACAATGAATGACAGAACCTAGCTACTATTCAAACACCAATATCTCTTTTCATTATACTGTCGAAACTTGCTGCCATTGATACATCATCTCCCCATTTGGCATGCTGTGTCTGTCAAAGACTAAATTTAGTGTGTAAAAATATTGTTATCTACCTGACAGTATATCACTAAATCGCCATGATCTCTAATGTCCAGACTTTGTTGACCAGTCAATAAGACAGTCAAAGTGAGGGGGAGCTTTTGACACGTATACAGCGATCTTAATACCTTTAAGCACTCCTTTCTACTGTAAAATAAAAATAGAAAACAATGTTATCAAATACTGTTTCACAAATTGAAATACGCATTAACCACGATGGACAGCAGGTCACGAAACTGGAAATTTAAAAAAAATTGATATGGGAAATAAAACAGACGACTAAATACCAGAAAAGTTAAAGGTAATATATTAATCGTGGTGAGATAATAACACACTACTTGAATACTGTTATTAGGAGAACAGTTTTTTCGATTTTAGTCTGTTCGTTCACCGGCGGCAAGAGGATATAAGGCCAACGTGTAAAATAAAAGAGAATAATACCACTTTGCATCAAGCAGATGATAAACCTCTAAAAATGCGACATTTCATTAAAACATGATTCACAGTGTCTCCCTTGGTGATTTTACTGTCAACTTTACTTCAACCACATTATTTAAATAAGGATTAGTTAAAGCTGTTCTTGTATTTGTGGGTCCACGATGGTGGATTGGTGAAGACCAATACTTCAGCCGACAGTCAGATGACTTTTCCTCGAAAGTGTGCTCCGATTGTCTGTCCTTCCTGCGCCATTTGCCAACCTCGTCAGAGAGAGACGACTGCTCTCCCGGCGACACGGAGTTGAGTCCGTCCCAGTCCAGCGACACACACCTGATGTGATTTCTGATCTTTAACAATTTTATGCTTTCTCGTCGATCAGAATTCAAAGCGGGTGCAATTATAATTGATACTTTTAAATCGCGGACTTTGGCTGTGTTATTGTTAGTTGTCATAACGATCTGTTTCATAATTCTGGTGAAATATTTTATCGTCGAGTTTTCTCGCTTGCTTGTAAACATCTCCAGTTTTTTAGCTGAAGATGGTTTTCATTATCGTGATCATCACTTTAAAACTCTTTGTACATTGATCAAATAAACGTACATAGAAATCTTTCTCAAAAAGACTCTAAAACATCCATACAAAACTGTTTGAAAACTCACAATCATTACCATCCAATTGTTTATGGCCTCAGACCTGGCACTTATCACAAGCACAGAAAATAGAAATTTGTGACTTTCATTTTCCTTCAGTAAAAATAATGTTCACACTGCTTACAAACTGATGAATCATATAATTTATTAATCAGTTATTTTGAATAGGTAATGAAACATTTCACTTAATCGGTACAAACATCTATTGTCATTAAACTTTACATGCAATCTTGACAATACTTCATTTTGTCCGCAATTTAGAAACAAACTACGACCATTACTTTTTCTCGTCAAGACATTCATTTAATTTGGCAGCATTTTTGTCAGAGTGACATATCACAAGTAATATATAATCTAACAATAAATGACACTAAACGACTACTAAATGAAACCTAAGGCGCAATCTGAGTTACTTGACTTCAATCTGATGTCGACAGCAACCTGTTTTACTGAAAGGATAGGTAACTACCGATAACAGTGGTAATGTTTGTAGATATGAGAAAATCTGACCGTTTGTCATGTTTTCTTTCACATCATGCGTGGACGGAAGCTTTATTCCAAAACAGACTTTGAGGAGAATATAATTTTCCCGGAAACGTCACACATTGTTACATAACACACTGTTACATAACATTTTTTGTCCTTCTGATAACACAGTGGGAGTAAAACCTCTTTAGATGAAAACAGCTCTTAGCAGCCACAACTAGTCTGTAACTAGAACATATCCAAATTAACTAAATGCTGGTGTTAAAGCGATTTTCTACAATGTAACACTTCTACTACAAAGTCACATTTCACCTCACTTTACGCTGTAACACTTCATACTTCCACATCAAACTTCTATAAAATATATTTCTTTCCATTTTGATTTTTGAAATATCATTTCCCTTTAAGGTGCTTTGCTACATAATATATTTTATCTCATAACGTGTAAGAAAACTATTTCGCTTAAATATTTAACATAAATAAATAGTTGACATCACAATTCGCTCCTCCCTAAAACTATATTGCTGCTTATTACACTCTTCAAGATTTTCATCGTCTGTACTTCTTGATAAGTTCACTTTAAATTTGTTTTTCAGATTTTGTTGTCTTACTGCAGCTCACTGCATTGTCGACACTTGACAAGTTTAGAAAACTGATGCATTGTTTAGTCTTGACCAGTGTCAGCAACACAAATAAACGAGTTCATTCAGCATTTGTATCCTGCATGACAGCGGACAAGTCATCTGCTTGCTGTTGCTGCTGCTGCTGCTGCATTAGCTGCATTAGTTTTTATCTTCGGCTTCAGACTTGAAACAACCTCCACGGGGGCTGGGCGAATTACTCATGACACCGTCCACACCCTGGGAATATTGTGTCACGTGGCTGTATCCACGGAGGACAAGCCACAGGTTTCACAGAAAAACATTTGATCCCTTACCGCCTACCATATGCACACCGAGCTAGGAAACCCGCATTGGACTTGCGAAATTCAATTCAATTCAATTTAACTTTATTATCTCACTAGGAGAAATTAAAAGACGTGGTAAAACAACTGGCTGAAAAATAATAACAACTTTAATTCCACTCAAACTATCATCTCACACAAACACCTACAGTCCATGTAAATACCCGACTAAATAAGAAACAACACTAAAACTATATTCCCAAAACCACACACCCACACCCTCACACTCACAAAAATAAAGGAATAAATCTCAAAAATAATGATCTCACTATTCCACTAAGCAACCAGTAAACACACCTACTTACTACACCTGTTCATTTATTTTGCCATTCTTTCTCTTTTTTTTAATTCTTTACATTTTTAAAAATAAAAATAAAAAATACTTGCCTTGTTTATTGATGGTGGTGGTGATGATGATGATGATGATGCTACGTGCAAATGCATAGATGTACATCGTTGTTGTAGTCCTCTCCATATTTAGCCTTAACGTCTTTGTCACATACAGACGATAGCTCTGTCTAGTATTAATATAAATGAGTACGCATGCTACTAAAAAGTTGTGTTTGGATAAAATAGCTTTAACTTAAAAGTGTATGTTACTGAAAGACGCTATAGAAATACAGTTTCATAGATGTTTGTCTTCTAGAGACGAGACTAAATTATTCTGACATTCCCGGGGTATCGAATGATACATTGAAGAGAAATCTTTAAAAGTCGCCGCCTTCTTCATTATGTTGACTGTCAAATTTACTGAAGCCGGTTTTGTTCGTATGTAAAGAGGTGACAACTGACATTTTTAATGAAGATCGTCCACAAAACAAAGATTTGACCTCGTTTCTGAACCTAGAGCCGGTCAGGCAGTACAGGTAAAAATTGATGGCACCGTTAGCGTACCAAGCCAAGTTGCACACCACCCACACAAACCTGACTGTTGCCAAGGAGATGTCAGTATCTGTGTTAATGTAGGGAATGATAATAAGGTAAATGCACGCAGGCAAGGAGAGAAGGAGAAAGACCAGCGACACGGTGATGAGAGTGATGGTGAGTGACGAGGCCTTTTTCTGGCGACTGTTGACCTGGTCACAACCTCCGGCGGTCATCACACGGGCCACGTGTACAGACTGAATCACCTTCCACACTAACACACTGTTACCGACTATTAAGATACAGAATGGAATGATTGAAGACACTACCAGATCGATCCAAGGATAGATGAAAAAATCGAAATTATACAGCTGGTTATTCGCCATGTAACATGAGCGTTCAGTGGAATTGAGTTCAGTTACTACTTCAAATGACGAAAGTATATATGAATTCAGTGCAAAAGGTACGGCGACAATAATTGTAATGACAAGACCAACTTTCTTCTTTGTGCAGGACAGACTTTTGTAATGTGGCCACACAACGGACATCACTCTCTGCATTGTCATGGCAACAATAATCCAAGCTGAGATTGTACCACTGGAATAGACTAGAAAGGGGATTAGCTTGCAGAGTGAAATATCCATATCTGGGATAAAAATGTTAAACAAATAATACAACCATTTTCTAAGCAACCCTGAATACAGGATGATGAGGTCGGACACGGCCAGCGCTGTGAAGTACAAGGACATAGTGTGTGACGACTGGCCCTCACTCATTCGTCTCATCATCACGATGGTCATCACGTTGCCGAAGGTGCCGAGCACGATGATGACAGGCGGGATGAACTTCCACATCGGGATATGAGGATCAGAGAGAAGAAACCTTTCCACAGCGTTGTACTCTACGGAAGAACAACATAGTGTGTCGTCTATTGTGAGGTCACTGACTGTGGTTTTGACGTCAGTTCCTTTGGACGTCATCAGTCATGAGACACGTGGACTGTGACAGGTCTGATGACGTCAGTGCTTCGTCTCCGTGTCAAGTTATGTTCTTGACGTAAGTCGTGTAAAGTCTAATAATAGAAGCTGCGAACTATGTGAGTATTAGCACATTAAAGCCTCCATCACTGTCTGCCTCTACCATGTATACAGTATCGAGCTTTATCTACAGACAGAGAGACAGAGACACAGATGTACCTTTTATAGATCAAGATCGGCTCCTAGATCGAAAGAAAGCTCTAGAAAAATATAAGAAACCAAAGAAGCCCCTGCTTTTGTCGTTTTTATTTTGCTTTTTGTTCTCTTCATCGTGTGTGTGTGTGTGTGTGTGCGTGTGCTTGTGTGTGTTCCAATTAAATGTCGTTAATTGGTTAGTAAATATCGAGGTACTAAATACCAGAATTACAAACACACCCCTCCTCTATTTTGCTGAGCATCTACGATTGCTACCTGAACCGCCCTGGAGATAATTGAACGAGCAAAGCTCTGATTTTTAACGCTAACGGTCGTTGAAGGACTATAATTAGCATCTCAGTTCTAAATTTTCTTCGCTTATAAAATAACTAGTTCCATAAATAAAGGTCCTTAACGAAAAAAAGGAGTAAATAAAATGAACAATTTTTCTATTTGCACCGCTTCAAAAGTAAATGGTGGATTTAACTATAATTACAAAAATCAGTTTGGGCATCTCCAATAAAAACTCTGTAAAGACCCTGTCTTCATTAACAAGCTGAAATTACCAAACTTATATGTCGCCCCGCAAACACCTTAAAACTTGAAGTTCGGTGTGGATCATCGTGCTATCAATGGCATTGCAACGGATTGTGCGGCACGTACTTCGGTGGACTGCCAGAAAAATAGTAAAGCAAACAAATGTAAGATAAAATTTAAGTTTATAAAGACTATATTAACAATACAACGATATTAGCGTCTCTCTCTCTCTCACACACACTGTGTTTGGGGTTCAAATTAAATCGTCACCTTTCCCAGGTAACTACTCACCTTCTTACATATTTGTTTTCCTTTTCTATTTGCAAGCATCTGGCGCCTCATCCAGGTTCTTATCTGAGTTTTATTACAAATGTCAAATATTGCGCTGTCGTGCTCACAAGGTTTATTAGCAGAAGCTTGACGATGGATGCATTTTGATTTTCCATTTCTATAATTCTACACGGCTTTCGTACAGACAGAAAGTCAAGCTTATTAGCCACCAAGATAACTTTTTTAATTCACTAAAATACGCCCATGGTTACAGTCAGAAATTATAGCATTTGTAATACATGACAGAGACAGTAAACTGTATATTCCTAGTATCATGAGGCTCGAGAGGACTGAGGTTCTCGAACTTTATTAGCACCAGCTCCTCCTCGTCTCCACCCAGTAAGAAGCACGTGGCACGGTAGTAAAATTTAAAAAAAATACATTATAGCTAATGATAATATTCTCAATGACAGATCAGACTAAGCCGGTGATCGCAATATTTTTCATGCAGATGTAAAAACTCTAAACTTGAAAACGAAACCGATCTTCCATTCGGGCACCATTATCTCCCTTGCACTGTACGTCACAACTGGTATTCAAGTACCAGTGCTCTCCCTTACACGCTGCACGCTCGTCTGTTAAGGACAATGACAATGACCAACTTTAGTTGTCCCAGTGAGCGATTTGAACATGGGAAAGTGCTGTAGTCCGAAAAGTAAAAGTTAGAAATAAAAATGAGAAATAAAGTCCACTGCAAGGTGCAGCGTGAAAAGATTTCAAAAAATATTAGCAAATAAAAAACAATGGGTAAGTGACAGTTATATATTTGTATACAACAAACAAGCAAAATTACATCAAGGATATTCATGTGCGCACCTACAATAACACACACACACACGCACAAACACACTTACATCACTGACGCTTCATCTGAGGTTGAACTATTGGACCGATGATGGCACAAAGGATTTCAGGTGTCTGTTACTTTTACATTTTGTCATGGACTAGCGTTTACCCGAGCTTAAAAATACAGTCTCTCGTTAGTACATGTTCAGGTATTGATAAATGCAGGAAGCTTCTCTTATTACTTTTTGTCACAGAAAAAAATCCAGATCTCACTGTTTGATATTAATTATCTTAGAACAGATTTGTCAATATTTTTCAGACTTTCCTATCATGGACAGAGAGATTGAGAAACCAGCATTCAAATGAAAAAGATAGAAGACTCAATAAAAGACTTGTAGAAACGGTCTAATATAACTTAACTGAAAAACTATTGAGCTTACGAAGAAGGTACACTCTTTGTTCGCCACGTTTAACAATGTGTTCGGTGTTTAAATTCCATTTGAGCTGGCAATCAAAAATAGTTCCTAGGTACCTGAAAGAGTTTCAACAGGTTATCTGTGTATCACACTGAACAGGTCAGACACAAAAACAAGAAGCTTTATCCATCTCCGTCCATTTCTCATAACTGTCATAACAATTGTGTCTCCACCATACAGCTGCCACAAAGACCAGGCGTTTCTGCGATCATCAACATAAGCCTTTGGTTTTTTGATGATATACTGTTATAAAATTTGACATGAGTTCATAGAATACAGAAAGGTTGCTTTCATTAATGAACACTAGACAAAACAATGTCACAATGCCATGGCACTGACGATACTCCGAGATTGACTTCCTTGGTGTGTGGGTTGTGTCAATTTGCGTGTAAATATAATTGGAGATTTATTAAATTAAATTTTACATGTACTGAAATACAGGGATATTATCACATTAACTCAGTTGTATCTGCATAATCAGGCCAAATTACCTCTTGAAAGAGACTTCTTTAGAAGACAGACGGTGTAGAACATACTGTGATGACGATTTTGTCGGGACGGTAAAAACTGTTATTTCTAGAACAGTCTTTATTGGCATGCAATCTATTGCAACAGCAGCGGCAACAAAAATTATAATGTTTAAAATAAAAGATAATAATAAAAACTTTGCATCATGTAGAAGAATGACACACAAATGCGACATTTCTTGCAGGGATGGGCAGTCTCCCAACTGTTATTTTATTAACTTTGATATAACCACCTTATCTGAATCAGGTGTTTGTTGCTGGCATGTATGGTCAAGTTTAATCTTGTTTTAAGAATGTGATGCTCTTGTGGTCAAGTAGTAGGGATGATTCAAAATTGACTGCTTATTGCCCCTTCACTAGAATCGGTTAGGCACAACTCATTGAGCAAACAGGTCTGTGGTCTTTACCTTCAGAAAAGAAGTACTGGTGTACTATTATTGTTTTGTGTGTTAATAATAAATCTTTGGTAAAGGTTGGAAAGTTTTAAGATAAAATTTTAGGTCCTTACGGGATAAAAAGATTTTTTTCGACCAAACGAGCATCAAACCAACGG
Source organism: Pomacea canaliculata (assembly GCF_003073045.1). Classification (NCBI taxonomy): domain Eukaryota; kingdom Metazoa; phylum Mollusca; class Gastropoda; order Architaenioglossa; family Ampullariidae; genus Pomacea; species Pomacea canaliculata. The sequence continues at coordinate 16,499,663 of NC_037597.1, forward strand.
GCTTCCAGACCCGAGTGCTCTAATCATTCGGCTGCTTCCCCAAAGGCAGGAAGAGAATAGAACTACTGAAGGCACTTGAGTGGGTTAATAATAAATTTCAATAACTACACACAATTAACAGGTTGACTTGTGATTGTCATTTCCTGTACTAAACGACGAATGAATGGCACGAAACACAGGAGAATGGGGGGGGGTAGTTCTTTTTTTTTGACTTGTGCATATTTTGTTTTTAGAACAACATTTTTTGCTGAAAATAGCTACCGTTGTTGTCATCGTCGCAAAATTAGCACCAGGATCAGATTCACGTTAATAATATTCATTATTGTAACTTTATTCTTATCAAGAGCTCTTGTAAAGTTTGGATGAAAAATTATTTTCCATATGAGGTAGTAAACGCTTGACAAAATTAGCAAGCAAGTGAAAATATTAAAATTCTCCATCTCATCATTTACATTTAGAATTAACAAAAGGAAGAGAATGTTTGCATTCATGACGGTCGACGTTTGCACAAAGAGTTACTACACCAACCACAATATCCTTGTCTTCTTCGAAACCCAACCCGAAGCCACTCACTGGCCAACCATGTTAAAGATTAGCAGGAGGCTACAGCAGCCAGTGTAAGTACATCAACTGTTAGAACTTATACTGGCTGGATATATAATGTTCTCATCACGGGCGGGCAACGTCAGTGTTAGATAATTAACAGGTTAGATAATTTTGTCCGTCCCGGGAAAGATGTTAGAAATATTTAAATCGTCCTGGAAGAAAAAAGTGGTTCCCAACCTCACTCTGATCTACATCTCTACAGACCGTTAAAAACTGCGATGGAGAAAGAATTACTGCCAAACTTTACCAAAACCAAAAGACAAATAAACCATAACACCTTAAAGACTAATAACCTAGAGCAACTGTTTTACAAATTTTAGTTTCTCTGTTCGAGAAGAATATTACCAATTGATTGCTCTACTATTTCCAGGGGGTTCGTCTTTCATTCTCATTATATTTAAGTAGCCTGAAACTAATGCCAGAAACTAGTTTTAGTGGAAGTAACTGTGTTGTGATCTTTGCACAATAAGCGCTTAACCTCGTGTCTGAACTTGCTGCCGGTGAGACAGTACAGGTAAAAATTAATAGCGCTGTTGACATACCACAACAGGTTGCACACCATCCACACAAAGATGATCCTTGGCGATGTCATGGTCTTCTCTACGCCGACATTAGGATCAAATACAATGAAACTGCAGACAGGTGCTGTCAGTAGAAGAAAGGCCATCGACACGGTGATGAGAGTGAGGGTGAGTGACGAGGCCTTTTTCTGGCGACTGTTGACCTGGTCACAACCTCCGGCGGTCATCACACGGGCCACGTGTACAGACTGAATCACCTTCCACACTAACACACTGTTACCCACGATTAGGATGCTGAATGGAACTAATGATGACACGACGAGGTCGATCCATGGATATATGTACCAATCGAAATACTTCAGCCCTTCGTCGTCAATGATGGTACATAAAACCTTTGTTGAATTAAAACTAAGAACAGCGAAAGCATACAACCGATAATAATTCAAAAGTGCAGAGCCACTTACAATACCGATTATGAAAAAACAAATTTGTCTTCTTGTACACGACAAACTCCTGTAATGAGGCCACACTACTGACATCACTCTCTGCATCGTCATGAAAACGAGAAGCCAGGCTGAGATCGTGCCACACGTGTTGATAAAAAGAATTTTAATTTACACAGGACATCGTGAAGCAGAAGGACATCAACTCCAGAGACATAAAGAAGCCATTTTCTGAACAACCCTGTATACAGGATGACGAGGTCGGACACGGCCAGCGCTGTGAAGTACAAGGACATAGTGTGTGACGACTGGCCCTCGCTCATTCGCCTCATCATCACGATGGTCATCACGTTGCCGAAGGTGCCGAGCACGATGATGACAGGCGGGATGAACTTCCACATCATTTCAGATGCTTCAGAGAGCAGCAACTCTTCGAAGTCAGATTGATCCTGAGAGTAACAACAGCTAACATTTTCTGCTGTTGTGGGTTCAACAGAAAAGCCTTCTGAACCTTTTGTACCTCTGCTGCTCATCACAAGAGATAAAGAATGTTGCAACACTTATTTTCTCTTTTTATCAAATGTCTTTTTATGTGTTTGTATTCCGTTAGTCGCTATTTTATGAAGACACACACTGTGACTCACACACAACAGGATGCTCTGTATGTCTCAATTACATTTTACTTATTTTATAGACCCGATGTGCCGGGAAAATACAATATGTACACAAAAAATAAAGACACTTTACTTCACGGTTTACTCATTCATTATCAACTGGGGCGCGTGTGTGCATAATAATCGTAAAAGAATAAAGAAATATGAAAATGTCAGTGCGCTATAAAATACTTTAACAGAATTTTAGACTATATTCCTTGGGGATTACTAATAACAGTAATTATAACAGTTCAATTCTGCAATGCAGTAAAACAAATTTCTTCAAGAGTACTCCAACAATGCACAGATGATTCTACACATTTTGGAAAATCGAGTTTTTAATTTATACTAAAACAAGGATATATTTTTCGCGACAATTAACTGCCTCAACCACACTTGTAAACAAAAGACTTATTTTTTAACTAGTAGCAAACCAATAGATATATTCTAACACACAGGCGGAGACGGAAGCTGTCATTCACAAGAAAGATTCCTGGAGCCACTCCTAGAGTCTGGGACACTCAACGCCATTGGAACTACGACAAGAGTAGCAGCAACTGCTGGTCGTCAATATAATGGGAGCAGACGACGACGAGTCTGGAATCATCCCCCAGTCCTCAAGTGAGTAAACAGTCAAACTAAACGCGAGAACTGTGCCGAGGATTTCTGTGAACCGACATCGTCTTGGCCATCGTTAAACGATCGTGAAGACAACGACAAGACGCGTGCTCTCGGTTGTAGACAACAGCTGCCTCATTGATGCAGCCAATGAAACTCGAGATAAGTGTATAAAAGAAGAGAGAATCAGTCTCATGCCTCTCGAGAGCTGAGGTCGGAGACCTGTGCAGGACGTTGTTCAGATGTTCTCTCTCTTTACAGAACAGTGAGAAACAAAACTGTGAACTGGACACGGAGCTACTACGGAGGTATTTTCTACCACTGGTGTGTAGTATGAGGGAGCCTCCTGATGATGAATATGACACTGAGTCGATTATTCCCCATGTTTAGAAATTAAATCTTCCTAGGCTTAGATGCTCCTGTTGTTCTACTGACGGGGCCTCCAAGGTGCATTTACTGATGATTTACTGATGTCTGATAGCTGTTATGTAATGTTTATATTTCAAAGATTTCTTTTCGTTCAAAAGTAGATATACTTTCGATTCACAACTGCTTCGGGGAAACTTATTTTTTCTCCCATCTACGATTTTGACCTCGGGGAGAAGGTGTTTGGCAGTCCACGCACACCTGTGGTTGGTATGTTAGCTTCACTCTTATGTTTTTGTTTGAACAATGATTTGATGTCCCATGTATAATGTCTTTTGATATTCCGATTTCTATTACGCCCCGTCTGTTTTCTGTAGCTACCTGAAATTCGTTTCAGCTACTTTCTGTTAGAAAAGATTTTATTTCTAGTATCAAATGACAGGCCATAAACAGGAAACAGAACGTTGCAAGATATACTTAGTTATGTATTGCTTTGTAGGACAAGGAATGACCGCGGACTGAAACATTTTAGGGTAGTAATCACAGTTATTTATTCTTGATGTAACCATACCATTAGTAATTGGTATACACATGCTCATGTATCTTGTGTGTCAACACAACAGGTGTCTCCACATGTAAGCACGATATTTCTGTCAAACTCGACAGGAAGTTAACGAAAGGCATTTCTTAGTGTGAACACCATCACTCTCACAGGGGCAAGAAGTGGTTTTATTAAATGACAACAAAACCAGGAAATTTATGTAGAACACCACTAAAATGTAGTTAAATGGTTAACGAATGGCACTTCATGTGATTTTATTATTGTTTGGGTGTGCGATAAGACTTAGCCATCTTGTACAGTCCTGTCAATGTGTTGTGGAGACAACGTTCTATTTCCCAGCTCTCATCGCAGCTCCAAAAGAACTAAATATTGAAACTTTTTCAATACAACAAATTGTTGTTTGTTCTACCAAACAATTTTGAAAACAATTAAATTGGGATTGAAAAGTTGTTTTGTAGATTATTTTAATATAAAGCAAGTTTGATGAGATTAACGGGAGCACAGTTTTAAATGAACATTTCCCGTAGAAGCAATATATATATAATGCATAGCATACATGTCTAATGCATAAAAATGGCTTTCCGCGAGATTATAAACTACAAAAGAAGAAAAAGTATTAAAGTTAATACTTGGCAGCTTACTAATGTTATCCAAAATGTTATTTTGAGTGTCTTGATATATTTTCTCTCAACCAGAACTACCTCAACATGGAGTCAGTGGCAGTTCAGGTTTTATGTCTGTTAAATGTATCTGCGAGCTTCTTTAATTTCAATGCAAGGAGCTCTTAGTATAATAATTATTTAATATGTAAGATAGTGTCGGGGAGTAAATATTTTTAATTAATAAACACCATCTTTCTCCCCTTAGGTAAGGAGGACTGTTGTAGATCACTAATAAGACCATGTTTGTAGCTACCTGTGTCTTTGGTTGGTAAGTGGACTCCCTTGATAGTATTTGTTAACTTTGTAGTCAAAGGGGCGATTATAAAAGTAAAATTTACAGGTTCAAAAGCGAGATGTCAACCAGAGAAATTTAATATGTATTGTTTTCCCGACAAGAGAGTTGAAGGCTAACTTTCCACTCAGCTCTGCTGCAAAGAGATGTAAGTATTTGTTGAGCTTACTGCACAATTTCAATACTTTTAGAAACGTCCAAACGAACAAGAAAAGCTCTGAAGTCCTTGTGTTAGAATTCGTTGTTTGTGTTGGGGATATTGCTGACTGTCCCAGCAGACATTTTACCTGCAACATTTTGTCGACTAAATAATCTCCTCACTTCATTTCTAAACCTCGCACCGCTAAGACAGTACAAATAGAAATTTGCTGCGCTGTTGACATACCAAGACAGGTTGCACACGGCCCACGTAAACCTCAGCTTGGTCGGTGACCTTTCATCGATACCTGGATCAAAAATAATGAAGGTGCAGACAGGTAAGGTCAGTAGGAGAAAGGCCAGCGACACGGTGATGAGAGTGAGGGTGAGTGACGAGGCCTTTTTCTGGCGACTGTTGACCTGGTCACAACCTCCGGCGGTCATCACACGGGCCACGTGTACAGACTGAATCACCTTCCACACTAACACACTGTTACCCACGATTAGGATACTGAATGGAACCAGTGACGTCACAACAAGATCGATCCACGGGTAGATGTACCAATCGAAATTTTTTAGCTCTTCATCATCGATGTTTGTACACGAAGCCTTTGTTGAGTTGAATTCCGTTACCACAACATACGCACGGAACCGATACCCGTTAATAACTAAACATATACTTACAATACCGATTATAATAAACCCGACTTTTCTCTCTGTACACGACAGACCCTTGTGGTGGGGCCAGACCACCGACATCACTCTCTGCATCGTCATGGAAACGATGAGCCAGGCTGACGTCATGCCACAGGTATTTACGAGAAATAGTTGTAGTCTGCAAATGGAATCGTGGAAAGTAATGAAGTCAACGTTGAAGAAGTACATCAGCCACTTTCTCAGCAACCCAGCATACAGGATGGCGAGGTCGGACACGGCCAGAGCTGTGAAGTAGAGGAACATAGTGTGTGACGACTGGCCCTCGCTCATTCGCCTGATTATCACGATGGTCATCACGTTGCCGAACGTACCCAGCAGGATGATGACAGGCGGGCAACACCTCCATGTTATTTCAGTCGCTTGGGCAAATACCAGAGATTCAAAGTCGAACTCATCGTTGGGTGTTAGGTAAGAAGTAGAAGTGTTTTCTGAAGCTCCGTTGTCTTCGCTGGTCATAATAAGAACACAGATGGTAGATACAACAACACATGTGATCTACTTCTGTTTTTTTCAGCGAGGACACATCCCTACCTACATCACTGTTACAGACACTGCAACTTTCTCAATGGACTGCAGCCAACTAGCACCTTCTTGATTGTGCACAATGTACCTTACATTACTTATCTTTTATACTACCGTCGTCCCGGTATTAATACATTTATTTACACACAAAAAACGGAAAAAACAAGATGATTGTTAGTGATGTTATGCAGCATGTATGTGTGTGGGCGTGCATTGACGGACATTCATGAGATATAGTCTATCTGTAGGTGCAAGTGTGTGTGTGTGAATATAAAAAGACAAATTATTTATTTAATTTTTCTTCACGAGAAAAGGAAAATAAGGAAGTCGAAGATTCCATGCATGTTGTTTACTCTATAGTCAATGTAAAGGTTACTGAGTGCAACACGTCAATATAACACATTTCTGTTGCTATAATACGGTTAAACCATTTGTTTCGGATCGTCCAAGTTCTTACTCAGTCTGGAAACTTTGAGTACGTTCTCGGTAAATGTTACAATCGCTACCACACCCCTGTTGAACTCCCCCCTTCCATTTTTCCCCGCCTAATGTCTTAGCAAACTAAGTAGTCGGATGCCACACACCAAAGTCTATAATTACGGCAACGAAAAAAGTTCGCTGTATTATTGTTATTACCAGACAAATTAGGAAAAAGAAGATGATTTCTTGAGGACCATCATTCCCCAACCTATTTACCGTGCACAATGAGTGCTGCTGTTACAGGACTAATGATGGGGACCGGCTTAATCACTAATGATGGGCAAGTAACAGTAACGCGCAGTTTTTCCGAAATGTCAGTGCTGTTGATCGAAAGTTTGCAAACGAACAGTCATATTTGTAGATTGATCTTCACCACCTACAACTTAAATGGTTTTTAATTCGAGCTAGGAATATGAATGTAAACAAGACAATATTTATAGCTATGTTTACTTTAAAATATTATAATTTCTTTTTTAATTCCACGTCTTGTATTTACGCCAAAGAACTGGTTACTACTCATGGCATTTACTTTTCTTAAATTCGTACGTTAGCAACAAGCAAAATATATTTTGGGCGTTTTCACTCATCGGTTATGATATTTTCATAGTCAGGGTTAGAAGAGGGTTAAAAGACGGACGGATATGTCTTTCACAAGACGCATGTCTGGAATCATCTCAGTATTCAGATACTCGACCTCATTACAAACTCACTCAATGATTACAAGACCAGTCACGAGAGATATGCTCTGATGTGTACGTGACAACTACAGTCTCGCGATGCATGACCGGAACATGACAGTGCTGCGCGCGCACACCGGGAATCGAGAAGCACTTGAGCGTACAGAGAGGGCATACAAGACACTATACACAGTCCCTGGGATAGCCTCGGCACGCTGTGAAAGGTGTTGACTCTAGAAAGTAAGTATGAGGGAAACAAAACTGTAAACTACTGACCTCTGTTTCGGAGGATGTTTTGACCATCTGTCTGTAGGTACAGTCGAAGGAGGGAGGGGAATACTCAATAGACAATTTGACAATCTGCCATTATCTAAGATTTATACTAGACCTAGTTGCAACCTGATGCACGAAGAGGATTAGATAGATAGATAGTTGATTCTAAAGGTTTTCAAAAACAAAAATGAAGAAATCTAATTCCCTAAAATTCATGTGAAGGTCTGACACACGGACTAAGAATGCATATTAACCTTTTTTTAACCTACGTTTGTCAGGCTCCACTAGTAAATAGAATGATCGCAAATCTCAAAATTATTTCTGAACATTCACTTTGTAGTTCACGTCAGTGAATAAAAAAAATATTTCACAGAGACATCTGCATCACAGATGATTTTATTATGAGGTACTCCATGGTCGGTTTAACAGGGTGTCAGGTGACTAACAAACAAATACGTACTGGGAACAACAGATGTGACAGATGGCGTAGTGACTAAACATAATCAGATTATCTATAAAAATATTATAATAAAACAACGAATGGTTAAAAGATAGTGTGATTATTTGGTTTCAAGCTATTATTCAATGATATAACAAAATTATCATTATTATTGCACATTCAAAACTTTTCTGTTAGCATAACCATTCCTTTAAACTCATTTGTGATTTCGTTTGGACCGTTGTGAAATATCCTCGTGTAGACTCACTCTCACCTAACAGCGAGCCACGTAAGCTGATGTCGCGCCTATAAATAGAATTTTGTGTGGGGAAGGAGACCAGAGATGCCGTCTGACTCCAAAAATTCATTACTTATATGGTCTTCATGACTAGAGATTTACTCTTTCCTTGTCACATATTCCTTCCTGACCTCGGTGCGAGGCCTCGGTGACAGTGAGGTCACGTGACGAAAAAAGCTTTGCCACATTCTTAATGTGCCCGTCGTTCTCTTGCTCGGGTGCCAGAGCATCTTCAAGTGTAAACTTTAGCTACGGGATGATTGAGTTTTTGTCAGCATCAATCTCGCAATCATCTCATTAGCCGACAATCAACGGACACCATTGTCGCAAGCACTTCTAGAAACAGTGCAGCAAGAGAATTTCTAGACGACCCAAATCAAAATTCGACATTAGTGTCTGTTGTTTTGAAAATACCTGTAGATATTTTTGTTGTAACATTTCGCTGAAACAACAGTCTTATCACTTCATTTCTGAACCTCTCTCCGCTAAGGCAGTACAGGTAAAAGTTGACTGCGCTGTTGACATACCAAGACAGGTTGCACACCGCCCAGGTAAACTTCAGACTCCATGACGAGTTTTCATCGATACCAGGGCAAATAATAATAAAAGTACAAACAGGTAAAGTCAGTAGAAGAAAAGCCAGCGACACGGTGATGAGAGTGACAGTGAGTGACGAGGCCTTTTTCTGGCGACTGTTGACCTGGTCACAACCTCCGGCGGTCATCACACGGGCCACGTGTACAGACTGAATCACCTTCCACACTAACACACTGTTACCTACGATTAGGATGCTGAATGGAATCAGTGACGTCACAACAAGATCGATCCACGGATAGATGTACCAGTCGAAATACTTCAGCTCTTCGTCGTCGATAATTGTACATAAAGCCGTTGTTGAGTTGAATTCCGTTGCCACAACGTACGCACGAAGCCGGTACCCGTTAATAGCTGTACATACTGCTACAATACTGAGTATAATGAAGCTGACTTGTCTTCCTGTACACGACAAACTCTTGTAATGAGGCCACACGATTGACATGACTCTCTGTGTCGTCATGGAAACGATAAACCAAGCCGAACTCGTCCCGCACGTATTTACGAGAAATAATTGTAATTTGCAGACGACACTGTGAAAAGTAATAAAATCAAAATAAAAAAAGTACATAAGCCACTTTCGAAGCAGCCCTGCGTACAGAATAATGAGATCAGAAAGGGCCAGGGCTGTGAAGTACAAGGACATAGTGTGTGACGACTGGCCCTCGCTCATTCGCCTCATCATCACGATGGTCATCACGTTGCCGAAGGTGCCGAGCACGATGATGACAGGTGGGATGAACTTCCATGTTATTTCAGTCGCTTGAGAAAACAGCAAAGTCTCAAAGTCGTGTTGATCTTGATAGTAACAGCAGTCAACATTACTTGTAATGGTGTCATTATTACTGATTGCTGATACTTCATTATCTTCTCTTGCCATGACAGAGGTATAGAGATGGAAGACCACAGCAGCAGAGGACGTTTTCCTCCACTTCAATAAAAAGTCTGAGCGTTCTACTCCCTCCAAGACTTTGCTATTTAAAACAATGTGTCACTCAACATTCTCCGTGAAACCTGCTTCGTGTTAGTAAACACTTTGTATTATTTACATTTTATAGTAAATCAGGCACGTTAACTAATATATTCAATAATAAAATTAAAGCTATTTGGGAATAGCAAAAAAAAAAAAGATTTAAGTTAGTTCAAATTTGTACACCCTCGTGAATCTTTAAAATATTTAAAATTTAAAAAGGAAATAAACATTGGGTAGATTAGTTATTTGTGGAAAATATCCATACACTTTTTTAAAGGATACTTTTTGTTAAAAAGAAAATCTGCAGAATGAACAACGACGAGTTGGAGATATCGACTCAGTAATAACCATGTAATGATCCCGTAGGGTGAGCCTAGTAATAACTATTTAGTCCTCCAGCTACTCCAAACATTACTGGGTATTTTCTCGTTATATTTTTACAGTCATGAACACTCCCTTCTTACTAACCAGTGTGCATCGCTTAATGGTGTTCCAAACAACCGACTATGAGTAGTAAACATTCAAATGACTACTGGATATATTTAACAGCAGAAAAACAGTCAATTGAGTAAAAATAATCTCTTTCTCCCAGGTTATTAGCATGAAGACGAAATAATTGCTAGCAGTGAATACGGTCACAGGACTAATCAAGAGACTGACTTCAGGTTTTATTTTTGTCTGGTCATGAGCCCGTAAAAAGGCGTTTACACGACAAGCCAGGTATCTGGGAATTTTAATAAGTGAAGACAAGTGAGTACATAAGGAATGAAAAAAAGGTAGTCCTGAGAGCAGAATGTGATGGTGATGAAGATGTGTCAAGCCAGTCGCTCCTAACACCACCATCACGAAGACTTCCTGACGCTCCATGGCGTCCTCAAATAATACAACGGGCGACATTCAAAATATCGCCACCATCATACTTTTGGTTTCCTTTGATCACTTCAATTTTAAGAATATGGAGGTGACTTGACACGAAAACGATTTTTGTGAGGATATTTTGTAGTCAGTCAGTCGTCGCTTGATCGGCACATGAGGAGGAGCACGTGAATAAACGCGGCAGTTGACGGGGCCGCCATTTTGCCTACTTTGACGTTCATAAGTCAGTTCTTTCTTTGGTCACCAGGGCGTCTGCCACCCTTCAAGATGTCTTGAAGGACAATCTTCCACAGGGTGTGGTGCAGGGTCACGTGACCAAAGAAGACCAGCTTACGTCGCCTGACTGTTGAGAGTAGAGGTTCCTGGTGTCCAACGGATGTGGCAGTTTCTTACAAAGTCGTTGGTTCTGTATTTTCTGTGTGAGGTCCGGAGCAGCCCCTTTAGGAAGTTGTTCTCGAAAGCCTGGATTTTTTTTCTCTCTCTCGGCGAGCAGGGTCGACTCGTCACATCCGTAGAGCAGGATCGACACTACCAGGAATGTGTACAGCTGGTCCGTGGTAGTGAATCTTAGAGGTAAGCAGCTTCAAATACTTGGAAGCCACCCTCTCCAGGGACGGCAACTCCGCACCAGATATCAGGATCGCAACAGCGGCAATAATTAGGCTAGGAAGGATCTGGAAGAGTAGTTGGTTTCACTGGGAATAGGGACAGTTAATAGCACAGCAGAGAAGGCCTTGTTCCTCAACTGTCAATCCCACCCTCCATCACGAGTCGTGATGAAAAACAACGTGACATTCAGCATTTCCGTGAAGCCAGAATCTCGTTAGGTTTCACTAAAAGGACGATGTATTGAATGAGGAGAGGATTATTAAAACCCTTCGGACACTCAGAATGTTTTTATGCCAACCGACGAAAATTATTTCAAAGTAATTTCTGAATCAGAAAGGTGCCAACATTGAGAATTGCGAAATATATAGTGATGAAGAACTGGCCGCCATCATCGATTATCGTTTGACGACGAAAAGGTGATGACAACACAACAGCAGACTGAATATTCTACAATATTGAATATAATCAACACGATGATAAGCTGAAGTAAAGACAGTTACTGTGCAATCTTTCTGTTGCGAGCCATCGTCCTCTTCCCCGTCCAACGATCGTGAAATCAATCAAGAGCTGTGTGCTGTCAGGTTTCCATGACAACTGTGAACTACCGATGCTTAAGAAACAAAGGGACCTGAGGACTAATGCACAGACACACAGAAGAGGGAAGAATAACTTCACCCACAGTTGTCCTCGACTTCTGTCCCTTTACAGTCACAACACGACGAAGAGGTCTGGACACTTGATGTCAGTCTGTTACTCTGTGAAAGACCTGAGGGACTGAGAATCGGTAAAAATGTCATCCTTTGACAATAACATTTACAGTCATGTTTCTTTTCATTTCCTTATCTAATTTATTTCAAACTATTCCAACCTACAAACACGATAAATCACTAAAACTATTATATTCCTTCGATTTCATATTTATATCAGAAGCTTTGTATAGCGCATGCTTACTCTCGTGTGGAGCTTGCTTCTTGCACTTAAGAAGAAAAACTAAGTATGCACAACATACGAGGCACCAAAAAAAAAACAACAACATACGAACAACGGAATGGTAAACAACAGTACTGACGACGAATAAAAGACAAATACAGAAAACCTGAAGACGAACCAAGGAAGAAGGACTGAAACTATCGTGATTTTACATAGGTAGAAGAGCATGGGAAGTATTATCTGATCGCCAAAACTATTTTAAATATCAAAGATAGTTTTCAATAAGACTATATTGGTGAAAAATATAATATAGAGGCATACATTCACACACACACATTACCAAACATTTCCTTCTAAATATCCCAATATAATTTTCGTGTATTGTTAAGCTCAACAAACCACCCTGTGTTATGTACATTTGAAGGATAGCCAGTCACAGACATTAACCGTTTATTTAAAACTAAAGTGACAAAATAATGGATGGAAATATTTTATTTTAAATGGATGAAATTTGTTTCTCTACCTTTCAAATCATTAGACGGTCAAATGAAGTGACAACGGGGACATAATGGCGTCTGTTTCTGTTTTAAATATAATGACAAACTTATAAAAAAAAACTTAGTAGGAAAAGCAACTCTGCAAAATGATCAATACCAAGTTAGACATTTTAATGTAAGTTATCTATGTATCGACATATTAATATAATAGTAATAATGATGTACATGTCTCGAGTAGGGTGCACCTGGACTCGACTAATATTTGAGTCTAGAAACAACTTCTGGGTCTCGTTCTATTTATTATAATAATGAACACACTCTTGCTAACAGCCAGCTTGCATTATTTATTTCCTCACAAACCAGTCAAGTACAAAAATTAATTAAAATTTAGAAACAATATTTATTCTTCCAAAATTCCATTGTCACTATTAGAAAAATAGTAGAACCGCAGAACTTTCTATAGAAGTAGAACAAGTATAAATTGTGTGAAAATCTCAAATCTCTCTCGCTATTCAATGTTCAGACAAACTAAATGAGAACAAATATAACATTAAAGGGTCAATCAATGCTTTTTTCGTTTGGTTATCAGCCAATAACAAAGTCGTTTACAACACGAGCCTGTTATCTATGTTGTCTAAAGATGCGAACACAAATGAGTACGTACGAGAGAAATAAAGATGGCGTACACCACAGCAGGACAGGCTGCTAGTCACGTGGTGTGAAGCCAGTTGCTCCAAACACCATCATCATGAAGACCTCTCAGCTCCATCACATCCTCAAACAATATGACTTCTCCATGCAAATGTTCTTTTAGCCCTTATATTGTTCAACAGTCACATCGTCTTCAGAGAATTAATTGTCTGGATGTTTGGACTCTCACTTCTGCTTCAGAAAATTATAAAACAGCCTTCCTGATATATTTATGTTTAAAGTATTTATTGGTATGATCATTATGTGATATACAAAATTCACTCACTTGGCATGACCTTTCATGAGACAATATCCTTTTGAAAGACAGAAAATACTTAGGTCAATTATGTTTAGTAATACGCGACAGCATTATCATTAATATCTTTTGAAACCTTCTAACAAGGTTGATAGTTTTACTAAGAATACCATTATTAATAATTAAGCAGCACCCGTTTTTTTTTTTAATCGCGAACTGTAAGACACGCGTTTATCATTTACACACAAACTGTCGATGATCGTCAACTAAACGATTAACAAAATTTAAGTAAATTTACAAAGAACTTTTCATTCTACAAAAATGTTTTCCTGTAAAAACGACAATTCGGACTTGAAACACAGTACAGATTACAGCCCTAACACTAACATAAAGTCTAATTCGAAACATTAAGTTTTTTAAACATAAATATTACGATAACAAAATAAAACACGTGTGGACACAACAGAACAGAAAAAAATCGTAAATACCAAACAGAAAACTAAAAACCTATCTAAATTAAAATTACAATGGTGGCCCTGAAAATCACTCAATCTACTGACCAGTGCACTATACCAACTTTGGCAACAGAAGTAACCATACACCCGGTTGGTTCATTTGAGTGAAACGCAGACTCAGGTTGGTAGAGACGATGTAAACATATTCTGTATATTTGTATACCTACAATACAACCGCCCTTTTAATATCTTATTTATAGCAGGTGATTTTCATGTATTCAGCAAATCCTGCAAAAATTCCGGTCCTGTAGAGGAGTAGCTACGTCACGTTAGGCACGTTAAACCCCGGATGTTGCACAATAAGCACTGAACACAATAGTCACGGCGATTTCTAAGAGTGCCTTGTTCCAAAAGCGGCGAAATTTGACATTTTGCCCCGTCTTGAAGTATTATAATCCACACATGTTTCAATCTGAAGACTATGAGGATTTAGAATCGGTGACAAAAATGGAAATAGCGAAAGAAAAATACGATGAAGAATGATTTATTAGTAGCGCTGGTTGTTGTCCCTCAAATTTACTTACACCGAGTTTTGTTTAAAAAGGATTTTTTATTAACTACATTTGTATTCTTTTTGTGAACAAGGTCTCTGTTTAGTGAGACAATTCATGCATTGAAGACCAAGTGCTTAAGAAAAATTATCACGAATCGCAAAACCAACGGTTGTGTACACAGCGGGGTCACCACCCTCATGGCGCACCAAGAAATCCTTTTGGCAACAGTCAAGTAAAGCAAGTCCGCTTGGTTCATGTCATCTAGCATGAGGATTTATTCACAACTGTTTTATAATGCCTATGAAAAGGACGACACCGAGGTGCACAATGGCAGGAAGTTCCATGTAAGACATGAATAATACTGTTCAAACTTTCAAGCTACTGGTCTCATCAGTCAATGGGTTTCTACGAAGATCAGGCAACCTCTACTTTTCTGAAGGCAGAGGGAGGGGCACTCATGTCGTCATGCCCTACGAAGGGTTCCTGTTCTCGGAATCTTTGCTTTGTGCTGCTTGGTAAAACAATGAGGTGTCATCGGTATGTGACTTTTGCTCGGTCTTTTTGATCTTCATTTTTGTCAAAACCAGTTACAAAAATTGAAAACTAAAAAGGTATTGTTTAAATCTTGATGTTTGGTTATAACACTGGCACTTCAAATCTTATATACTAGTAGATGTCTTTCTGTGTAATGTGGGGTTACCCTGGTGTAAAATAATGCAGCAGTGTAAAGTTATTTGCCTGTTTTAATTTGATCGATTACAGAAATAGAAACATTATGTCTTATTCTATAGAAAAGTACGGACATTAAATATTCTGTATATAGTCTAGTAGCACAGAGATGTGACTATCAAAAAAAAAAAAAAGCTGAGACACATCGGGTCAAATTTTGATGTTTGGGTTAATACTACTGGCGACAATTCTTGATGATATTTTTGCTAGGACACCTTGCCCGTTAAACAATCTTTTCACTTCATTTCTGAACCTGACACCAGTAAGGCAGTACAGGTAAAAATTGATAGCGCTGTTCGCGTACCACGACAAGTAGCACACGGCCCAAACTAACTTCACCTTCCCAGAATCCAGCTCACTAATGACATGATTAAAAAGAAGATAACAACACACAGGTAAGGTGAGTAGAAGAAAGGCCATCGACACGGTGATGAGAGTGAGGGTGAGTGACGAGGCCTTTTTCTGGCGACTGTTGACCTGGTCACAACCTCCGGCGGTCATCACACGGGCCACGTGTACAGACTGAATCACCTTCCACACTAACACACTGTTACCCACGATTAGGATACTGAATGGAATCAGCGAAGACACTACTAGATCGATATACGGGTGCACATTCCAATCGAAGTTCTTCAACCTCTCATCATTTATAACTTCACAGGTAGATGTCGTTAAGTTTGAATTATTTTTCACTACAAAAACATACATCTTATAACAATTAAGACAAACAAATATAACAGCAGTGGCACTAATAACAAAAACAACTTTTCCTCTCGTACACGACAAACTCTTCTGGTGAGGCCACACGATGGACATTACTCTCTGCATCGTCATAGAAACGATAAACCAGGGTGACGACATACCACAGGTATATAGAAGAAAAAATTGCAATTTGCAAATGAAATCATGAAAAACAAGGACATCAACATTAAAACAATGAAAGAGCCACTGTTGGAGCAGTCCAACATACAAGAGTACGAGGTCAGACACGGCCAGCGCTGTGAAGTACAAGGACATAGTGTGTGACGACTGGCCCTCGCTCATTCGCCTCATCATCACGATGGTCATCACGTTGCCAAAGGTGCCGAGCACGATGATGACAGGCGGGATGAACATCCACATCATTTCAGTCGCTTGAGAGAGGAGCAGCGACTCGAAGTCATACTGGTCTCCATACGTACTACAGTTAGCGTTGTCTAGTGTTGTGTAATTAAAGGAAGCTAATTCGAAAACCTCACTCCATTTGCTGGACATCCCTAGAAAAAAATTGGCACTACAACAGCACTGATGCTTCCTTCTCTAACGGACGCCCGTGTCCTCCTCCAGTGGACGTTTGCGACTAGGACACAGAGACACTCGCACACAGCAAGCAACAGGTAACAGGTGTTGTGTGTCAGAACCCCGCTGTCTTACCTGTTCTTCTTTTATGGATTTAGTGTGTTAGGAAACGTTTACCTGTGTGTGTGTGTGTGTATTTAAAACACGAAACTATTTTATTTTGTAGGGATCAATTCAAGCGCTGTTACTGTCTCAGTAATTCTATAAAATATTTTTAAAGAGCTGTGCACTGTGATCGAAAATTCGAAGGGAATACTGTTAGATTATTTAGTTAATAAGCACAAGCTTTTAAAAAGGAAATGCTCAAATATTTAGTAAATTTCGTTTCCAAAATATGCAATTTTTTCGCTTTTTTGTTCTATAGAGAATTCTCTGGTGATATTTAAAATGTTAGATTCTATTACATTAAATTTTACATTTAATTTCTAATTCCAACCAAACAGTAAAGTGCTATCCACAAAAAAAAACAACAAAAAAAAAAAACGGCTAGAAAGTAAGCAATACCTACAGCTTTGTTCTAATTAACGGGATAAATTATTGACGCAACAGTCTCTCAGAGTTTCCTACTAGCCTTGTCATTGTCTGTTCTCTTCATCACACGCACCATCATTAAATGACAAGCTCTTCTTGTGAGGCCAGATCGCTGTCGAAACCTCTTCAAAGCCGGTTAGTGAGATGGAGCTTGCCTACTTTTAAAATTTTGAAGCAGCAAACTTTCATCACTGAGAAGTCCGAGAATATGGTGATGAGCAGCTGACCATCATCTTTAAATCCGTTCAACGGCGAAGAGGTTGAGGTCAGGATCAGCACGTCACTAAGATGAGAGGGTAGATGACAGGCTAGATAACACGATACAGGTAGACCTACAAATTAACTGTAAGTTATGATGGAAAAATAACATTTCTCTTTGTTTTGCTACTTTTCACTAGGATTAAAGATTGTCACTGTGCAACACTTCAAATGTAAGAGACATCTCACAGACACTCACTCACATGCGCGCTCAACACTCACGTAGTCGCCGGACATTTGCATGTTTGTTTACTCAGTCGTAAACAGAGCAACTAAAACACGATGTTTGCAGGTCCTTCCTAAATTTATTATGGAAAAAGTAATCAATAAAATCAATAAAAATACATGGACAATAAAGAAAACCGATAGCTTTGTATGCGTCCATAGTTAATCCATATTTTTATTTAACGATTATAATTATACACAGTCCTAAACAAATGATTTTGGTCAGTTTGATTACTAGCAAAAGAATGTTAGCGTTTACATCTCGGCACAAGGTAACTTTTATACTTTTACACATTTGCTAGTGTTGTAACGACACTATTAATTACAGTCACTGGAGACTACTGTTTCACTGATCCAAGATATATATATATATTCAAACAAATATCTGAAAATCACTGACCTCTTCAACTGGAGACCGAAGTTAAAACAAACCCGCGCTGCTTCTTTGGGACGAGCAATCACACATTCCTCCTGTCTTGCTACTCTTGGGTTAGTAAGTTCTCCCCTTGAGGTCCTGGCTTTACCAGGACCAAAACCTCCAAGGGAAAATATACAGTACTGCCAGGTTAAAATACTCTGTTTCGCGTATGATGAGCCTTGACTAGACTAATTTTCAAAGTTACTTTAGAAAACAGATTTGGGATCTCGTTGTACTTTTACATTCGTTGACACACCAGTACTAACCGCCAGACTTTCACTGCTGAATGTTTTACCAAATAGCCAACAATAAAAATTTAATAAAAAGTTTAGAACACATTATTCCCTGTAGAAACTTGCGTGAGATAAATAGTCAGCAGAAGTGCAGAAAGTTGTATGTGAATGTCCTCTCTGTCCAGTTACTTTGTGTGCAGACACAATTAAGTGCAAGCTAGGAAATAGCTACAGGGTCAGTCAAGAAGATGACTCTGTCATCTATGTTATCTAAAGATGCGAACACGAATGACTACATACGGGATACAAAGGAGGACACCACAGCAGGAGAGACTGCTAGTCACGTGGTGTGAAGCCAGTCTCTCCTAGCTCCATCATCATGAAGACTTTGAGCAGCTTCATCACATCCTCAAATGTCCAAATGTCGTGTATATGACTTTAGGTTTGTCACGTGAACTGTTTATCGGTGTTCTTTTTCTCATCGACCTCCCACCACCAGCTCCCTCGGTCCGTCTCATCTTTAGCAATATGAAACTAACTTTGGTCGACATTCATGAAAGACTGCAATCTATATAAACACGGAAGTAAAGTAAAAAAAAAAAATACTTAGCTTCGTTTTAGCTCTTATCTTACTCCGCAGTCGTGTGGTCTTCAACGGTTTTATTGTTGCTGGGTTGAGAAATAGATTCTCAATTCTGCTTTTATGAAAATTTAAAAAAAACTTGCCAAACCTGTTTTTCATCTATAGTATATACTCGTATGATCATAAGTTGATATACATAAGTTTGATGGCAGTTGGTTTATCCTTTCTTATTTTCTTACTTGGCATCACTTTGTGTAAGGACAATATCATTTTGAAGGAAAAAAAACATTTCGAATAGCTTACGTAAATTAAAATTTAAAATGTTTTCAGGAAGGGTGACGGTTTTACTAAAAATAGCAATATTGATTTTTTTTTTTTAAAAAGGGTACAGGTCATCCCCTGACCTTTTCAGGTAGTTGGGGTGAGATGTTGGAGACCTACTTTACGGGACGAGCTTTACATTACTGCGGTCCTTACTTTCCCCAACCCTATATGGAGTGGGATACTTTTTTTCTGCCAGCTGGGTCGACTGGGGGAGGTTTCCTGAATTAATCAAGAATCGAACCAGCGCGTTTGGTACAAACATCAATCATGATCTCATAGACAACTAGTATGTACAAAAACATGCAAACAGTCTAGTAGTATAGAGATTCGACTATCAAAGAAAAAAGGTGACACATCAGGTCACATTTTAATGTGTGGGTTGATCTTGCTGACGACAACTCTTGATGACAACTCTTCTGGAACATTCTGCCGGTAAAATAATCTTTTCACTTCGTTTCGGAATCTGACACCAGTAAGGCAGTACAGGTAAAAATTGATAGCGCTGTTCAAGTGCCAAGACAAGTAGCACACGGCCCAGATGAACTTTGCCTTCCAAGAAGTCAGCTCATTAATGGCATGACTGAAAAGAAGATAACAGCATACAGGTAAGGTGAGTAGAAGAAAGGCCAGCGACACGGTGATGAGAGTGAGGGTGAGTGACGAGGCCTTTTTCTGGCGACTGTTGACCTGGTCACAACCTCCGGCGGTCATCACACGGGCCACGTGTACAGACTGAATCACCTTCCATACTAACACACTGTTACCCACGATTAGGATACTGAACGGAATCAGTGACGTCACAGTCAGATCGACATAAGGAAAAACATACCAATCGAAGTTCGTTATCCCTTTATCCCCTAAATTTGTACAGATGCGTGTTGTTGAGTTGGAATTACTGTTCACACCATAAGCATGCAGTTTATAGCAATTAAGACAAACAAATATAACAGCAGTGGCACTAATAACAAAAACAACTTGTCCTCTCGTACACGACAAACTCTTCTGGTGAGGCCACACGATCGAAATTACTCTCTGCATCGTCATGGAAACGATAAGCCAGGGTGACGACATACCACATGTAAATAGAAGAAACACTTGAATTTTGCAAATGGCGTCATGAAAAACGAGAACATCAACATTAAAAACGTAAACGAGCCACTGATGAAACAGTCCAACATACAAGAGTACGAGGTCGGACACGGCCAGCGCTGTGAAGTACAAGGACATAGTGTGTGACGACTGGCCCTCGCTCATTCGCCTCATCATCACGATGGTCATCACGTTGCCGAAGGTGCCGAGCACGATGATGACAGGCGGGATGAACTTCCACATCATTTCAGTGGCTTGAGAGAGGAGCAAGGACTTGAAGTCAGACTGGTCTCCATACGTACAGCAGTTAGCGTTGTCTGGTGTGTGGTTAACGGAAGTGATTTCTAAAAACTCATTTAATTTGCTGGACATCACAGGAGTAAAAATGACAACTAGCACTGCCCTGGTGCTTCCTTCTTTATTCTATTTAGCGGAAGCCCGTGTCCTCGTTCATGACAGCATCACAAGCATACAGAGGCACTCGGGTACACATACAGCAACCAACAGGTAATAAGTCCTGTGTGACAAACGCCCTCTAAAATAACTTTTTGTTTTATAGAGTTCGATAAAATATCTTATATGTGTGTGCGCTCATGTCCGTGTGTTTGTGTGTGTGTGTGTGCGCCCGCTTTATGTATAAAAATATTTATATTTTGTAGCGATCAATCCAAGCTCTGTGACTGGGCGTGTAAGTCAATCGTAAAAATTTTATAGAATATTCCAAGGTAAAATCGCTAGATTATTCAGCCAAAACCGACCAGTTTTGAAAACTGAATGTTTCAATATATATATTCATATATATATATATATATAAATATATATATTAATTTTAATAAGCAGATATTTTGAAACTTTATTTTTTAAAATTCTTCTGAGAACTCAGAATGATATTTTAAATCTTAGGTTGCATTACATTAAATGTTACATTTAATTTTACATTATTACTAAATAGTAAATGGCTATCGACTAATAGAAAACAAAGCCTATAAACTAAGCAATACTTACAGCTTCCTGCCAATTAAACACAACAAGTTATCGACGAACCAGCGATGGAATGTTTCTTCCTAGCACTATCCTCAGTGTATTCTCATTAGCCACACTACATCTGTACCAGAACCAATGTGTTAAGAATCATTAAGAGCTCTTTGAATGCCATCACGTGGTACACAGTTATTCCAGGAAAGAGTAAGTGTTCAGTAAAAATCTGTAGAAGAGCAGACTTGATTGTATTAATGCTATGTTTTAGCTTTCAACACATTATTCTGTAGAACAATTACATAGGTGCCTACAAAACATGTTGAAATTGCGAGAACTCTCCTAAACTTTAACCTAAGTTTTGAAGTCGGAGACTGCCAGCACTGAGAGGTGTAAGAATATAGAGATGTACAACTGACCATCGTCGTTGATTATCCTATGACAGCGAACAGGATGTCGTTACTGCAACAGATTTGTTTGATGATCAACAGGTCAACAAGAGGACAAGCTTGCTGACAGGCTGACAACATGCAGGTAGAGCTTTAAATTAGCTGTAAACGAGTATGAAAAAAAAAGATTTTTCTTTGCTTGTCGTCCATGTCAAAGTAGACCTTAGGGTTAGGTTACTGTGCAATCTTTCTGTTGTGAGGGCATCTTCCTCTTACCCGTCAAACGATCGTCTAATCAATTAAGAGGTGTGTGCTGTCAGGTTTCTATGACAACTGCAAGCATGAGGAAACCAAGGGACATTAGAACTAATGCACAGACACACAGAAGAGAGCAGGGACCTGCGCACACAATCGTTTACAAGTAAGAACATCTCATAAGTTATCACAGTTAAGAAGGCGAGAAGCAAAGAGGGTGGACCTAAGAGCAAGATTAATTAATAACAGCAAGATAGGCTGACAATTACCAGGTGAAGCCAGTCGCTTCTAACACCAACATCAAGACCACTCACCTCCATCACATCATCAAGTCACATGACAAGCTACGTAAAATGGTGTAATTATCACTTTATATTTATTATGTGCACTGTGTCCAGTACATCTCAGCTCATCTGTTGATTGACATGTAAACCTTTCTCCAAGACAAGACATAATTGTACTGGAGTTGCAATTGCAAAAAGACCATAATTGCCGCAAAAAGACTTATCATTAAAAAATTATGAAGCGCTTTTCCATTATAAAAATTATTTCTACGCAAATTCACGAATGTCCCATGTCCAAGTTAAAAAATACATTAACGAATTTCTCTGCTAAGTCTGATAACAAAAATACTTATAGAAAACTCTTAACTGGACTCTAACCCACAACCTGATCTGACCTCTAAAACTATCTTTAACATAGACCTTAAATTAATGGTTGAAAAATATATGACCATACATGATCTAAGAAAGTCATGTCTGCCAAAAAGAAAGTAAACGTCCAACAGGAAAACCTAAACCTTAGTCTAAGAGTCAAAAGAACTTTTTAAGTTTTGCGTGGACATCTGAGTGGTTGTGCCACAGAAGGTGCGTTTGAAGACGAAATATTGTAAGCAATAGAGTTTACACTTCTACAGAAGTATTACTCTTTGGATAATTGTGTGACACAGGTTCATAGTTCTCATGGAAACATTTTATTTTGTCAGAAGGTCTCTGATTATAGCAACTATACATTGATGCCGGTACCTCTGTACTGTGGCCCGGGTAAAAGAAAGACCAGTGACAGTCCTATGTTCTCTGCTTTTTGTGTATTTGAAGAGATTGACTAATGACATTTCTCGTATATTTCGTGTGTAAAAAAGAATGAAAAACCCCGATGTTTGGGTCCATTGATAGCAATGCCTATTTTATGAGTTGGAAGTATTAAGCAATTCGTAGTTTCTCGCTAGTTTTTACCTCTATTCTTTCTGATTTGCTCTGTAGTATTGAGGTAAAATTACAGTTTAAAAAACTACAAAAACGACTATGTTGGTATCTTTCGTTGCGAAATTCTTTTTTTTTTCGGCCAGAGGCAAGCCAACGCGCTTGAAATACCCAGATCGTAATTATCGTGCAATGCAAAGGTGCTCAATTACTATATAAATATATATATAAATATTAATACAATAAGTTCTTAGTGAGCAAGCGACACAACGTTAAAAACACTTCCCAACAGACTATTTAAACTTCTCTGACATGCAGGCTTCATACGATCACACAGACCTGTACACCGGGGATAGAAACACATTGTGGTGGTAAGAAGCCCCAGAAGATGGCAAAGGCTTGGTTTTGTTGCTGCAGGGATTGTACCGTAACATAGATCATCTGGTGTGCTAGGTTGACAGTTTTACTAAGAATACCCTTATTAATAAGCAACACCCGTGTTTTCAATCGCAAACTTAGGCATAAGTTTATCAGTTACGATGCGAAGTGTCGATGATCTCCTTACAGAGAGTAACGAAATTTAAGGTAATTTACGAGAGATCCTAAATCGTAGCAAAGATGTGTGGAAAACGAAAGTATGTACTTATTTAAACACACGTCGAGGTTAAGAGCTAGCAATAACCCCAATCTAATCCAAACCATAAAGCTTTCTTAACATCACAATAAAGTAACAAGTTAAAACACGCGGAGACCTTATAAAGACATAAAACTACAGAGAAAACTAAACCTTGATCAGCAGAGACGGTAGAGACGATCAAAACATATTGTCTATATTTATATACCTGAAACAAAACCGACCATTCAATATTTTATTTATTGTAGGTGATTTTCATGTATTCAGTAAACCCAGCGAAAAATTTGCTGTTACGGATAAGAAGGTGGTAGTTGTTGTCCGTAATGAATTGAGCGACGAAGCATTAGCCCCATGCGCCTGTCATCATCAACGGCTTGTTGTGGATCCTTACTCTACGGTACCAACCTCTTCAAGAAATTGAGTTTTTAAAAAGTTATGTCAAGCAATTACTTTACTTACAGCTTTATAAAACAGTTTTCACTGTTATACACGCAGGCAAATCATCGACAAACGCCGGGAACACAATCATCAATGACATATGCCAAAAATTACTTTAGCAACGACTCCTGCTACTTCAACAGCGACACTCGCTGACTGCAGGCGACACACGCCTGACACAACAAACTATGAGTCGACACACGCATCATAACTCATCAAAGCGGGGGTCGCCGGGGGACACGTCACACTGACCGCTTCCATATTTAATTCTTCAAGCCCACTTCTGTGGAGCAATAGCGAGCTACAACACGTTAGGTACTGCAAACCTGGATGTCCCTCAATACCCATGAAACATTACTCAGCGGTCAGAGCGATGTTTCGAAGTCCCTTGTTCCACCAGCTAAGAAACTGAAAATTTACCCAGTATTGTAGTACTGTAGGCCGCATATGTTTTAATCTGAAGAAGCAGATACCACATGAAGATGTGGAGTAGCAGACAAGCATAAGAATGACCTATTAGTAGTACTAGTCGATGTTTTCTGAAATTACTTACGTAGAGCATATCTTTATTAAAGACATTTTAATGACTAACTTTCCATCATTTTTCTTACCCTGGCCTTCATATTTGAGCATTGATATATCTGCATGTTTACACTGAGACGGGACCTATACTTAAAGATTTATCCAAGCATTCAAGAACTAGCGATTGAAAGATACACCTTCACGAAACGCCAAGCCAACGATTTTGTACAAAGCACGGTTGCTATCCTGCTGGAACATCAAGAAATCTGTCTGCAACAGTCAAGCAAGAACCGTCACGATTCAGTCACAACTGTTTTCAAAGGCCACGTAGGAAGACGATGCCTAGGGACAAAGGAAGAACTGAGTTGGTCGGTCCATGAGAGATGTGGCTAACACAAGTGGTTGGTCTTGTCACTGCGTTCCCTAGACCACCAGGCCACCTCTACTGGTAGGGCAAGTTGTTGAGGACAAGTGGACGGCTAATCAACCAGACTATACCGTTGCATTGTACTGCTTAAAAAAAAAATAACGAGGCATCATTGGTATGAACCTTGTGATATGTTTCTTCAGTTTTCATTGCTGTCGAAAGACGTGAGAAAAAAGAAGAAATTAAAAATGATAGTGTGAATGTGCATATTTGGTTATAATATTGGCTCTACAAATTAACACAAATGAAACACTGGTAGATGTCTTTTGTAAATCCGAAATTAACTTTGACTATTTTAAATTCTTACCCCGGATGTCAGATAATACAGTAGCATACAGTCAATAGGTGTTTTAATTGGATCGATTACAGAAGAAATCCGATCGACTTTTGTAATGTCATGGAAAACTAATGAGCACAGAAATAAAAGTAGGTAACTATTTGTTTTAAAAAGTCCGTAATGTAACTATTAAAGAAAAAAAAGATGTCTTACAAATCAGGTCAGATTTTAATGCTTGGGTTAATCTTGCTGGCGACAGTTCTTGTCGATTTTCTGCTAGGTTAATTTTCCCGTAAAACAATCTTTTCACTTCGTTTCGGAATCTGGCACCACTAAGGCAGTACAGGTAAAAATTAATAGCGCTGTTCAAGTACCAAGACAAATAGCACACGGCCCAGAT
Source organism: Pomacea canaliculata (assembly GCF_003073045.1). NCBI lineage: Eukaryota > Metazoa > Mollusca > Gastropoda > Architaenioglossa > Ampullariidae > Pomacea > Pomacea canaliculata. The sequence continues at coordinate 16,525,611 of NC_037597.1, forward strand.
AAACTTCGACTTCCACGAAGTCAGCTCAGTGATGACATGATTGATAATGAGATAAATGCAGACAGGTAAGGTGAGTAGAAGAAAAGCCATCGACACGGTGATGAGAGTGAGGGTGAGTGACGAGGCCTTTTTCTGGCGACTGTTGACCTGGTCACAACCTCCGGCGGTCATCACACGGGCCACGTGTACAGACTGAATCACCTTCCACACTAACACACTGTTACCCACGATTCAGGATACTGAATGGAATCAGTGACGTCACAACAAGATCGATATATGGATACACGTTCACACCAAAGTATGCGAATCCTTTATCATCGATAGTGCCACAGACGAATCCTGTTGAGTTGATCTTTTTTTTCACAACATAATAATGCAGTTGAAAAAAGTTAAGAGAAGCAAATATTACACCGTAACACCTATTAAAAGCCCGTCGAGTTTTCTTGTTAAAAAAATTAAACTCTTGTAGTGAGGCCACACCACCGATATGACTCTTCGCATCGTCATGAAAACAATGAACCAGGCTGAAGTCATTCCACAGGTATACACCAGAAACCCCTGCAGCCTGCATATGACATCATGCACAGAATTAAAGTCGATGTCAAAAGCTTGCACGAGCCATTTTCTAAGCAACCCAAAGTCCAAGAGTACGAGGTCGGACACGGCCAGCGCTGTGAAGTACAAGGACATAGTGTGTGACGACTGGCCCTCGCTCATTCGCCTCATCATCACGATGGTCATCACGTTGCCGAAGGTGCCGAGCACGATGATGACAGGTCGGGATGATCTTCCATGCTAGTTTAGTCGCTTGAAAGAACAGCAACGACTCGAAGTCTTGAGAGGTTAAACAGTTTGAATTATTTAGTTTTGTGCAATTAGTGGAAGTGATTTCTAACCCCTCGTTGACTTTGCTAGACATAATAAAAGTGAATAAAGTGATTGAAACAGCACTGATGTTTCTTTTTTTTTTCTCTCTTCAATAAATGCTTTCCAATATTTCATGACAATTTTAGCGGAATTCAGTAAAACGAAGATGTAGAGAACATTCAGAAACAGCAGCGACACAGAAAGTAAGCTTTTCACATCAAAACCAAACTGTGCTACCTGCTCGTCTTTTATACAATCAGTAAGTCAACGATATTCGAAGTGGAATGTATTCAAAGAAAAAACAATACATTAAAGGTAAATGAAAGACAATTTTTCTGCGTCAGTCAATCAATTTTTAAAAAACAGATGTCTATCTGTGTATGTAAAAGCCTAGAAAATATTTTTTGCATACACCTTGATCGAAATTTTCCAGCGAAAATGCGTCAGTTATTAAATCAAATAACCGTCAGTTTTCAAGAGAATTTTACCGGTATATATTTGTAAATAATACTTTTCAACAAACAATGGAGAGTTATTGATAATCCACTGTCACATTTCAAATTTAATTTAACATATACTTTTACATTTTAAAATTATTTTAACGTTTAATTTTACATTGAAACCAAAATGTAAATGATCTAGAAGGAGAATCACCAGAAAAAAAGAGCACTCTACTAGAAACTAATGAACTTTTAATACTTCCTGCTCACGAAATGTCATTTATTATCAATCCACTTGCGCAGGTTGTTTAGTTTTTGCTATTTTCAATACACGTGTTCTGTATGAGCCTTGTCATTACTCAATTTTTTCAGACACATTCAGCAGAGAATATAGTACTGACACTAATCTTAGGCATGCCAATGTGTGTGTTTGTGCTTGAGTTTGTGTGAAAAATGTCTTCCTACAATGTCAGAGTGTGTGGGGAGAGAGAGAGAGAGAAAGTAATAACTAAAGCATATAGCAGTACTTGGCTACATGACTTGAACTCGGAGTCACACAGATTACAACTATGATTACACTCTGTACGGTAGGTACATTGTTTCACAGTTTTCGTCAAACGCAAGAAAAACTCTTATTTCCTTTTTTTTACTTTGCTGACCGAAGTGAAATATTGTTAATATCCTGACATGCATGAACAACTGTGAGCCGCTATTCACGATGTTCCTTCTTTGTTTACGTCCTTCTATGAGCTTAGCGAGTAAATAACGGCTATACCCCCATGAGCACTTAATAACAACAACAACAACAATAATAATTTTTTTTTAAAAAAAGACCACCAACGACTGTTCTTGTCGGCAGTACGAACAAGCATCTTTAGTATAACCAACATCACCAATAAATGTCTACAGACTGCGGACTATTCGAACACGAAGTCGACTCACAACGCCCACTACTCAATTGATTCCCTCAACATGTAGAGCTCACACAAGGGTGTGGCAATAATACCGTGTGCTAAACCAGATTCAACGACTTACATTGCTTTTAAACTGCGCCCGGCTAGATGAACACAAGATGCCACCATCTCCATATTACAAAGTTGAAGTATGTCTCAATATTATGCTATCGAATGTAATTTACAAATTACTAAACACATTAATGCTTAATGTCTGACTTTTTCCGTGGCAGGAATCATCAAAGTTAGCCATTAAACTTACAAAACAATTGAACTTTCTTGCCGTCACTGAAAAAATGTATTCTTTAGGCCACAAAACTTACTTGAGTATACATAGCCAAATAAAAATACCAGTTGCCGATATTTACGGGAAATAATTGTTTTTAAGACGGTGTCCTGATAATCAGTAATATCAACAGTGAATAAAGACATGAGATTTTCAAACACATCACCTGAATGATGCACATCAACTTTGCTCTGACAGTCGTGACTGCTACCCTCCTGCTGCAAATAGTTTGCACGATCGTCTGTTGGCTTCCCTGTATTTTATGTTCAGCCCAACACAAACCAGTATTTTACTTTTCTATTTTTCTAAAACAGAACTACATAAGCAGGCTCGTTTTAACAACCATCCTACTAGTTATTGCCCTTAAAAGATTTCAACTCTTTTAGTCGACAAACCCTTATTCTTCTCCACCCATAGAGTATCAACAGGTTACACCTCTAATTAGCGGTCCTAACAAAAGACATCCGTAATCATCACAGCACATTTAGTCTTACTCTAATACACAGCAACTATATTCACTGCTTAGATGTACAATTTTCTTTGCTATAAATCAGCCTATCCACTATTTTCACACACATTTTCTGCTTGGTTTGTTTCATTGCTCTTATCTGGACAAGGGGCAATAATATACTATAGTACACATTTATAAAATCTCCTTTGAAAGACAGGATGTAGTCAGCAGTCTTTCAAAGTTGCATCATTTGAGCTAGTATTGACAAATAACAAAGTCGAGCTTGTATTTTAATTCTTTATGAAAATAATGAGGCGTGAAACCATAAAAGCGTGCTTTAGAAAAGACCGCAGCAACTGATTATATTTTAACAAACTGGGTATAGACACGGAATGAAGAAAACACCTACAAGATATTGCTGATGAGTACAGGGACAACACGCCCTCTGTTGTGTTCTAACTGTATCACCCGTTATGGCCGTTAATGACTTACAGGTGTAGTAAAGGCTGTGACGACGATGATGAGGCTGTGTGACGTCAGCGAGGGACAGGAATTGTCGGTCATTGTTAGGATTTGAACTCAAGTGATCGGCGGTGTGTCGTTAGTAGGATTAATGATATATATTTATATCTTAGTTATAACAATCAAGATGGCTGTGAGCAATGTCATACCGTATCATTGCATCAGCTCACACTGGGATCCAGGTGATGTCATCGGAGGACGAAAGTTACGAACGAGTCCCTTGTAATTTCACTCATTAAAGGCAACATCCTATAAGACATACAACTTTTTCCACATGAACAGACACGAAGACAGACGAGGCTCAAAGGATCCTACTCTTTACGAGATTCTAAGCAGTTTTATTTTGTCTTTACAATCCCCTGAAGTTTAATTTTGTTCGCATTAATTTCAATTGTTTTTACCAACCACTCACACAAAGAAGATAATGGGAACGTATTTACTTCAAAAGGCTTGATTTCTTATCGTGAGCTAAGTGTTTTAAACATTTTTAATTGCTTCCTTTCTTCGGAACATGGCTGCCATTTGTTTATCTTTACGAGTTTTTGCTTCTCACTTTAATTTCAAAACGATTGAAGGCGTGCTATCAAAAGATTCATCAAGCAGCATTTCGCTTACCTCTAGGCCTGTTCCTGCATTTTTAATTTTACAGTTGATGAAGATGACTGCTTGGTCGCTGGTTGGCATAAGCAGCAGTCGTGTGTTGGAGTAGCAATATGGCCGCTCAAGCAGGCAGCAAGAAGGGAAGACGTCACGTGACACCGACCAAATAATTTGACTGTAACCGACTTTCCTAGAGTTTCATGTTTCCTCGACATTCGCATTGCTTAAAGGCGCAGAATCCACACAAAAAAGGAGAATCTGCAAATAATTCCTTAACTTCCCCCCCACCACCACCACCAAAAACAAAAAGTCCGTGTTTTATTATCGATGCACCATTTGAAGGGAGAGTAAATGAATGCAGGAGGCTAACAGCGAGAAACAGATAACTGCTTTTGAAAGTATTTTTCATAGTACACAGTTTGTAATTATTTAGCTCACTTTTTAGCGATTTTTTCAACAATAACATCAAAAGCTCGTTTGTGTGTATCATATAATATTCCCTGATGAGAGATCAGTATTACATTTTCTAAATACTACTAAGCAACTTATTTCTCGTGGCATACTGCATTTATTGATACATTTATTTAGCACTACAGTTGTAATAAAATTTCGTTCCACTCGTGCAGATTAGACACCCATTAGTTTATTGTTTTATAGTTCATTTAAATTTGAGAATGTTATGTATTGTCACTTGCATCCTAATATATCTAAGTGATAAAAACTGTTATGCATATATTTATATCGGTAATAGACATACTTTAGAACATAGTCTGATCTACAATCAGTAAATTTGTTTGCTGGCTGCTTTGATTGTTTCGAGTACAGAGATACTCATAATGTTGTTATGTAAAGGAAAATAATATGTAAGGGAATTACGTCGTATTTTAAGTCCGTTAGTAATTCACTCAAAAAGCATATAGACATGTCTGTCAAAGATGGAAAACTGTAACATCAGGTCAAAATTTGATGTCAAAGAAAAAAAAGGAGTGACACATTAGTCAAATTTTTATGTTTGATTAATATTATAGGCGACAATTTTTGTGGCTACACCTGCTCGATCTTTGTGCCCGCAAAATAATCGTTTTACTTCATTTCGGAATCTCGAACCGGTAAGACAGTACAGGTAAAAATTGATAGCACTGTTCAGGTACCAAGACAGGTTGCACACGACCCAGGTAAACTGCGATAAAAAAGTCCGCTCATTGATTCTAGGATCAAAAGTGAGATAACAACAGACAGGTAAGGTCAACAAAGAAAGGCCATCGACACGGTGATGAGAGTGAGGGTGAGTGACGAGGCCTTTTTCTGGCGACTGTTGACCTGGTCACAACCTCCGGCGGTCATCACACGGGCCACGTGTACAGACTGAATCACCTTCCACACTAACACACTGTTACCCACGATTAGGATGCTGAATGGAACCAGTGACGTCACAGTCAGATCGATATACGGGTGCACGTACCAGTCAAAGTATATTAACCCTTTGTCATCGATAGTTGCACAAATGAACCCTGCTGAGTCACCTTTTTTCACAACATAAGCATACAGTTTATAGCAGTTAAGGGAGGAGAACATCACAACGATAGCAGCAACGACATAGCCACCCAGCTTTCTTTTCGTCCACGACAAAGTCTTGTAGTGAGGCCAGACCACCGATATGACTCTTTGTGTCGTCATAGAAACGATAAACCAGGCTGAAGACATTCCACAGGTGTACACAAGAAACCTTTGCAGTTTACATATGACATCGTGCAGAGCAAAAAATCAGTGTCAAACACGTGCATGAGCCATTTCCATAGCAACCCTGAGTACAGGAGCACGAGGTCGGACACGGCCAGCGCTGTGAAGTACAAGGACATAGTGTGTGACGACTGGCCCTCGCTCATTCGCCTCATTATCACGATGGTCATCACGTTGCCGAAGGTGCCGAGCACGATGATGACAGGGGAAACGAACTTCCAAGTTATTTTAGTCGCTTGAAAAAACAGCAACGACTCAAAGTCATCTTCTTCTTGAGAAGGTTAAACAGCTTGAATTATGGGTTGTGCAATTAGTGAAAGTGATTTCTAACCCCTCGTTAACGTTGCTAGACATAATAAAAGCAAAGAAAGCGACTGGAAGAGCACTGATGTTCTTCCTCGTCAATAAAAGCTTTCCAATATGTTGATGACAGTTTTAGAGACAATTCTGTAAACCTGAGATGGAGAGACACATTCAGAAACAGCAGCGAGACAGAAAGTAAGCTTTTACATCACAACGAGACTCTGCTACCTGCTCGTCTTTTATACAATCAGTGAGTCCAAGATATTCAAAGTGGAATATATTCAAAGAAAAAAAAACAGTATATAAAAGGTAAAAGAAACGCAATTTTTCTGTTGCAATCAATTTTTCAAAAAACGATATCTATCCGTGTATGTAAAAGCCTAGAAAATACTTTTTTGGATACATCTTGATCGAAACTTTCCAGAGAAAAGCGTCAAAATTATTAAATCAAATAACCGTCAGTTTTTAACAGAATTTAATGGTATATAATTATATATAATATTTTTCTTTCAAATATTGGTGTGTTACCGATAATCGACAGTCACGTTTCAAATATAATTTCACATTGAATTTTACATTTTAAAATTAATTTGACATTTAATTTTACATTGAAACCAAAATGAAAATGATCTAAAAGGATTATTAGAAAAGAACTGCTAGAAACTAACAAACTTTGAATACTCTCTGGTCGTGAAATGCCATTTGTTATCAATCCAACTGCACATGTTTAGTTTTTGCTTTTTCAATACACGTTTTTTGTATGAGCGATGTCATTACTCGATCTGTACAAAGAAAGCATGTAGTAGTACTTGGCTTCGTCACTTTAAATTGTAGTCACACAGATTACAGTTACACTCTGTACGGTAGGTACATTGTTTCACATTTTTCGTCAAATCACAAGAAAAACTCTCATTCGCTTTTTTTCTACTTTGCTGACCGAAGTGAAATATTGTTAATATCCAGACATGCATGAACAACTGTGATGTTCCTTCTTTGTTTATGTCGTTTCATGAGCTTAGCGAGTAAATCACGGCTATACCCCCCATGAGTAGTTAATGACAATAATAATGACAATAATAAAAATAAAACCACCAGCGACTGTCATTGCAGCCAGTACGAAGCACTATAACTAATATCACAATAAATGTCTACAGACTGCGGACTAGTCGAACACAAAGTCGACTCACAACGCCCACCGACATCTTCACGGTCTAATAATGAGAAACACAATTCATTCCCACAAGATGTAGAGCTCATACATGGGTGTGGGAATACTACTGTGCAGGCTCGTTTTAACAACCATCCTACTAGTTATTGCCCTTAAAAGATTTCACAACTTTGTAGGCGACACACCCTTATTCTTCTCCTTCCATAGAGTATCAACAGGTAACACCTCTAATTAGCGGTCCTAACAAAAGACATCCATAATCATCACAGCACATTTAGTCGTACTCTAATACACAGTTAGCAACCATATTCACTGCTTAGATGTGCAATTTTTGTGTGTGCAATAAATCAGCCTTCCACTATTTTCACAAATTTTTTGTGCTTGGTTTGTTTCATTGCTGTTATGACATAATGTTAATTAGGGACAATAATATACTACAGTACACATTTATGAAATGTCCTTTGAAAGACAGGATTTAGTCAGCAGTCCCATACATTGAACTAGTATTGACAAATAACAAAGTCGAGCTTGTATTTTAATTTTTTATGAAAACAGTCAAGTTTGAAACCACAAAAGCGCGCTTTAGATAAGACCACAACAACTGATTTTATTTTAACAAACCCGGCGTAGACACGAAATGAGTAAAACACCTACAAGATATTGCTGATGAGTACAAGGACAATACGCCGTCTCTTGTTCTACTTGTAGCCGCCATTATGGCCGTTATGACTGACAGGTGTAGTAATGGCTGTGACGGCGGTGATGAGGCTGTGTGACGTCATCGGTCATTGTTAGGATTTGAACTCATGTTATCGGTGATGTGTCGTTAGCTGGAATTAGTGATGTATTTTAGAGATAACAATCAAGATGGCTGTGAGCAATGTCCGACCCTATCATTTCGTCTACTCACACTGGGATCGAGTTGTCGTCATCGGAGGACGAAAGAGACGCAAGAGTCCCGTGTAATTTCTCTCATTAAGCACAATATTCTATAAAGCATTTAACTTTTTTCACATGAAGAGACACGAAAATAGGCGAGGCTCAAACAATCCTACTCTTTATGAGATTCTAAGCACTTTTATTTTGCCTTTACAATCCCTTTCAGATTAATTTTGTTCGCATTAATTTCAATTGTTTTTACCAACCACTGTCACAAATAAGTAAAGAAACGTAAATCACTTCAAAAGGCTTGATTTCTTATCGTCAGCAGAGTGTCTTAAACATTTTTTTTTTATTTCTGACCTTTTTTGGGGGGTACATGGCTGCCATTCACATATATCGTATATCTTTAAGGGTCTTTGTTTTTCACTTTAATTAAAAAGCGATTGAAGGCGTGCTATGATAAAATTCATGTCAAGGAGAATTTCGCTTACCTCTAGGCCTGTTCCTGCATTTTTTTATTTTACATTTGATGATGATGACTGCCTGGTTGTTGGTTGGCATAAGCAGCAGTCACGTGTGTTGCAGTAGCAACATGGCCGCTCAAGGAGGCAGCAAGAAGGGAAGACGTCACGTGACACCGACCAATTAATTTGACAGTAACCGACTTTCCTAGAGTTTCATGTTTCCTCGACATTCGCATCCTTAAAGTTGCAGAGTCAACACAAATAAGGAGAGTCTGCAAATACTTCTTCCTTAACCTTCCCCCCCCACCCCAAAGCAAAAAAATCAGTCTTATTTTCGATGCACAGTTTGCCGGGGGATCAGTATTACATTTTCTAAATTCTACTCAGCAACTAGTTATTTTTCATGGCATACAGAGTTTATCGATACATTTATTTACAAAGTAAATACAAGTAAAATATTTCAAACGATCAGTTGTGATGAAATTTCGTTTCACTCGTACAGATTAGACCTAGATTATTTTATTGTTGCACAGTTCATTTACATGTGAGAATGTTAAATTGTCCCTTCCATCCTGGGATATCTAAGTTATAGAAACTGTAATATATCTATAGGTGAAACACATACTTTAGAACATAGTCTTATGTTAATTATTAAATTTGTTTCTAACTCATGGAGGTACTGACTGTTTCGATTGTTTCAAGTACAGAGATACTCATAATCTTGTTAAATAAAGGAATTACAACGTATTTTGCTTTAAGTAAGTAATTTACTCAAAAGGTGTATAGATGTGACTGTCAAAGAACCAATCAGGTCAAATGCGATATCAAAGAAAAAAAGGGTGACACATTAGGTCAAATTTTTATCTTTGGGTTAATCTTGTAGGCGATACTTTTTGTGGATACACCTGCTCGGTCACAGTGCACGCAAAATAATCGTTTTACTTCATTTCGGAATCTGGCACCAGTAAGACAGTACAGATAAAAATTAACAGCGCTGTTCATATACCATGACAAGTAGCACAAGACCCAGGTAAACTGCGACGAAGTCCGCTCATTGATTCTAGGATCAAATATGAGATAACAACAGACAGGTAAGGTCAGAAGGAGAAAGGCCATCGACACGGTGATGAGAGTGAGGGTGAGTGACGAGGCCTTTTTCTGGCGACTGTTGACCTGGTCACAACCTCCGGCGGTCATCACACGGGCCACGTGTACAGACTGAATCACCTTCCACACTAACACACTGTTACCCACGATTAGGATACTGAATGGAATCAGTGACGTCACTGTAAGGTCGATGTACGGGTGCACATACCAGTCAAAGTATATTAACCCTTTATCATCAATAGTTCCACAGATGAACCCAGTTGAGTCACTTTTTTTCACAACATAAGCATACATTTTATAGCAGTTAAGAGAGGCAAACATCACAACGATAGCAGCAACGACAAAGCCGCCGAGCTTTCTTTTTGTGCACGACAAAGTCTTGTAGTGAGGCCACACGACCGATATGACTCTTTGTGTCGTCATAGAAACGATAAACCAGGCTGAATACATTCCACAGGTGTACACCAGAAACCCTTGCAGTTTACATATGACATCGTGCAGAGCAAAAAAGTCCGTGTCAAACACGTGCATGAGCCATTTCCATAGCAACCCTGAGTACAAGAGCACGAGGTCGGACACGGCCAGTGCTGTGAAGTACAAGGACATAGTGTGTGACGACTGGCCCTCGCTCATTCGCCTCATTATCACGATGGTCATCACGTTGCCGAAGGTGCCGAGCACGATGATGACAGGCGGGATGAACGTCCACAATATTTCAGTGGCTTGAAAGAGCAGCAATGACTCGTACCTGATCTTCAGAGATAAAAGAGTTTGAGGTATTTTGTGCTGTGTAATTAGATGAACGGATTACTAATCCCTCTTTAAATATGCTGGACATAATAGGGGTAAATACGCTGGATTGTAGCAGCTCTGATGTTTCTTTTCTTTTCTGTTTTACAGAAAACAATCTATTCTCTTTCCTATTCGTTTGTGACGATTTAAGCGACAAAGCACGAAAACAAAGGCATAAGGACAGATTCTCAAACAACGGTGAGACAGTAAACCTGTACACCAAAGCAAGACTCTACTACCTTGCCATCCTTTATAGATAGAACAATTAGAAAAAAACCAATCCGCACACAACAAAAAACTTACATATATGTCAAACAAAGGAATTTTTATTTTTTGCGATCAATGCACCATTTTTTTAGAACCGATGTGTATCGTAAAACAAAGGCAATTTCATTGTTGTGTCAAACCATTATGTTGTTTTCCGGAAACTATGCAGGCATAAAAAGTACTTTTTAAAGCGTAGTACACTGTGATGAAAAAAAATAGTTAAAGAAAATTGTCCGATTACTAGACGAATAACATTTAAGATTTTTGAAAGTTACTTTTAATGATATATATATGGTTCTGATTTTTGTGCTGTATTAATTTTAGTAATATCGTGATACTTCTGCGATATTTTAAATTTAAGATTAAATCATACATTTAGTTTAAGTTTGCTTTACTTTCATATTTATTTTACAGTCAAAAGAAAAATTAAGCGACATAGCATATAGAAAATCAGAAAAAAGGCTAAAATGGAAGTAATTATCCATTCACGTGCGCAGAATGTTTTGTAATCACATTTCGATGTTTTAATCACACCATTTATCACATCACGCCTGCAATTATTCCATCTGTTCACCACACACACATCCAGCAGAGAATATATTATTATCGCTAGTCTTTTCTCTGCAGCCCACAGTGAAGTCGAGCTTTTTGAATCAGGAAACTGCCAGCACTGAGAAGAGCAAGAACATAGTGAACATCCACTGACCATCATCACTGATTATCATTTGACGACAAAGATGATGACGTCACTGCACCAGGTGACAGGCTAGATGACAGGTGTGATGGCAGCGTGCAGGGAGGACATTAAAATCAGCTGTGAACAACGAAGGAAAGAGCATGGTTCCCATACTCAGAACATTTAAAAGTAAGCGCCATGTTTAAACGTGGCCATCGTGCAGTCTCTCTCTCTTACAAGGCTAATTTCCTGTTCACCGTCAGATGACCAACTGTATGCTTCCAGATATTTGTTCCAAGTGTATTCTAACGACACAAGAGGAAACAAACGGAAATTTCGACAGTGTGTGCATAAAGAAATGGGAGATAACACTGTGTGTAGTTGTCCTGGAGTTCTGTCCCTTTATGGTTACTGCATGAAGAAATGCAGGCTAACATGCGGCTTCCTCAAGAATGACGAAGGTTTTCTTTTCTTGAGTAAAAAGAAATTCTATGTCTATATTGTCTGTTGACAGTGTTATTTACAATAATGTTTGATTTGGATTTCGCTTTCTCTCAATTTCTTTCAAAATATTCCAACCTATAAACACCAACAGTGCTCTAAAGCTAACCTTTTGCAACATTTTGTAAGACTAATCAAGTAATATGCAATAGCAAATGTAAACTCTATAAGCGTTTATACTAAAAAAAAATTCTTTGTGGCAATGTGTGCAGGAGGGTGAGTGTGATACATATTCCGCTTGTGTGTGTGTATGAGAGAGAGCGTTCGTGCGTGCGTACGAAGTGCTTTCCTTAATGTGTGTATGTGTGTATGTGTGTGCACTGTTTCACTTTTTTTGTGAACAAAAATACAACTGCTTTTTAAAAATTTTTTTGCTATGCTGACAGCTGCGAACTATTTTTAATAGAATCTGTAAAGTTAGCCGTAAAAGTTAGAAAAAACACTAATTTTTCTTCTCGTTGACGACTAGGTCTATTTATGAAGCCACACTTTCTACCTGACCTTTTGCATCGACATGAAAACGAGAAACCTTGTCGATATTTCCACGAAATGATTGTAGTTTGCAGAAGACAACAAGAACATCAATAACGTCAAGCAGCGAACAAAGACATGAGACTTTCAAACTACAGTGTTATTACCTCCCGATGTTGTCACCATCATCCCCCATACACCTGTCACCCGCCACCACGAGATGACCACAACATGGCTTGTCCAGACATAAGAACCCAACAACTCACCAATGATATCTTTGTGAGACTGATTTTATTTGAAAAAATCCAGCAATAGACACAAACCAAAGCAGATGCGTCTGAAAATATTGTTGATGATGACAGAGATAGTAGGCCCTCGATTACATAACTGTACCTGTAATAATCTAGTAAACAAATCAGTATTATGTCCCTGATGGACTGGTGGACGGGAGAGTAAGTGTATGGGGAGGCTAACTGTTACCAAGCAACAGTTCTCTGCGTCCCCAGACTACATAGATTGCAAATATTTAGTTCACTAAAACGTTTTTTACTTTAACTTTTTATAATTAATGTGTGGATATATTGTGGTGGTAATTGATAAAGTAAATAAATAACACATAAGCTTTCTGCATTTTCTACTTAATTTTTACAAACGCTCACACTCGCGTTTAACTCACGCAGTAGCCCAGATATTAGAGCATTTTTTTTATTGTAAAAAAGACAGCTACATCCGCCTGTTGTAAGTCTGATCAAAATTAATTATAAACCAAAATTTGTCACAATACTCGATGAAAAATGCTTAATAAATATACCCACAACAATATTTTAATATACGTCCAACTGTTAATCCTAATTAGATGATAAATCCAACAGTCCCTTTGAGACTGTGCTCATGATGCTTTAATATTCAGTCACTGTGTACTGATGTTCCCTGAATCCAGTAAATATATATTGGAATACCTGAAATATAGACGCCTCCTGTAGGGGACAGACGATGTAAACGAATTCACTCTCTCAGGGACGAGCGACTACACCCTCTTCTTTCCCTCGTACACACTCTTAGGTCAGTAATTTCCCTTCTTCACAGGTTAATTGCTCGTAGTGATTTCTTAGGATAAATACTCCCAAAAGCTTTGAAATCAAAACACACACACTCTAAAGGTCAACTGTACTCATTAAAGTAGTAATTGCACTAACATTTTTCTTGTTTCATAACAGGGAACATACTGCAATATTTACTTTTAAAAAAAACCAATGCATATATGGAATTGAAAATTGAAACTTCATCAAAAAACGAGACAAAAGCAGTAGCCAGTTAAATACCATATAAATGTGGTTAGGTTTAAGCGCTTGATTGTTTAAATTGTACGATCGTTTATTTGCTGCCTTATTTTAAAGTAAGCGAGTTTTACCGTGTAATCAGCAAACCTGCTAATCTCTCTCTCTCCTACATGCGAGTCACGTGCTGCTAATACTGTGCGCGTCCAATCCACGCTAACCATTGGTATGTGAACACCGCTCAGTCGTAGGAGCGATTATTCCGATCCCGAACATCCAAATTTATTTTCTTCCTGCAGCAAAAAAATGTTGCATCGTCTTGAAGTATTAGGGCAGACATGTAATGTGAGGATTGAGAGAGTTAAACCATCCAGATGAGGATGTCGAGGTAGCAAGTGAAGCAGATGAAAAATACGAGTCGATGTTGTAAAATTCACTTAATTAAGTTTAGCAATAGTTTTGTGAAAATAGAAAAAAAAAAAGTCGGCATCAACAATCTTCCCGCCCTCTTTTAAATATATCCTTGACATTCAAGCATTCTCATAACTGTATGTTCTCACCCAGACCTGGACTCGGCTGACCTGATGCTTTCGAACCTCCAACACGAAACTTAAAACCAACGACTTTGTACGGAGAGTAACTGCCATCATCGTGGACCTCCAAACATTGTAACACGATCTTTGCCTGGTTCCGTACCACACTTTGTCTAAAAGCCGTGTTATTGGCTACTTAGAAAGACAACACCGAGATAGGAGGAAGATCTGGATATGGAATGTGAAGGATGGGAATGATCGTTCTCTGTCGGACCTGCTCAACATCGTCTCAAGAGGTGGCTACTGCTTCTAGTCAGGTGCTCCTGGACATCAGGGTGACCTGGTTGCGGCTGATCATTCAATAAAGAAGACAAATACTTGCGCGACATTTAAAGTATGTTGTGTGATATGCTGACGAAGGTTTTTAAGATTTCGGATTTCTTTAAACAGCAGCAGCACAAAGTCAGGCAGAAAACGTAAACATTCACATATTTAGAACTTACATATCTTTACATAGCTGATGCTTTAACATGTGCTATATTGTTCTGTTGTTGATAACTGGGAGGATGTCACAGTCATGTCAGAGCATCAAGCGTCACTCTAATTCTACATTTCTTTAGCTAGGCTACCAAAAAAGAAACTTTCGTCTTCTTTCATGTCTCCTTTAAAAAAAAAAAAAAAAAAAATAAAAAATACAAAATAAAAACAAACAAAAAAAAAAAACCTCGGGTAACTGCAGAATTGTGTCGATAAAATGTTTACAATTTTCCTATAGTATTTCATGTATTGGTGGTCGTAGTAGATGGTCAACTACTGGTCCTACCTTTAAACGATGAACAGCATGCCATAGATGATAGAGACACGTCATCAGCTGCCTCAATATCAGTCGTCAGAAAATCTATGCTGGACTTGTTTGTGGTCTACACTTCTCAATAAACATACCATAACTAATTTAGGCACATCGAGTTACTTCAGAATAAATCTTCTGAATCCTCCTTGAGACTTGCACTGTGACAAGGCTGGCCATGCTGCCTCTGTCTTTAATGTAGCGACACACCTCGTCTCACGCCCTTGTTGCACCTGCACCTGACAGCACGTCCTGCCTTGCTCAAACATCTTCCCTCACAGCTACATTTACACTAAATTCCTCTTGCTTTGTCTGGTGTTACTTTTTTTAATTTTCTCAACTTAATATGTCTTTGCTGCTGAAACTGCGTTAAAAACAGTATACTACTACTACATCGGAAGTGCCTGTGGAAGGCAATCAAGGCTCTTCACTGCTGGATTCATGAGCTTCTGGCTGTTCACAATTTTTCTGAACAAACTATTCTGCACATTTTATAAGCAATAAAGACATGATTAAATGAACATACCTGACTTGTTCACAGTGAAGTTCATCTCCCCTAAGGGAGGGGAAACATCCTGACAAGACCTTTACATGATCTGTCACCTTACATTTGGCACCCGTGGCGGCGATAGGCAGAGGATCACAAACCATTTTCCCTTGTCTTTGTTCACACCCGATACGGTCTTGTGAACAAATTTGATAGTTCTAAATAGAATTATACATTTTTAGGAGGTAAATGTTTTGTGTTTATAACAGATTGCTCCATAAACGTTTCTCAATCTGTTTTAAACCTCTTTCTGAATGGACATTTTCGAGGTTTTGCTATAAAATAAAAGCCTATTCGCTCTCGTAAATGAGGAAGTTGTCTGTGTTTACATTCTTTATTCTCACTCGTAGGCACAAAAAAAAGAGGTGACCGAGAGGAAATATTTTGGTGCCACGGACCAAAACCCACTTGAATAGTATAGCTCCAAGAGTTTTGCTGTTTACACCAGTAACAAAATAAAGCCTCTACTCTTTAAAAAAAAAAAAAAAAACAAGGATTAATTTTTGCTTATGTTCCATATGTAATAACACTCATGGCCCGAAAATCGTTACGTTGATATATTTTTTAAGCTCTATTTATTGTCACGAAACACTAAAAAAACACGAAAGCATCAAATATAAATATTGAATATGTGGTTATAACAGATTTTGTATTTAAACAAATTACACAATCATCGGCAAATATCTCTGCGCATAATGCAATTATCTTTGATCTTCTTAAATAAGATAGAAAATTTACCGGAGTCAAAATATGTAGCAGCATAAAGCTGTTTGTAGTTTTAGTAAGATGGATCACAGACAGGATTTGTAATGTCCAAGTAAATAGTTAACTAAATAAGCATGGGGAATAATTGCAGTATAAAGCTGAGCTCAAAAACAATAATAAAATGTTATGTAAACGTTACTGTAAAAAAATAATATTTAACAACATATTTTCAAACTTTGGTGTTTGTGTTAATCTTGACGGAGATGGTTCTTGTCGACATCCATGTTGGATCCCTTTGACCGCAAAATAATCTTTTCACTTCATTTCGGAATCTGGCACCGCTAAGACAGTACAGGTAAAAATTTATAGAGTAATTCAAGTACCAGGACAAATAGCACACACCAACAGAAAATTCGACTCCCACGAAGTTGATTCATAATAATCAGGAAAAATATTGACAAAAATGCAGAAAGGTGATGTCAGTATGAGAAAAGCCATCGACAAGGTGATGAGAGTGAGGGTGAGTGACGAGGCCTTTTTCTGGCGACTGTTGACCTGGTCACAACCTCCGGCGGTCATCACACGGGCCACGTGTACAGACTGAATCACCTTCCACACTAACACACTGTTACCCACGATTAGGATACTAAATGGAATAATCGACGACACTGCTGTATCGATATACGGATGTACGTACCAATCAAAGTATGTTAAGCTTTCATCATCAATAGCTCCACAGAAAAGTCTGTTGAGTTCACGTTGCTTTTTACAACATAAATATACAGTTTATAACAATTAAGGGAGGTAAAAAAACCAACAGTAGCACTGATAACGAAGACAACATTTTTTCTTGTACACGACAATCTCTTGTAATGAGGCCACACGACGGACATCACTCTTTGCATCGTCATGGAAACGAGAAGCCAGGCTGAAGTCATACCACAGGTATATATCAGAAACCCTTGCAGTTTGCAAATGAAGTCGTGAAAAAAAGAAAATCAACATTGAAAAGTAATCAGAAGCCATTGGTGGAGCAGTCCAACGTACAGGTTAACGAGGTCGGACACGGCCAGCGCTGTGAAGTACAAGGACATAGTGTGTGACGACTGGCCCTCGCTCATTCGCCTCATCATCACGATGGTCATCACGTGGCCGAAGGTGCCGAGCACGATGATGACAGGCGGGCAATATTTCCATGTTATTATAGTTACCTGAGAGTACAATGATGACTCCAAGTCGCCCTGATATCCCGTATCACCAGCAGTTGACAATGTCAGGTACTGTGGGATTTTCAGAAGTGATGTCTACAACCTCCTTGCTTTTGATGGACATAGCAATAGTAAACATTTTAACTGAATCAGCACCGAAATTTCTATGTTAGTCTTTTCGATGAAAGCTCTGCTCCTCATACCTGACACTTGAAACAATAACACATTACCACACTTACATGCAGCAGAGAAGGTGTGTGTTGGAGCCCCAGTCTTACCTGTACTTCTTTTATAGCTACAATGTGCAGGAAAAATCAGATACGGTTTGTAAAACATTGGAAATTAATTTTTTACATGATAATTGAAATGATCTGTGTGCGTGTGTGCGTGTGTGCGTGTGTGCGTGTGTGTGTGTTACAAATAGAAAAATCTTGGCAAAAAGTGATCGAAAAGTCCAAAAGAAGAACATTAAATTAATTAGTTAATAACCACCAGCTTTTTTCCAAACTGAATGTTTGAAAATGTATGTCAAATATTTTCTCTAACAAATTAGGTGCATATATTTTAGTTCCATCGAGATCCGATAGTGACATTTAAAATTTTCATTTAATTTTGAATTTTAATAGGAAGCCAAACAGAAATGAAGAATGAGAAAGAAAAGAAAAAAAAAACAACAGATGCCTAGATGTTAAAATTCCTAATATGTACTTGTAAAAAAAAATCGGCACAAATTAGCAACGCAGCCATCATACTTGGTTTTTAAATAGATTTTCTATTTTACGAAAAGAGCCCCCTTATTAGCTTGAAAAATGTGCAAAATCTCCGAAGCATTATTATTTTTACCTCCGAACTCCCTGTTTCTTTATTATTGACCTCCGAGACTATTAGTAACACGGCCTGAGTCGATTTGATATTTCTGTAAGCATGTTGATATGTTATTGTGTCTGTGCGCGTGTACACGTTGGGCGTCTATTTGAGCAGATGGAGCTTATTTCTCTCTGGAGATGATAAATTTGTTCAGAAATTTCAATCTTTTGGCTGCGACTGAATGGACTCGATTGTGAGTGGTCGAGTCGACCGACCCCTATGCGATGAGGTGCATTGGATTCGAAAGCATTGAAAGGGTTGTCTGATGACTTACATGCAAGCATTTAACGGTAACGACTCCAGAGAAGAAGGGTTAGTGATATCAGGAGAATCTGAAAAATATAATGATAATAATAATTCCTTATGGCTTATTTTTGAACAATTAAGTTTCCAGCTAAGTGCATCATTAACGATAAGATACTACCTTATAACAAACAGTAAATCAGTGACTATTTTGTTTTATAGTTAAAATTACAGTAACTTTACATAAACTCGATAAAACTTACGAAAAAAGTCTCGCCTTCCTTCAGCTTAATGCTCCCCTACCCACGACACCATATCTGAGGTTTTCATTATCTCGTAATTCAAAAGTTGTTGTAAACAAAAGCAGACAATATGAGACAAATACATCAAAAATTTATTTATTACATATTTAAACAAACAGTTGGTGGGTCTTTATTTCAATATGATGGCAATAACCACAGCACATCCCTTTGTACCCTTACATCTTCATCAATGGCCGCATTTCGTAAACCAGTTCTTCCTGTGGCCACCTCTCGTCGACTTGGAACTGCGAGTTGTTAGCACAAATACGAGTAGCAAAAATATAGAAAATATTAAGGTGGCAATTTTATTGTTTTGGGCACTGTAATTTACTCAGATGAGTTTAAATAATACTCTGTCTTTAGTTATTCAAGTCTTAAAAAATTCCCTGTATCAGACTGCTACGTTTTCAGCAAGCGCTCTCAGGCCCTTTTATGACGAGAGCTCCTGGTCATCTGTTCAGTGGAGGTCTGGCTTTATATAGTTCCGCGAGCCCCGTGATATCAGAAAGAAACTTGAATACTGGCCCGTTAATCCTGAGGTTTAATAGATGTTTGTATGTGTATATTCGGTCCTAGAATATCAGAAGCTTTTCGTTGCTGTCACCCCTGATCGGTGAGAGAAAAACAAAATAATTATCCATCATGCAAAAATATTTATAGTTTTATAAGACACTAGTGCCCGTCAAAAGATTGTAATTATAGGCGTAATCGTTGTGTTTAATTTAAAGTTTATGTAGTAAAGCAGCAACTATTTTTCTTAATTACCATCCTCACATACAAGTTCGTGTGGTCGTGCGAGACAAAGAGACAGATCCTTGCATTTAAAAATGAAAAAAGACTGCTCTAAATCTCTTAAAAGTATCACAGAACAGGAGCTCGTACTCAAGACAGTCCCGACATTGGTGGATACGCAGCTCTTACCACCATCAATAGCAGATTCTTGATAAATGGGTTAAGTGCAATGTTCACAGGTAGTCGATAACAAAGACTTACAGAGGTTTGAATCAATGTACAACAATGTACATCCCTTGGCGTTGAGAGAAACATGAAGATGAGCCGACTGTTGACCATTTCTTTGTTGACAACGTTCGCGGAATTCTTTCAATCAAGGATCAACTAGCCAGACCTAGCAATATCACATCCCACGTGACCACTGACTAGTCCTAGCGCGGCAACTACAGGTGCAGTAGGGGAGAAAAAATACTAATTCTCTTCCCGTACCATTGAGGAAAACTACTTATTACCTTCCCGTACCTGCCGGCGAGTCCTACCAGTCACGTGACAAAGGAACAGATTTATTTCTTCTTTCCAGACTCAAAGCCAACGCCGCTGATCACGAGTCACTTTTTCTAGCTCCACTCAAACGTGTCTTCCTTTATACAATACCTCATAAAAGCTTTCACACGAGGACTATTAAGCAATTGTTATTAAGAGGTTTCTGGTGTGAGCGCATCAACAGTTTAAAGGGTTTTTAAAGGCACATTCCCATGTTCCACTTAAAGGCAAAACATATGATACATATGTCTATACATTTATTCCAAGAAACTTTGCAGCAGAATTATCCTGGACGATCCAGCTTCTAAAATTGATACTACCTGTAAATGCGTTTGCTGTTTACCGTTCACCCGTCAAATAAACTCATTAGTTCAGTCCTGAAACTCTCGCAAGAGAGACTGTACAGGTGAACGTTTATAGCGCTTTTGTCATTTCACGACATATTGCTTACCAGTTTTCGTAAACTTCAGCTTAAACGTGAACTTTAATCGATACAGGGATTAATAATACCAAAAGTACATCCAGGTAACTTAAGTAGAAGATAAGACACCGTGACGAGAGTGACGGTGAGTAACGAGAGCTTTTTCTTGCAACTGCCGACGACGAGAAACGACCCATGACCAGCACGAGCCGATGTTCGTCAAATTTACTTTTTTCTGCAACAAGTTTTGTTCAAAATTGAAAACTTTAGCATTAAACTTTCTGTCTTCTTTTTAACATAGGCAAACATTCAAGTATTTGTATGTCTGCATGCTCACACGGAGACGTGGACTCGGCTTACTCATACTTAAAGACAAATGCTATTATTTAAGTGGTTAAGAAAAAAAAATGAACATTCGGAACGCAAAACCATTGACTTTGTACAGAGTGTGTTGTCATCCTGTCGCAACAGTCAAGCGACGAAAATTTGGATTCGGCACATGTGCGGTCCGACACTTTTTCTAAAAAACCGTTTTTTTAGGTCTACTTAAAAAGAAACAACCAGAAAAGGAAGATCTGGATATCAAACGTGAAGGACTGGATTGATCCTTCCATGTAGTACATGGTCAACACCGCTCAAGACCGTTTCGAGTGGCGCGTCTTATAAGCTGCCCTGACATCCGGGTAATCTTGCTGCGGCTATGTCATTGATTAAAGAAAAACAAAACTTTGAGCGACATTTAAAGTATATTATTGTGTAATCTTTACACGTATGCTATTCATGAAATGTCAAATTTAATCAACAATAGATAATAGAAAGTGATACTGAAGACGTAGACACATTACTTTTCGCTGATAACTTGCAGAATATTAGAGTCCTGCCAGAGCATGAAGTATCACTCTACTTTTACAAGATATCTTTTTTCCTAGGCTTCCAGAAAAACTTCATTTTATCCAGATCTCTTCGAGAAGTGATGATCAAATGAACATACCTGACTTGTTGAAATTGAAGTTTATCTCCCCATGAGAGAACACGACCTGATCTCAGTCACTTACATTGGCATCCATGGCGGCGATAGGCAGCAGAGTACAAATCACTCTTTCACCTTGCCTTTGTTCACATCCGATATGGACGCGTGAGAATGATTTTGTGAACAATAAATTTAATAGGTCTGTACTTTACAAATTGTTATAAATTTGTTGGTACTAGTATAAATCAAGTGTGTATTTTTGTGTTCAGAACCAAATTGGCTGCTTAAACTTTTCTTAATCAGTTTTATCCCACGTTTTTAAATCAAAACTTTCAGAGTTTTGCTTCAAAATTAAAACTATTTTCTATCGTAACTGAAGAGTTTGCCCGTTTTTTAAAATTTGTTTATCGGTTTCAAAATAAGCCCATACACTTTCAGAGGAAAAAAAACAAGTATTAATCTTTATGTACAAAAGTTCCAAACAAAATAGCACAATTGTACAACAACATACATGATCTGAACGGTCATTATGTCAGTACATTTTTTAGTCCTTTTATTGTAACGCAAGATTATTCACGAAAATGATTTCATGAAATATAAAAATGTAACTGTGGATATTTAGTTAAAAAAGATTTTTGAAAAAAATAGTGTGCACAAATGTTGGTGAATACATTTGTGCATAATACCTGTGTCTTCTTGAAACATCAAAAATGTGTCTTGAGTAAAATTATAAAGTACAGCATACAACTGTTTATGGTTTTAGTAATATCGATCACAGACAATCTGAATTTGTGGTGTTTAAGAAAATAGTTAAGTAGGTAAATAATGGGTTATTGATGTAAAACGCTGTCCTATGTTATATAGACGAAACTGTTACAGAATTAATGTTTCAAAAATATTTAAAACTTCGGTGTTTGTGTTAATCTTGACGGAGACAGTTCTTGTCGACATCCATGTAGGACCACCGTTTGACCGCAAAATAATCTTTTCACTTCATTTCGGAATCTGGCACCGCTAAGACAATACAGGTAAAAATTGATAGAGTAATTCAAGTACCAAGACAAATAGCACACACTCAAAAGAAAATTCGACTCCCACGAAGTTGATTCATAATAATCAGGAAAATATTGACAAATATGCAGAAAGGTGATGTCAGTATGAAGAAAGGCCATCGACACGGTGATGAGAGTGAGGGTGAGTGACGAGGCCTTTTTCTGGCGACTGTTGACCTGGTCACAACCTCCGGCGGTCATCACACGGGCCACATGTACAGACTGAATCACCTTCCACACTAACACACTGTTACCCACGATTAGGATACAGAATGGAATAATCGACGACACTGCTGTATCGATATACGGATGTACGTACCAGTCAAAGTATGTTAAACTTTCATCATCGATAGTTCCACAGAAAAGGTCTGTTGAGTTTGAATTACTCTTCACAGCATAAACATACAGTTTATAACAATTAAGAGAGGTAAAAATACCAACAGTAGCACTGATAACGAAGACAACATTTTTTCTTGTACACGAGAATCTCTTGTAATGAGGCCACACGACGGACATTACTCTTTGCATTGTCATGGAACGAGAAGCCAGGCTGACGTCATACCACAGGTATATATCAGAAACCCTTGCAGTTTGCAAATGAAGTCACGTGAAAACAAGAAAATCAACATTAAAAGTAATCAGAAGCCATTGCTGGAGCAGCCCAATGTACAGGTTAATGAGGTCGGACACGGCCAGCGCTGTGAAGTACAAGGACATAGTGTGTGACGACTGGCCCTCGCTCATTCGCCTCATTATCACGATGGTCATCACGTGGCCGAAGGTGCCGAGCACGATGATGACAGGCGGGCAATATTTCCATGTTATTATAGTCACTTGATAGTACAATAACGACTCAAAATCGTCTTGATATTCAGAAGTACAGGAGTTTACATTGTTTAGTGTTGTTAAATTTGCGGAATTGCGGATCAAAGATGTCTGCGATGTCCCTGATTTTGCTGGACATAACAAGTCTTGAAGACGTGAACAGGACTTGCTATTCTTTCTTTGTAGAGTGGAAGGATGTCCTTGTTTTCTCAAGCTTGGTACAGTATGACACGGTCACAGAGACACTCGGGTAAACTTACACAAAGCAAAGAACAGGTAATGAGGCTTGTGTGTTTTATTCACGCTATTACCTTTCCTCTTTTAAGATTTAATGTATTTAAAAAAATCAGATATGATTGTAAAAAAAACATATTTACATGTAAAACATAATTAAAATTTTTAAACGATTTTTTAAAACGAAATATTTAGATGTGTGTGTGTGTGAGTGAGAGAGAGAGAGAGAGAGATCCTAGAAAATGTTTTTTAAATAACAGCGTACCGTAATCGAAAATTCTAAGGAAGATCTTTAAATTATTTAGCTAAGAGCCACCAGATTTTTTAGCATGAATGTTTCCAATTTGTGCACAATATTTTTGCTAGCAAATAAGCGAATCGTTTTTGTTTTTTAGTTCTTGGAGATCCAATTGTGAAATTTGAAATTTTACATTTAATTTTGAACTGGAATCAAACAAATGTGACTTATCAGGGAAAAAATAAAAATACGGAATAGACATTAAGTAATACTTAATACTTCTTGCTACAAAAATTATCAATACAACTCTGATGCTTGCTTTGTTTTAATAGATTTTTCTGTTTTACGAAAATAGCCCTGCTATCAGTTAGCTTGAAAGGTCAACGAGCTCTCAGAAGGAGTATTGTTTTTACCCCCAGACCTACCTTTTTTTATGTACCTCCTAGGATTAGTTTTACTGTAAGGTTTTCACTGAAGCTACAATAACAAGGAAATTATAAAATAAAAGTTAACCATACACAAAAGCTCTGAACAGCCAAATATCAAACCTGTTCAATATTTTCAACACTTAATGATGAGAAATATGTAATTTCATCTGCACATGACAAACACTTGAAGTAAAGACAGTCATCGATCTTAACATCTAGATCGTGCCAAGATTATTGATGAGAAGGAGCTTTCAGAGCACGTCCCAAAACTCTCGAATATCAACATTGAAACCTCATTTCTAATGTATAAAAGAAAGAAAGAAAGAAAGAAAGAAAGAAAGAAAGAAAAACTGCCGTGGCTAAGAAAAGCAATAAGATAACGATGAAAAACTGCTTTTTCGTTTGATGGCGAAGAGGATGGCGTGGCTGCAGCAGATTGAATATTTCGTCTAATGATCGGCTCATCAACAAGATGACAAGCTGGATGCCTTGCGAGATGGACAAGGAAAATGACTGCATGCAGGTAAAGCTTAAAATAGTTGCAAATCACAATGAAAAAACTATATATTTCCCTTTGTTCAGCCTTCATTGCAAAGTAAAAGTTAGCACTATGTACCCGGTTTACGATCCCGAGATCTGAGGTCTAGCTCAGCAGCCATGGTGCTGCTCAGGTGAAATGTTTTATTTCATGTCGACCCTGGCTTTACGTGACATGCAAATGTGTTGGTGCACACAATAATGATGGTAGTAGTGAGATGTACTACTGATAACTTGTATTTTTTTCTTGTATGTTATTACTGTAAATGCTAGCATCTACGATGATCAAAGTTCTGCTTAATTGACGATTGGATGATCACACAATAAAGAAGAGCAATAACCGCTGGATTTTTTTCTTTAAAATGCCACAACAACTATTGTTGCACGGAAGTAGCCCCTTTCCGTATCTCATAATTAAAATTACAGCAATTTGAATTCGCGATGAATCGATTCAAGCCCTCCATGCTGCAAGATATTCGGGGTACAGAGAGCACCGCGTGGGAGGAAGGGTGAAAATACGATGTACAGACGGTGGAGGTAGTCGTCACGCCATGTTTGTTGGACATTTCGCTCGCCAATGTCCGTTCAAGAATCCAGTGCAATGATGTGCCGATTCTTCGACTGACGTCATGTTAAATTCACATCTTCGGCGACCCTCGACTCTCGCGATTGGCTAAACACACCATAGACACGCCCTCTGCCAGTCCTTTGGCCAGCTGCGGCCAATCACTACCCAACGAGTACGTGATGGACAGGTGGTCACTGACTTGCTACACACCCAATCTATGATCTACAACCAATCGCGCTTCGTCGCGTTCATGAGACAACCACCGCCACCCGAGTTCTAGAACGACATCCATTACCGATGGTTAACTTGTGGTGCCTATAATTTCTAAAGGGTGGTCAAGTCGTTAAGTTGTCACCCGTCTAACCTATATTGATAGATGCGCGTTGGGTGAATTCTACTTCTTTAGAATGGTAGCTACCACTGCTGCCCCTCGATTATTTCGCATCATTCAAGACCTCATCCCCCATTTCTACCTGGGTACCTGAGGCTGGTGATGCAACTTGTTCTTTCCTATTCGGAGTTCATAATATTGACAGGCTCGACTTGCGGTAAGTAAGAGTGTGACACCAACACTATAGCCTTTATACTTGTTATCATATAATAATTTTGCATAATGGAACTTAGCTACCACTGTTTTCTTTCTTATGGAAGTCCGCAAGCAGTGACACACCTTTTCTTTTTTCTGACACTGGTTGTTACCAAACTATTTTAATAACTTAATAAAGTTTTTCAGAAAATGGCTAATTACTAGAAGTCCCATTGAGCTGCATCAATATCCGAGTCAACAAGGTGAGTAGCATCATTAAAGTTTTAATTAGCATACTCTCAATAAGTGCAAGTAACTCTTCACGTTTATTTTCATCCCGAGTATACTTTATAATTCGATATATACAAAGACCTACATATGAATGCACCTCGACTTTGCTGGACACGAGCATCGACATTTTGACTGACATGTGTTTGGATAGATGTCTACAGTCCACTTTAAGAGAAAACCAAAGTTTTTTAAGTTCACGTGAAACAATAAAATAGTGAATAACACTACAGCCAGTGGCTGTACATTTTGATATTCAGTACTAATTTGTTCAACGTATGTACTCAGTTGCTTCCTGACAAGAAATACACCACCAGCAGAAAGTCGGGCGGTATTAGTAGATGACAACTTTATGCCTGGATCTGTGTAGCCATCGTGAAATGTAAAAAGACATAAGTTGGCAAAGTTACTGAAAACGTTTTAACCAGAAGTGCAAAATCGAATTTAAAAATACAAGGACTCATACCACGCTAAAAAAAAATGTGCATAAATCCTACCATATTATGCGTCTCTTTGGCAGTTTGTTAGCTGTGCAGTTACCATGGTATCATAGACTAATGAGCGGGTTATTGCTTTATCACAGATGGATGGACCTAAGTAGGGGCGCCCGGTAGTGTAGTGGTTCAAACACTCGCTTGTCACCTTCACTGAGCGGCTCTGGGTTCAGATCTCGTCTCGCGACACTATCTGTATGTGACACCTGTCTGCACTCGGTCCGCATCATGTTTATCTCCATCTAGCTGTAAATTCGTGTCCACATCTTTGGTAACTCTAGAGAGGGCAGCTTGTACTTCCTCCATTTGTTTGGAGATTATACTAAAATTCTCTTGTTCAAATTTCTGCTGGCTTTTAAACATCTCTCTCAGAAGTTTGATGTAAGTCACTTTCATTTTTAAAGGTTTCAGTACTCACATTTGGACCTGGGTTTGTCTCAATATCCCTAAAAGCACAACAGCTCGAAGACCAGGTAGGCAATGATAACCCCATAGCCTTCACCTTGTTGTGTATTGTCACTAAGGCCCCTTACCCTTCACCCCATCCCACCACCATTGCAAAATGTTTCTAAAATGTTTCACCTAAAACAACTTTAACGGTTATTAGAATCAGGATTGCGACTTTTGAAACACAAAATGTTTGCAATGGTATGTTGGAAGTGCTCAGTGATTCCTTGTGAGACATGCGTCAACATGTTTGTGTGACCACGCCGGACTGCAGTCCTCCACCTTTTTCAATAACAAAAAGGGCAGACTAACCGATAAGACATTTAATGTCTCAAATAAAAGAAACGAGAACTCATCTAACGGAATGACAAATGAAGATAAGAGTTCTACAACTGTGTCCCGTGATGTTGAGTTAGTCAACTTCTCTACCACGAGGTTCTGGCTCACGATGTTGCTGTAGCAGGAGACCGCTGTCCTGACACGTCACAAAGCTGCTGAACAGATGACTGATTTACAGTGAAATGTATCCGCCGGTAGAGTCATCCTTGAATCGCAGGTTGCTTAGATTACTGGATGTTGGTGATAACAACTCTAACACTAGCTGAGGTAATAGCGGCGAAACAGCAAAGTAGAATGCAGCAATACCAAAGATTGCGATAACAGCGATGATATCGACAACGACAACACTTGAGATGTAGCAATCATAGATAGGTCTCCCCTACAAAACAAAGCTCGCCGTAAATGTAGTGTAGAGAATAGACAGCAACATGAACAGTGACTAGTCGTCTCTCTCACTTTGGGATACACTACACAGAACTTCTCAAGTGGGACTCAAAGATATCTGTCTGAAGTTCTTGCATACAACTTAACCGATAAATAGATCATTATGATCATGGAATGTTAAAAGATGGAGTTACTATTTTTACAGGCTAAATGATATAGATGATGGTGATCCGTCATCAGCTGCCTCACTCTCATTCCAACATTCTATTGGATCTTGTCTTAATCTACAGTCCTAGATAACCTCAAGGGTCCATTCTGCTTCAAGACAAGTTTGAATAAGAAATCAGTCTTAGCTCACCTGACGGTGGTAAAGGAAAATCCTTGAGGATGAATCTTCTAAATGATCCTTAAACTATGACAAGGCCGACCATAAGTTGCCTCTGTGTATCGGTACACCTGGAGCAAGCGCTGCCTCTTAAGCTGCTATTAATTTTATTACACACTTTTATCATCTGACAATGTTTTTTATTTGTTTGTCTGTCCAGTGTAATCGATTTTTTCACCCCCTTTCGATCGCCAGTTACTGATGTCCCGTGGCAAATCCATATTAAATCATTTCCATCTGTCCGGCCATACGTTGCCTCTGTATCAGTACACCTGGCTGCCTTTTCCATTTCCATCAGTCCACATGTAGTAAATTCATTTTAAAAATATTTTTTTCCTCTTCAGACAAGTAACATTTCGTGATTTCCACTTTTGCGTGCAATACTTACTTCTCTTAAGCTTCCCGACATATTTTTTTCTGAAAATGACATTCTTACGAAGAAGACTACATTTAGAATTAAAACGATGACAGATTTAGTATCATCATTTAAATATTTAATTATCACAATTTGCATATAGTTATGTTAAATTTAAAAAAAAAATTAAATTGATAACAACATTAGAAAAGAGTTAAAAGATTTTAAATCAGAAAAAAACTTAAAAACTTTTAGTTTAAATGTACTATAAAATATTGTTCATACTTCCCGGTATTTTCTTTAATACAAATAACTTAAAGTATTATCTCTGGCAATCTTGGAACTGGAAACACTCCAGGACCCTTCACAATCTTATATCATAAGTTATATACCTTAAAATACAGAGACCTACGGAAGCAAATTATTTTACCCTTTATAATACATTTAAAAAGGAGTTTCAAGATTTTTTTTTAACTTTTTGTATTCGCTGTTGATTTTACAACAGCTTTCCTTACAACTTCATTTGCTCACAATTACTTCTACTGCATTGACTGGCGGACAATTTGCTTACTTGTAGTTGAGCTGCAGCATCACCGATAAATCGTGATTAACCGAAGATACCCCAGGTGACTTCTTCATACTGAAGTACATTCCCCAAGGGAGGAGAAACGTGCTGACAAGACCTTACATTGGCACCCATGGGTAGTAGAGCAATCCAGTTTTACCATGTTCACATCCGTCAGAATCATTTTGTGAACGAGAAATCTTATACTTCTATAGTTTAACGAATTACATTTTTAAAACCAATATACGCTTTGTGTTTGAGTGTAATTATCCTTCACGTAGTTAGATTATTTAAAATTTCTCATGTGACAAATAATCAAGTATCATGAAGTTGTTTGTTGTTTTAATATGATCGATAACAACAATCAACTTCAGTGATGTCATAAAAATTAATAGATACTCGAAGTAATTACACGTTAAAAGCTGCCATCAAAAGACAAAATGTTACATTAATGTGACTGTAATGTTAGTTAAAGCAGATAGTCCTTCTCGACATCAATATTGGATCAGTTTACCCGCAAATAGTCTTTTTCACTTCATTTCGGAATCTGGCACCGGTAAGACAGTACAGGTAAAAATTAACAGAGTAATTCAAGTACCAACACAAACAGCACACGGCCCAGAGCAAATTGGACTTCCATAAAGTGGTTTGATACATACTAGGATCGAAAATACTATGAATACAGAGAGGTGCTGTCAGTAGAAGAAAGGCCAGCGACACGGTGATGAGAGTGAGGGTGAGTGACGAGGCCTTTTTCTGGCGACTGTTGACCTGGTCACAACCTCCGGCGGTCATCACACGGGCCACGTGTACAGACTGAATCACCTTCCTCACCACACTGTTACCCACGATTAGGATACAGAATGGAACAATCGACGACAATCCTGTATCGATTTTCGGATGCACATATAAATCAAAGTATGTTAACCCTTCGTCATCAATAGTTCCACAGAACAGTTCTGTTGAGTTCACACTGCTTTTTACAACATAAGCATGCAGTTTAAAACAATTAAGGGATGCAAATATAAGAACAATAGCAGTAACATTAAAAGCAACCTTTCTTCTTGTGCACGACAAACTCTTGTGAGGCCACACTATCGACATCACTCTTTGCATTGTCATGGAAACAATAAACCAAGCTGACGTCATACCACAGGTATATACAAGAAACCCCCACAGTTTGCAAATGATGTCGTGAAAAACTAGAACATCGACATCAAAAGCACTCAGAAGCCATTGCTGCATGAGTCCAACGTACAGGTTGACGAGGTCGGACACGGCCAGCGCTGTGAAGTACAAGGACATAGTGTGTGACGACTGGCCCTCGCTCATTCGCCTCATCATCACGATGGTCATCACGTTGCCGAAGGTGCCGAGCGCGATGATGACAGGTGGGCAATAGTTCAATGCGATTATAGTCGCTTGAGTGTACAATAATGAGTTAAAGTCGGCCTGATAGCTAGTAGTATAACAACTTACATTGCCTGGTATTGTGTGATTAGCGGAAGAGATGTCTACAACCTCCCTGACTTTGCTGGACATAACAAGAGTTTAATATACGAAGAGAGCGCCGACTTTTTTTTTTTTTGCGTCTACAGTGGAAGCTGCCTTCCTTGTTACGGACGTTTGAAACGGTATGACACGGTCACAGAGTCACTAGGATACACTTACAGACTGATGGCAACAGATAGTAGGTCTTGTTTGTCAGTACTCTGCTGTGTATCTGTTCTTCTTTTATAGATTCAGTGTGTAGGAAAAAAATCAGAAATGGTTGCAAAAACAATACTTGCACATGAATGTAAAACAAAGAAAATTATGTTTTGAAACGATCATTTTTAGAAACGATGTATCTGTGTTCGTTTGTGCGTGTGTGAGTGAGACAAACAGAAAAAAAAGACAGAGATCTTAGAAAATACTTTTAAAGGGACAGCGCACTTTAATCGAAAATTGCAAGGTAAGATCGTTAGATTAATTTGCTAATAACTATTTTGGTTTTTCAAATTAATGTTTCAAAATATGTACAGCATATTCGGTAACCAATTACGTGAAATTTGTATTTTACTTCTATCGATAGCCGATTGTGACATTTAAAATTTTAACTTTAATTTTAATTGAAGCCAAACAAAAATGACAGATGAGATAAAAAAAAAAAAAGACTTCACATTAAATAATGCTCCATATTTAGTGCTACAAGAAACACCATAAATTATCAACGCAACAGCGTTAGGTTTTGGTTTTGAATAATATTTTCCGTTTTACTTACATCCTGTTATTAGTGAGATTTAAAAAATTACGAACTCTCCTAAAGCAAGTATTCCTTTTCACCTCGGACCTCTCCTTTTTCATTATTGACATCCCGAAACGAGTTGTAAGCTGTACCTGCGTAGACATAACAGTGGAACCTGTTTTTGTTCCAAATACAAGGAGGCCACAAAATAAAATAATCAAATGTGTTCAAAATTTTAAACACGTACAAAGACGAGAAACAACTATCATTTCACATGAAATAGAG